>NC_140968.1:30037196-30074696 GCF_056783735.1 Eptatretus burgeri | reverse complement strand
AGCTTAATGCAGAACAACTCGAGAGACATCGCAAATTCATTCGCCTGTGAAATAAACATTGCAGAAAATGTGCCATTTTGCCTGCTCGCCTGTGCACTTGTCACGTGGTACATCGGTTCGAAGTCCGCACAGACGTTTTTTTTTTTTTTACCAGATTTGCTTTGACTCCCTGTTGAGCACCTCGCAAAACCTCCGAAAATATAGACATAGATCTGGCAGATACTCTGGATAGCTTGTCCCTCTGTGGGACAGGGTGTGAGGTCTTGCAGTGAATGCATTGAATCATACAGCTCAATGAAGCTGGTTAATTTTGTCACGTTCCTAATTTTTTGTTCACTCGATATACTTCTCCAAACAGTAGAAAAAGATAAGTTTAATGCTTTGAAAATTTCACATTTTCTTGTGTATGTTTGGAGAAGGAAGGCACATGGCCTTGCTTCCTTAAAGTAAATAGGTATATTGGCTTAGTTATGAGACTCATTATTTCTTTAATTTATCAGATTTCACAACAGATTTCGACACTTATTTAGTGAGAATGATAGATATCCAATCCTCAAAACTGAAATAATATTTCGACGATACACTTGAATTAGTTCATGAGAGTGGATCGTGGAAAATTGCATCACGTAATGCATGACATTGCTCCAAGCTCATAATTTGGAAACTATAGTACTTACAAAAGCGATGTACACAACGTTTCGTAGCTATGATGAACAGGCATTTGATATGAGTGAGGAAAGTGAAAAAAATAACTTTATCGTTAAGAAATCGTTGTAACCTGTTTCAAGTCAAGGCATGGCTGAGCAGGACAAAAAACATGGCGGCTTCAGATCTCAGCGAGGTTACCCAGGAAACACCTTAAGACCCAGAGAGCGAGATGGCCGAGGATCGCTTGATGAAGGATATAATTAAATAATGTCGTTAATTATCTTCAAAAGGGGTGTTTTAATTAACCCAAATACTCAATTTTCACTCTTATGAGCCTGGTGTGGATTCTTGGTTAAGGTGGTGGCCTGGGATCCTTGGGGTTCTGAGTTCAAGCCCTGCTGGCTGCTGAGTTAGCATTAGGGGTGTTGACTCAGCCTGTCATCCTTCTGAAGGTCATCAAAATGAGCACCAGTATACTGGTAATTATCCCTGCAGGGTCAAAGGCGACTCAAGGGTTGGCGTCAGGAAGGGCATCCAGCCGTAAAAAACATTGCCACGAGAAAGGGTACCATGATTGAAGCCTGCAAAAAGCTGACCCCTGATCAGGGATAAAGGCTTTCAAATGGTGTGATGACTCAATTTTCACTCTTGCACTTCCTTGGAGTTGAAGTTTTTTTCATATGCATGCAAAGTTTCAGGCTGCTAGGTGTTATGGTTTTGGAGCTATGGAGGAGGTATACACACACACACACACACACACACACACACACACACACACACACACACACACACACACACACACACACACACACACACACACACACACACACACACACACACACACACACACACACACATTTCCTTTTATGAGTATAGATTTACAGGTATCTCCTGTGCATGACGTCACATTTACTGCAAATGGCATCACTACAAGAAAAAGCACAATGTCCTGCCTGGTTTTCAAGACCAAATAAGCTACCGAGGTTCAACTCGGCTTCAAGAAGACAGCCACCATCGAGAAAAACGATTCGTGAATGGAGCAAAAAGTTTATGGAGACTGGTAGCATTCTGCAGAGGTAGAGGCCAGGTCTACCAAGTACAAGTGGTGAGGATGTTGAACACATTCATGAGTCGTTATCATACAGTCCCTATAAATACTGATGATCATAAGTGATGATCTTGAGAAATCTCACCTACAAACTTTGAGAAATGATCTTTCACATGCAGCAACCCACATCTTTTTATCCCATTTCATTATACACCTTCCTCATTCGGTACTCTGTCCAATGTCCTAAACCTTGGTACTGTATCCTGTTCAGTACTGCATTCTCCTTGTTTTGACAAAACCTCCTCATTTGGTACTGCACCTCCCCCCTCCTCTTTTGGTGCTGTACCTTCCCCTACTCCTAATTTGGTACTGCACCTCCACCCTCCTCTTTCGGTGCTGCACCTTCTACTCCTCATTTGGAAGTGCCCCCCCTCTCCCCCACCAACCCCCTTCTTCGTTCGTTATTGCATTCCTCTTTCCCAGTTCTCAATTTTTTCATGGAGTATATGTAGGAAGGGGACAGGAAGAATTGCTGCCCTATGAAATGAGTCCAAACTGATACACTTCAAAGCTACTACAGAGTGAATTCAGCTACAGACAGGTACAGAGTGAATTCGTAAGCCTTTAAAGCCATACCTTTTATTCTCAACCTTTTTCAGAAATAAACAAGACTGATAAAGATGCTGGAATATATCACCAAAGTACCAAATTGGGAGATCGCAAAATTGACAAATTGTACCTTAATTTCTGTCATCAATTTCAGCAAATAGCCGAGCACAACTACAGAGTTCATAGAACACGATATCCCGCACAGTTTTACTTAAATTTTAATAAATAAAATTTTTAACGATCATTAAAGAAAATCCAAAGTTTTACTGTTAAAGTAGTCCAGAAGCATGAATCCCAGACATGACCCTTGTACACCACCCCAACGAACCTTTATTTAAATTGAAGTTCTGCAAACCTGGATGTATTATGATGGTGATTTGTGCACTACAGTGTGCAAGTAAATAAGTAAATTTAAATAAAATAAAGACTGTAAAAGTCGTATAAATAAATAGATTCTGTCCAAGTATTCAGTTATCAAGCAGCTCGCTTACGCTTGCCAAGCCAGCCATTCCTTAACGGTTTCAAATTGAGTGCTTAAGCAACTTGGCAAGCGCTCTACAACAAACTTGGCAACTGAGCACACCTCTGTAAAACTGGAGGTTCTTGAAAGTGCAGGTGACCCTCGAATAACACGGGGATACGTTCCCACGAAACGCCGTGTTATCTGAAAACGTGTTATGGGGCAATATTTAACAGGTAAAAATCTGGGTAATGTTCCAAATGGGGAAGATTTCAATCTTTTAAAGTTGAAGACCGATATTAAAAACCTAAAAAAGCAGTAAATAATGTGTAAATAAACCATATAACAAATACAAACATTAAAGTGAATTACTTTTTAATAAGTGTTATCATTATTGGGGTTGGATACAGTATGTATTGCTTGTGGCAGGCAAATTCAGGTGTGGCAGACTGTCCAGTTGAGGTTGAAGGCTCAGAAGATGAAATGGAGGCTGATTCGCTTTGGGATTTTTTTGAAGAACTTCATAATGGAGACTTGAGTGGCTGTCTTCGGTGCACCAAAACTCAGCTCTCTGTCTCCACCAAACGAAGCCTTCCGGGAGAATGTGGCCCATGTCCACTTCCAAGTTTCAGTTTGGAAGCATACAAGGAACCAAACACTTTTTTTGGAAAGTTTCTTTTTATTTTATTTTTTCATTTAATCCGCTGTTCACACCATCTCACATCATCTCCAATCCAAACCCATGATCTTTTCTCTCCTCATTACCACCCCACCACCTCCTGCATTGGATCCAAATGGAAATGGCTGGTCGCAAGAAGAGGGTTCTAAGTCCCTTAACCCGACTACAATCCCTGAAGGCATCCCTGCAGCTCCAGTAGATTTGCTGAAATTAATAAAATGCTCTTGTACAAGTGCATTTTCATGCAAATCACAAAAGTGTGGTTGCAGCCACTCCAACCTTGCATGCATGCACTTTCTTCTGCTTATGTCAATGAGACCAGGAATGTTTCAACGATTTCACTAAGCAAGTGAAGCTAGTAGAAGATGAAGATGACTGAGTAACTGTAATGAAACACTAGTTACACATAGAATGGTACACATAAGCTGTTTACTTCGTAAAGGTGCATCAGGCAGGACGAACATGCATCAGACATTGTAATGCCACTATGGGTGACATTTATGGCTGTCACATAAAATTTTATATTTTGGCATAATATATTTAGTTGCACCATTTCCATAAAGAATAAATGTACAAAGAGTCGTTTTGCTTATGTTTTTGGTCTTGTGTGATTCCTATGAGGCAGCTATTTCATGCGTACACATGATCAAAATCTTCATTTTTCTATATTTTGGCAAGTAAATCGTGGTTCCAATCAGCTCTACATGTCTGAAATCATGCAAAAATATATTACTGTGTTTCCAACTTACCTGGTTTACGACTTGTGAGAATACCTCATTTTCAGCTGATCTTTCAGTTCCGTGGCGGACTTCTTGAATTTCTCGAATTGCCCCAACTTCACACCCACCTGGATATCATTACATATGTCCTAAGCATAAATAATAAGTAGAGAAAAAAAACTTTAACCGGCATTTTTGGGTTAGGCCAAAATGGCTTCTCTCCTGCCAAACTAACAGGGCTTTCATCTGTAGCTTGATGGAGTACTGCTCTCCCCTCTGGGCTGGCTCCCATGTCTCGCACTTTGCTCAGCTTGACACCGTGGAAACCAAGGCCTTCAATATTATTGGACTCTCCTGCACGGAAGCTGAGTATATGGGCCTATCACTTTCCCATCACAGACAGGTCAGTGGTATCTGTTTTCCACCGTCCCCTTTCTGGTATTGCACTCTCTGCTCTTCCTGCATTTCTTTGTCCCGTTCTTTGTCCCCCTCCAGGTTCCTGCAGCGCACGTGGTACACCATCCACCCCCTTCTGGTGAAACTCCCAAAATCCAGGATCACTTTTCACCTCCACTCATTTGATCCTCTTTTTATTTTTTTTTCATTTCATCCACTGTTCACACCAGCTCAGATCATCCCCAATCCAAACCCATGATCATTTCTACCCTCATTACCTCCCCACCACCTTCAAACCCTCCTCCTTCCAAATTTCCAATTTTTCTTCCTGAGGGTTTCCTTCTGTATCCATATTCTCCACCGCATTTAGTCCTTTCCTGCCGTCCTCCCCCATTCCTCCCCACATCCATTGTTTGTCCAAGTCTCCCTCTATTTTGTCCTTCAACTCCATTGCTCCACCCCCTCCTCCTCGCTCTACTGTTCCCTTGGTTCTGTTGCGTCCTGATACTTCAGTGTGCTCTCTTCCACGAGCCTTGATTCTATATTTAATAAATCTAACATATATACGTATATATGACATTCACGTTGTGACACACACACACACACACACACACACACACACACACACACACACACACACACACACACACACACACACACACACACACACACACACACACACACACACACACACACACACACACACACACACACACACATCTTATTGAAAGTTGCTTTTTATGTGCAAGACTTGTGTCATGTCCAAAATTTGGACTTTATCAGTTTAATTAATCAATTAATTATTTAAGCAGTAAGACGATAAATTAACTTGAATAAATTAAAATCAACATTGCTTTTTAATGAAATTCACACGAGTAAATATCACATTAATTAAAGACAAATGATTGGCATAATACCAGCATGGGAATACGAAGGCACTACCAACCAATTAATATTATCCAGGAACAAAGGCTCAGGGTCCTACAATTCCACCATAGGGTGCTTGGCCTTCCACTGAAACTTAGCAAGATAGCATGTCAGAAATTCTCACTTGTGACGCCATTTTACCGCAAGCCAATCCACGATGTGATGTTAGAATACGGTTGTGGCTATCTCAGAACATTGGACACATGTGCAAGTGCAACCCACAGGGCCTACCTACTTTGAGATCGGAGGTCAGGGAGCGAGGTGGAGGTATGCAAGACCTGGCACATGTTGTGCTGTTTAGTTCCGGTCAATGAACCCACTGTGGTCAACATGGCAAACCCTGAAGACATATCCTTTGAACGAGATTATTAGGTTGGTTGTGACATTGCATTCCATAAATAAACATATTCCAACCACAGCGTGTTCATCTCTAAGCATAACACTGCATTTTAATACAACACATTGAAAAACTTGTAAGTTGATGTTGATGTAATTATTTCCTGCAAGTTGATGTAATTATGCAGACAAGTGGGATAAATTAATGCAGACATAAAAGAAAATTCAGACAGGGAAAGTCATTTGTCTGATATGATACCTGTCCAGGACTAATAAGTTAGCTCAGCAGAAGCATGCATGTCTCGAGAGATGTCCAGTTAAAGTTTCATAACCGATGGAATAGGATATTGTGATGAAGTGTCATCATCCTGGAGTTTTACAATCAGGCCAGGTTTCTACATCGATGGAGAGCACTGTCTTAACCCTAACCCGAACAGCTTGGTAGTTTGATTGCACTACAAATGTTCTGCCTCCTCCGACCTGCAACCTTGCTTGTCCCTGATCATCTCTGCCATAAGGAAATACTGAGAGTGGTTCTGTGGCTACAACTGCAGGGTCACCGAAACCTATCCAGCACTCACGTTTCCAGTGATCTACATTGTCGGAAGAGGGATTTGCTGTTACTTCATTCTAATGAGGTGGTATTGTAAAGGATTCGGCAGTGGGGGGCTTCGCACCCTCCTCTTGACAGCCAAATGTTGAAGATTCAGCGTCACTTAACAGCACCACCGTCTCCGGGGTTATAACGCCGGCTGGCTCGGCACTGGTCTCGGGTTACGCGCCTCAGATCACGATACCAAAATACACCTGTAAAATACACCGATACCAAAATACAAATCGAGCGAATTGTTCCTCGGCACGGCACGAATTAATTCAAGGCGGCAAATCTCGTATAACTCATATGAATGATAACGTATAACGCAAATCTCGTATAACGCAACTTTCATATGAATCAGCCAGATTTATTGGGGACACATCGGGGAACATGACACAAGCAAAACATTCACGAACGTTAAAATTAATCTATAACCCGCTCTTAAACTACGGGTTTCGAAGGGAACCCTAGCGAGATAAACCTTAGACAACATGCAGACAAGACACAGAGTACTTGGTGATGCCTCATGGACGAGGGGAAAGTGTCAAAGGCACGAATGCGGCTTGTGACAAGTCGATGTTAACGGATTTGAGCACCCAGCTCGAGCATGCAGCGTGGCAAGATGGCGCTCGTACTCCTTCTCCCGGCACCGCTTGCGCACCAGCGTCAGCGCGTTCAGCCCCTGTAAGGTCAACAGCACCAGAGCGGAAGATCCACGGTGTGCTCCAGCTGGCTTTTCACAAGGTCCAGCATACAAATCCAGGCCTGGCCTGCTCACCAGATTAGGCCAAATCGGGGTGTTGGGCTCCGCAGGCGGATCAACAGGATTACACGACGTGTCGAGCTGTGTAGTGAGTAGAGACAGTCAGAGGCTCCGTCACTGGACTCCGGGATGAACCTGTCGATGAGCTCTTCATAAAAGTCGATCGCCAACTCCCCTCATGCAGTTCCTCCTGCCTTCCTGGGGCTCGCTCTTCCTACCAAAGCCGATCGCAAAAACCCTCATGCAGTTCCTCTTACTGCCGATCGCCCGACTCCCCTCATGCAGTTCCTCTTACTGCGGATCGCCCGACTCCCCTCATGCAGTTCCTCTTACTGCCGATCGCCCGACTCCCCTCATGCAGTTCCTCTTACTGCCGATCGCCCGACTCCCCTCATGCAGTTCCTCTTACTGCGGATCGCCCGACTCCCCTCATGCAGTTCCTCTTACTGCCGATCGCCCGACTCCCCTCATGCAGTTCCTCTTACTGCCGATCGCCCGACTCCCCTCATGCAGTTCCTCTTACTGCCGATCGCCCGACTCCCCTCATGCAGTTCCTCTTACTGCTGATTGCCCAACTCCCCTCATGCAGTTCCTCTTACTGCCGATCGCCCGACTCCCCTCATGCAGTTCCTCTTACTGCCGATCGCCGGACTCGACGCTCAGGCAGTTTCACCCTTGCCTTCTTCACGAACCAGATCGCAGACAGACACAGCCATCCCTTATACAGCAGATCGTGACTCGGCACTCAGACAGTTAATCTCTTGCCTTCCCGGCGCTCGCACCTTTGGACACTCCCTCCGGGGACCCGTGATTGGTCCATCGCTCGAGATTGCAGCTGCCCTCCACCAATCAGCTGCCGACACGTCTTGCCAACCGACACTCTCAGAGCGCTGGGCGGGGCTAGTTCGGAGAGGGGAAGGAAAAATAAGCAAGGCGCCTCCCGGTCCACCACCACTGTACGAACACTGGACAGCTGGCTACACCTCCCGACACACATGTAATGTCCAATTACCGAACAGCCTGGCTAAACATGCATTTAAGGGGGAATCTGGGCTAATCCTATATTTAATAACACACTAAGGGCCATTTCCGCAACAGTATAACATCGCCATGTCAGTACTCTTGCCTAATGCATGTAAGTGCATCCTGCTGAATGAAGTACAGTGACCCATAAATATGAAAACAAGAAAGACGTCGTGCAGAGCATGATACTTGTGAAATCCCGAAAACAAATTTGACCTTAAAAATAATTGGAGGTTGAATAAATTGACCTGATAGGCAAATCCTCTTCAAATTTCAAGTCAATCGAATGAAAATTGAGGATTTTAGAAATAGACATAAGTTGTTGACCTTTGGCTAATGTTGACTTTTTGACCTTTTGACCTCATAATCAATAGGCTTATTGCTTTTGTCCAACTCTACCATTTGGTGAACTTTCATGAAGCTCGACTTAAAATTGTGACCTGAAGGTGAAATGACATACAAACAAACAAACAGACAGACAGACAGAATCACAGACCAGACCAACCAATATACAGTAGTTGTGAATCTTCGACTTCTCAAATAAATGAAGAAGATGACTGTCTATGTCAGAAACGTATGAGGGACACACTGACAATGGATGGGGGTAGAGGGATGGGGGAACAGGTAGGAGTGAGGCTTCGCCGGCATTTTATAATAAGGAGGAAGGCAATTTTCAGAAGGATGATTCAAATCGAATCGGTGTGTTACTATAACAACATGAGTGATAGACATATCTACCAAAACACTCACCATATTTCAGGAGTAGCGAAGATTGATATCGTGCCTTTTAATCGCCATGTTCCCTTTTTATCCTATCGGCGTCGTTTCCCTTTAAAATCGTTCCATTGTCTTTACGTATACTTACTATCTCGTTTAAAATTCATCCCTTTCTTGTGCAGCTCCTCCATTCCAAGCCAGGCTTATTCAAAACTAGCAACTATTGCAGCAATTTTTGACTATTCCTCAAAGCGTACATGACGTCAAACTAAATCACACTTGGCACATCTTGACTCATTTCCTTTAGACGTAAAAACTGATTTGCATCTGGTTAGTTTCCTTTGTGGTCGAAAACTAATATCTTAGTTTATTTTAAGCATTTTCAGCAAGCTTAAATATTTTATTGAGCACTGGTAGTCTGGTACGCTTAAATCACATTTAAAAGTCACTGTCCCCAGTGCAGCCCTGCAGAGACTCGACCGGTGTCTTCTTTCCAAACAGACATGCTCCAACCGATATTTGACGTCGATAAACGACCACAGCGAGAGAGACTGCTCCTCCCACTTCATATCCTGATAAGCTGATAGACATGTGGCATATGCACACGTTGATATAGTCATGTGCACACGTTCATATAACCATGTGCACACGTTCACATAGCGATGTGCACACGTTGATATAGCCATGTGCACACGTTGATATAGCCATGCGCACACGTTGATATAGCCATGTGCACACGTTGATATAGTCATGTGCATACGTTCATATAACCATGTGCACACGTTGATATAGCCATGTGCACACGTTGATATAGCCATGTGCACACGTTGATATAGCCATGTGCACACGTTGATATAGTCATGTGCATACGTTCATATAACCATGTGCACACGTTGATATAGCCATGTGCACACGTTGATATAGTCATGTGCACACGTTGATATAGTCATGTGCACACGTTGATATAGTCATGTGCACACGTTCATATAGCCATGTGCACACGTTCATATAGCCATGTGCACACGTTGATATAGCCATGTGCACACGTTGATATAGCCATGTGCACACGTTGATATAGTCATGTGCACACGCTGATATAGCCATGTGCACACGCTGATATAGCCATGTGCACACGCTGATATAGCCATGTGCACACACTGATATAGCCATGTGCACACGCTGATATAGTCATGTGCACACGTTGATATAGCCATGTGCACACGCTGATATAGCCATGTGCACACGTTGATATAGCCATGTGCACACGTTGATATAGCCATGTGCACACGCTGATATAGCCATGTGCACACGTTCATATAGCCATGTGCACACGTTGATATAGCCATGTGCACACGTTGATATAGCCATGTGCACACGTTGATATAGTCATGTGCATACGTTCATATAACCATGTGCACACATTCATATAGCCATGTCCACACGTTGATATAGCCATGTGCACACGTTGATATAGCCATGCGCACACGTTGATATAGCCATGTGCACACGTTGATATAGTCATGTGCATACGTTCATATAGCCATGTGCACACGTTGATATAGCCATGTGCACACGTTGATATAGCCATGTGCACACGTTGATATAGTCATGTGCATACGTTCATATAACCATGTGCACACGTTGATATAGCCATGTGCACACGTTGATATAGTCATGTGCACACGTTGATATAGTCATGTGCACACGTTGATATAGTCATGTGCACACGTTCATATAGCCATGTGCACACGTTCATATAGCCATGTGCACACGTTGATATAGCCATGTGCACACGTTGATATAGCCATGTGCACACGTTGATATAGTCATGTGCACACGCTGATATAGCCATGTGCACACGCTGATATAGCCATGTGCACACGCTGATATAGCCATGTGCACACACTGATATAGCCATGTGCACACGCTGATATAGTCATGTGCACACGTTGATATAGCCATGTGCACACGCTGATATAGCCATGTGCACACGTTGATATAGCCATGTGCACACGTTGATATAGCCATGTGCACACGCTGATATAGCCATGTGCACACGTTCATATAGCCATGTGCACACGTTGATATAGCCATGTGCACACGTTGATATAGCCATGTGCACACGTTGATATAGTCATGTGCATACGTTCATATAACCATGTGCACACATTCATATAGCCATGTCCACACGTTGATATAGCCATGTGCACACGTTGATATAGCCATGTGCACACGTTCACATAGCCATGTGCACATGTTGATATAGCCATGTGCACACGTTGATATAGCCATGCGCACACGTTGATATAGCCATGCGCACACGTTGATATAGCCATGCGCACATGTTGATATAGCCATGTGCACACGTTGATATAGCCATGTGCACACGTTGATATAGCCATGTGCACACGTTGATATAGCCATGTGCACACGCTGATATAGCCATGTGCACACGTTGATATAGCCATGTCCACACGCTGATATAGCCATGTGCACACGTTGATATAGCCATGTGCACACGTTGATATAGCCATGTGCACACGTTGATATAGCCATGTGCACACGTTGATATAGCCATGTGCACACGTTGATATAGCCATGTGCACACGTTGATATAGCCATGTGCACACGTTGATATAGCCATGTGCACACGCTGATATAGCCATGTACACACGTTGATATAGCCATGTGCACACGCTGATATAGCCATGTGCACACGCTGATATAGCCATGTGCACACGCTGATATAGCCATGTGCACACGTTGATATAGCCATGTACACACGCTGATATAGCCATGTGCACACGTTGATATAGCCATGTGCACACGCTGATATAGCCATGTGCACACGTTGATATAGCCATGTGCACACGCTGATATAGCTATGTGCACACGTTGATATAGCCATGTGCACACGTTAATATAGCCATGTGCACACGCTGATATAGCCATGTGCACACGTTGATATAGCCATGTGTACACGCTGATATAGCCATGTGCACACGTTGATATAGCCATGTGCACACGTTGATATAGCCATGTGCACACGTTAATATAGCCATGTGCACACGCTGATATAGCCATGTGCACACGTTGATATAGCCATGTGCACACGCTGATATAGCCATGTGCACACGCTGATATAGCCATGTGCACACGTTGATATAGCCATGTGCACACGCTGATATAGCCATGTGCACACGTTGATATAGCCATGTGCACACGTTGATATAGCCATGTGCACACGTTGATATAGCCATGTGCACACGTTGATATAGCCATGTGCACACGTTGATATAGCCATGTGCACAGGTTAATATAGCCATGTGCACACGCTGATATAGCCATGTGCACACGTTGATATAGCCATGTGCACACGTTGATATAGCCATGTGCACACGTTGATACCTTGCCCTGCATTTGAATCACCAATCGCACAGTTTATAGCCAGGCTGGGAATCGAACCCTGACCCAGCAGCTCAAAGTTCAGTGCAATACCTTTGGTCAATCTGTCAGATATTTCTTTCCATAAAATGATCTTTTTCATTCCCAATGTATATGTCGACAATGGATCAGGCTGGGGACGTGGGGCCAAAATTCCCGCCATATTTGCATACCCTATAAATCGATGAGTCTTTAATAATCAAAATCTTTAAGTGCTTTAATTTGTGCGTCACAAACGATCGATGCAGAATCTTTATGACGTCACTTAAGTGTTGCTTTTTCTCTATTCCCTGCTATTTCAAATTCATCAATAAGCTTGGAATGGCATGGTCTGCCGTTTGAGGTTCATCGGAACCGAAATGTTTCCCCTGCATCATCATTGGACGAAACAGCGTCTTTCCTTCAACCGTGAAGATAAAATCCTGGAAGTTCAAGTAGCAACTCCAACTTGAACACAGGGAACTTGTGAATCGCTTAACCAAATCCATGGGTTAACAAATTATGAATCGTGCGAATTCATTAACTAACATCTCATCCTTCACATCAAGAAATATATTCCAAGCTCGTCTGGCACAGCAAGGTCATAAACAGACTTCCTTTGCAATCACATTAGTCCATGAATCAGCTGACTTAAAGAGCAAACTGTTCCACGGAGGTCTGCTCACATGATAAATGCTCAAAAGGCGTGAAAAGCGCACGGGCGGTCCACGGTAAGTGGTGGCCACCAACCTGGGGTCCAGCAGTTGGCGTTGGAGGGAGACCTGTGCACCTGCACATGACTTTTGTCTGGCGTCCCGTTCAAGGGTAAAAAGAGTGTTTGTAATAAACATGTCACACTGCGCGTAAAATAGCTGGCACCAGACAACGGCTTCATCTTTTATTCATCCCCCACCTCGTCGAGCCGCATCCTGACTCCCAGGTGCAATTTCTCATTCCTTTTTTTTTGTCTCCTACCCTTCTTCCTCCGAAGACCTTGATACCCTTCCGCTCGCGCACCAATCTCAATGGTGTTCGAAAACATTCATGTCCGAACTGATTTTTTTCGGTTCGCCATCTGGCCAAATCGCTGGAATATTGAAGATGGCAAGCGGTCGCCGTTGTACGCATGTTGAGCCGGAGTCGATGGACGAATTCGATCATGGTTTTTGGATGGAGGATGATCTGAGATGGTGGTGTACAGATGTGGTGAAGACACTGGAGTTAAGAATGAGATCGAAGAGAATGTGTGGAGAGATAACTAATATTGCTGATGCAGTGCTGTTGTGTGTTTGGGGTGTTGTGGTCGTTGCCTAATCGCTTTTCCTGAAAGAGACTGTGGGAATGACCAATCCCACAGGTTAGAGTCGGTTCAGGAATCAAACTCAGACTAAACAGCTCAGAGGTAAGTGTGCTACCTGTGCACTACCTGTGCACAATCCTGTCAGGCAGAGTTGTGGGTAAATGACCTTCACAGCTCAGCGGTGTTGCTTAGATTGGCAACTTTGTCAAAGTCCTTTTAGAATCACCCACAAGGAAGACTCGCACTTATATTTTGGGATAAATTTATAATCAACTTGACAATGAATGACAATCGACTTGATAATTTTCTCCCCTCATGGTTCACAGACTTCCTCTCCTGTCACAGTCAATGTGTGACACTAAATGGAGTTCTTTCATCCCCTCTTCCTGTCCAGGCTAGAGTTTCTCAAGGTAGCGTTCTGGGCCCTGTTCTTTTTCTGGTTTTCATCAATGATCTCTCCGACTTTCTGGAAAATCCTCTTTATCTCTTTGCTGATGACGCCACCCTCTGCCGTACCATCGGTCATTCCTCAGACCGGCAAGCAGCAGCTTCTTCGCTCACTGCAGATCTGGATAAAATCACAAGTTGGTTCAACAATCGGAACATGTCTTTCAATCCTGACAAATCTCAAGCTCTCACTGTGTCTCTTTGAAAGGACCGTCTGGAACCCCCCCCCCCCACCCCCAATCTACTTTCTCCAAAATCTTCTTGAAGAAGTTCTTTCATTCAAGCTTTTGGATCTCACTATCTGCCATGATCTTTCTTGGGAAAGTCATATTTCCAAGCTGGTCTCCAAAGCCAGTCACCAACTCGGCATCCTCCATTGTGCAAAGTCCTTAATTGCCACACCTGAGCTCCTGACCACATATAAAGCTTTCATCCGCAGCCTGATGGAGGAGTACTGCTCTCCCCTCTCGGCTGGTGCTCCTGCCTCTCACCTTTCTCGGCTTCACGCCGTGGAAACCAAGACATTTAGAATCATTGGTATCTCCCGCGATGAGTTAAGTCTTTGGGTCTTTGGGCCTCTCACTCTCTCACCACAGGCAGGTCAGTGGTCTTTCTGTCTTCTACCGTCTCCTCTCTGGCCTCACCCCCTCTGCTATCTGTCCTGCCCATATTTCTGCAGGGCGCTCAAGGTCCACTAGCAACTTCTAGTTAAACTACCAAAATCACGAATCACTGCTCACCTTCATTCTGTCATTGCTCTTTTTTCCCGCCTTTGGAACAAACTCCCACACTCTCTTGAATCCCATTCTTCCCTCCAGGTCTTCAAAACAGCTGTTCACCACCATCGCTTATCTTCCACATCCAAAACCACGATCTTTTCTCCCCCCCCCTCATTAATCCACCCCAAACCCACCTCCTTCATATTCCCTGCTTTCCTTCCTGAAAGTCCCTGTAGTGTCCATTTTGTTTACCCTGTGCACCCTGCCCCCATTCCTCTCCCTTCCACAGATCTCCTCATGTGTCTATTCCCCACTGTTTTGTGCTTCCCTCTCCCATCACTCTAGTCTCCTACTCCCCTTGTTATACGGTCTGTTGATGCTGCCTGTTGTCCATATTAATCCCATGTGTTATCCAGTATACCACGTGTGGTGAACCAGACTCAGCGGTGTCACGGTTCGACCACCCATTTTGAGTCTGGCAGGTCGACCAGTTGAACCCTGGCTGAGTCCTTCCAAAGACTTGAAAAAAATGGTGCATGCTGCTTCCTTGCTTTGACGTTCAGCATTTAAAAAGGAAAGAGCATGAGCAAACCACCACAGGTTGGTGACCATTGCACATGCCTGATGGGCTTCATGGCCTCCTTCTGCATTGAAGTTCCTTGGAAGGGATTGGAATGTAGACTGCACTCGGCGTTTTTACCCGTCGCTTTGCTGATGGCTTTAATCAAAAGACAACATGTCGTATTTCACAACCATTCTGCAATATGCGCGATAATTTGCTAGAGTTTATCTTCCGTCTGATTGGAAGTCAGCGAACATCACCTTCATCAACCATCCTTTCTGCTTATATATGGTGTGAGCAAAAATCACTCCGCTTCGCTGTGAAGCTCCGTGTTGGATGCTTTGTGTTGAACCTGAGTGGGTGAAATGAATCATTCTCACTCAGATTTCAACATCACCGTAATGCATATTGTTAAGTTGTTACTTCTGCCACCAAAGGTGTGTGGAGTTGCTTTCACCCCTGTCTGTTTGTCTGTTTGTTACCCTTGCTGAAGGAGAGGGTATTGCGTTTGGGTCCATCTGTCTGTCTGTCTGTCTGTTTGTCTGTTTGTCTGTTTGTTACCCTCGCTGAAGGAGAGGGTATTGCGTTTGGGTCCATCTGTCTGTCTATCTGTCGTCTGTTTGTCTGCACAGAACTTTTGTGTTTTTCTCCGCAACCGCTTGTCGGATTGAAACTAATTTTTCACCAGAGGTGCGACAACTCATGTCGAATGTTTTTGTCATAATTATGACGTCATAGGTCACGTGGTGTGGCAGCCATGTTGGAAAAACGGAAAAACTTTGGACCTCTGTCTCTGAAACCACATCAAGGAAAAAAATTGAAACTTGGCACAAAGCAAGTACTCCTGGGGAATAAGTGTGATTTTTTTTATGACATCACAGGTGCCTTTGTTATGACGTCATAATTGCATATGTAGAACGCTACATCTGATGAGTATGAAAATTTTTGAGGGTCATCTCGGGATAAAATGTTCTTCAGAAAAAAATAATTGATGATGTCATCGGTCATGTGATTTGGCACGCACATTGCTTTTTAAAAAAGAAACCTTCACAAATCTTCTCTGAAGTGTCTGAACGGATCGAGGCGAAACTTTACATGAGTGACCGCCTATCCATGAGGAACAAAAGGGTCACACATATGATGTCATCGGTCACATGGTTTGGCAGCCATATTGGATTTACACGAAAACCTATTAAAATCTTCTCCAGAACAGCTGGACAGATCGAGGGGAAACTTCACATAAATGTTCCTCAAGCCTTGGTTGTACAAGTTTGTTGAGGAATAATTGATAGGTCACATGGTTTGGCAGCCATATTGGATTGAAAAATATGAAATAATGTTTTCTCTAAAACCGCTCATTCAATCGACATGAAACTTCACAGGTATAATCGAGTAGTGATGGAGAATACATCTATCTATAATTCCAGCAATCTGTGTGTGTGTGTGTGTGTGTGTGTGTGTGTGTGTGTGTGTGTGTGTGTGTGACCGCTGTTTCTCGACAACCACTGGTCCGATCTAATTGAAACTTGCCAGGTATATTGCTGGGGACCTGAGGATGTGCCTTTTCAAGGTTTGATATTAATTGGACAAGTGCTTCCCAAGTTATGGCCATTTATTTACCAAACCAATGACAAGACACGTTGTTGCGTGGGCGTGGCCGATGGGGAAGGAAAGCTCAGCCGCGTTCCCCATTACGGGTTACAACGTACGGACTTCCAGAGAGTGATGACTTCGTGTATTCTAATAATTTCTCGATTTCTTATGCGCATTTATAGATAAACACAATGCCGCAAGTTATGATCGTTTTCATATGAGACGGTGCATAAATTTCGGTAACATCAGAGTGCTGGTGTGCTCCGAACCAGGAAGTAATTTTTTTTTCTCTCTCTTCTCTTCCCTTTTTATTTTTCCTTGCCATGACATTGCGAAAAGGCAAAAATACGTTGGCGCTAATTGAATAATTGGCCATTAAAAGCTAAATTGCGAATCATCGTAACTGCGAATAATATGCGAATTTCCGCGCCACGCACGTACGGGCACGTGAGAGCAAAGAAACGGCCGGTGTGGTTGTTGTTTGTTGCTCGCGGTTTGAATATTTATTTATAATTTTTTTCTTTTTTTTTACGGGCACGTACTCGTGTTTTAAATTTCAACATGATTGGACACATGGGCTGGCAGCCAGAATGATGTGATTTTTTTGATATGGGTTCTTTTGCTTTTTCTTTGAAAAAGGCCCACTTGTCTGTGCCTGGATGGATTTGAAGGTTGTGGAGTAGCAGCTGAAATGTGAATCCTATTCAGGTTCCTCTTGATGACTTCATCTTTGCTTCTTTCTTTTTTTTTTTCTCAAGGTGATATACAGCAAAGAAACCAGAAACAATCATCACATGTGCTTTTATAAGCACGTCCAAGTAAAAGTGACACCGATTGGTTCTGCGTCCGTGACGTCAATCAGATTCCGAACTCCTATTGGTTGATTCCATTACCGCTATCTTGGCTCCAATTGGCTGCAGTAGATATCTGTCATCAAAACTTTATGGGATAACATTGTTGACCATAGTGCACCTAAATCGGGATTTTAAAGTCATTTTCTCACAATTCATAAATTAAAAACACCCGAACTGCCACCTGTCACCATCTCCGCAAGGGTAGATCTATATTATACACAATGTTTCATTGGAAAAAAAAATCCCATTTTCTTTGGGATTTCAACCTGGATGCTGATATATTCGGTGAGGTGGTAACTTGCGATCGTCAAATATGTTCTTAAATGTGAAAAATAACTGCAATTAAGACATTACCACGATGGATTGTAGCGGCGAAGAAGTCACGTGACCTCACAAATGCATTAATCATGCAAAAACCGAAAATAGTACAAACACAACTTATACGTCGATTTAAAGGTATTTTACTGCTCATGTGATGACTTAACTCTCAAAGATGAAAAAAGAGTTTGTAGAAAAAAAGGTTATCATCTTAGCTAACTTCACTAAATATACACCTCCAAATATTCATCATGTGCAGCATAGTTACATAATACCGAGTTTACATAGTGATTTTTTTTTTTATCGTAATTTGATTCGATGTTTGATTAATTTAATCACAGATGTCTCACATGAAATGTGAAATTTTTTGGAGTGTGTATTAAATTATTGGTCGAAACAGGAAGTCAGTGTAAAAATTCAGTGAGGAGATGTCGTCGTGGGTGGAGCCCGTAACCTTGGCAACCATTCATTTTCTTTTTCAATTTTCAAATGGTTTCTCGTCACAATCACAGAAATATTCCATCACAGGTGAGATATATTTCATTTATTACAATATTATGGGTATATCCGACCTCTAAACGATGCCTTATTGAAGGAGCCATTAAAAAATATTAAGCAGCGAACGCATAAGGGGTTGGGATTTGGAGATGGGTGTATGTCAAAGGTCTTTGAGTTTTGTATTTGCAAGGGGTTGGGGGTGTTTCCAGAGCCGTCACATAATGCCCTTTTTCATGAATATTAAAATGAGCTATTAAAGGACTTTTTGGACATTTCTGGGTAAGCTTTTCCATAACCATGAATGAGGTTCTGATCGGGCTTTTCTCCATTAACCATGGCATTGCCGAGAGATCTCACTTATTCTTCTTGCGTAGGGCAGCTTGGCTGCTGGGTAGCTATCATTTTGTTGGGGCCGCGACTATGCTACTAATGCTGTGCCTCGATACCAGTACACTGGTACTCATTTTGCTGACCTCGGAAGGATGACAGGCTGAGTCCACCCCACCTGGTGTTAATTCAGTGGCCAACAGGGCTCGAACTTAGAACCCGGTTCCGGGTTTGGAGCGTCGAGAGGTCTCCTTAGCGGCTCTCTGCTGACAATCTCAAAGTTAAGTTTCCGGTCGTTATTTGTCCCGTTTTAACTGTTTATTTTTCTCACCTACATGTTACTGTGTGTTCCTAGTTCGGTTTTGTTTCAAAAATCGTGCTATTTTGTGAGTTTCTGTCGACGTTGTCTTACCGGGTGTTTGAGGCCTAGGCTTGAGGCCTACCGGTTCCTCTCGGTGTACGATCGTTTTATTTGTTTTTTTCTCCCCATTACCTTCAATTTCTATCTTCCCCACTTTCCACACGTCCACCTTTCTCCCAAGTAATCTCTCTATTTCTTATGTTAAAAAAACGCTACCTTTCTCCTGATTCTGCTTCTTCTTCTTCATTGCCACTTCTTCTTCCTCTTATTCGTCATCCTCTTCTTCATCCTCAATTTTTTTCTACAACACTTCCATGACCTAATCTGTTGAAAACTCTCTCAAACATCTATATATCAACACTGAAGGACCAATTTTGTGCTCCTCCTAGCGGTCGCGTCACGTTTTTCTCGGTACTGTGACCTGGACTGAAAGAAACTTCGTACCTCTAAGAGTGCATCGCACATAGTGGCAATAGTCAACTTTCAACTCTGAAGCAAAATAAACACTTTTCGTTGAGATGGGGGCGAGGAGTGAAGAGGCGGGGGCGGGGGATGAAGAGACGGGGGCAGGGAGTGAAGAGGCGGGGGGCAAGGTAAGCAAATTTTGGGGTGGGGGTAAGCAAATTGAAAGCGGGGGCTGGGGTGAATTAGGCGGGGTTGAGTGTGAGGGGTGGACAGGGGGCGGGAGCAAGTGGGGCGGGGAATCAAGAGACGGGGGCGGGGAGTGAAGAGGCGGGGGCGGGGCCGGGGTAATTAAATTTTTGGGTGGGGGTAAGCAAATTGAAGGCGGGGGGTGGGAGGCGGGGGGAATGGGGCAGGGGTGGGGGATGAGTAGGCGGGGGCAAGCACGCCCTGTCCAGTCCATGTCCCTTGAGTGTGGGTGAGCTGGTGAGGGCGGTTGAATGAACGGAATCCGTCTGTGACGGGGTTTCGGCTAGTTAATAATAATAACAAAAACGATATCTTATAATGCTTCATCTTCCTCTCTCACACATGTGGTACTCTGAACTGTTTCATTATGCACTACTCTTCTGCTATTTTAACAGACTGCTCTCATTTCGACCTCTCCTTCATTCCTTGCCTAAACAATCCAACTGTTACAACGTTTCTTCTCTCCATTCTCTGAATTCGCCTTTATTGCATCCATCAAGAATTGTGTTAAATCGCATCTCTGACGTAAAACTTTTAAAAACCCCACTTTGCTCTGAATGTCTGATTTCCATCAACCATTCTTTTTTTCCAACTTCAGTGCCAACTCACCCCTCTCACCCCTCACTCTCACTCTCAAAGCAACCATCCCACTCTTCTGCCTCCAAGCCTCCCTCTCACCTCTCTCAAAAATTCCCCCCTCACCTTTGTCCCACCTTTCATTCCCCTTACTCATCCTTCTCAAAGTTGCCCCCCCTCTCATCCACAAAGCTGCCTCCTTCCACTGCCCTCTCTACTCCATCTCTCCACTCCACCTCCTCAAATCCTCAACTGCCTTCTTCCCCCTCTCTTGTCCCCCCTCTCCCCCAGCACCACAGAGCCTTTTCTCTTCCTCATTCGGCCCCCTCCCTAGCTATTTTGCAATCCCCACACTCTTTCAACAACCCTCCTTACCTCCCCCCTCGTCCCTTGTCCTACCCTCCCCTCCCCCACCCCCTGCACCCAAAGCCTCCTCCCCTATCTCTTCATTAAAAGTGTGGACCTCAAATATCCAGGGCCTTCGCTCAAACCTTTCACATCTTTCCATACAGGTTGCCACTGACAAACCAGACATAATCTGCCTAACAGAAACTTTCCACCCACAAGACGTGTCTGACTCCCAAGTATCTCTTCCTGGTTACTCCCTTCTCCGGTATGACAGACCTGACCCTCGTCCTGGTGGAGGAGTTGCTCTCTTCATCAAAGACTCTATTCCTCACTCTCGATGCACTGCTCTCACTCCCCAACACCCCCAGGAAAACCTCTGGCTACGGCTTCCCCTCCACTCCCACCTCATGTTTATATGTGTACTGTACCGTCCACCTAACAGTGATGACTCCATCTACACCTCACTATCCAAAAACATGGACCATCTTCTATCTTCTCATCCAAACTTTCTCTTCCTCTTATGTGGTGACTTCAATTGTCATCATGCCAGTTGGCGAGGTGTGGGTACCTCTCTCACCTGTCATGGCTCCTCAGCAAAAGCTTTCTGCGACTCATTGGGACTGACTCAATCGGTCAACTTCCCAACCCGGTTCTCAACCAATGGTACTCCATCTCTTCTGGATCTGATTTTGACAAATTTCCCTGACAATATCTGCTGCTCTTCCTTCGCTCCAATCGGTTCTTCTGACCACGTCCTTATCAAAGTGGACATCTCTCTCGCTATTATTAGAGAACCACCTCACCGCCGTCGAGTCTGGCATTTCACTCAAGCCGACTGGCAGGGTCTCCAAGCAGCCATAAAACTTATGGGCTGGTATCCTATCGCTACTTTCTCCAACATCAACTCATCCTGGGAATTCTTTCAAAGAAACTTGCTCTCCCTCATGCACAGATTTATCCTATCTCGTCTTCAGTTGTCCTACCCTTCCTCCCTCCCTTGGTTTACTGAAGCTTGTGGCGAGGCAGTTGTCCTGAAACAACTTGCCTTTGCCTCATGGAAAGCAAACCCAACTCAGGGCAATCTCAGTTCCTTCCATAAAGCTTGGAACAAGTGTGTATCTACCCTCAGGAGAGCCAGAAAACAACATCTTTCTAATCTCAAGTCTGAACTCTCAAACCTCTCTCCCTCCTCAAAATCCTGGTGGCGTCTAATCAAATCTGTTTCCGGTGTATGTCCCCCCTCCATCCCCTCCCTTACCTCAAATGGCTGCACTGCTGATACCGCACGTGAAAAAGCTAAATGCCTAAACTCTGTGTTTGCAGCTAAATCTTGTGTCCAAAACCCATCACTTTCTCTACGCACCTAACCCAGTCGCACCCAACTGTCGCTGGACTCTGTGTCCTCTTCTCCTGACAAGGTGGAGAGCTTGCTGTCAAACCTCGACTCAGATTCTGCAACTGGTCCAGACGGCATCAACCCACGTGTCCTCAAAGCCTGTTCTTCTGCTCTTACTCACCCTCTCTCTGTTCTATTCACCCTCTCATTTGCTCAAGGCCATCTGCCATCTGCTTGAAAATCTGTAAACATCACTGCCCTGCATAAAAAAGGTGCAAAAACAGATCCCTGCAACGACAGACCAATCAGCCTTCTCCCAATCATCAGCAAGGTTATGGAATCCATCATCGCTTCAGCCATGAAATCCTTCCTCTTCTCCAATGGCTTGATTTCTGATCATCAATTTGGTTTCAGACCAGGTCACTCCACTTTGGATATGCTGCTTCTGCTCTCCCAACAATGGATGGAGGTCCTCAATGCCAGACAGGAAATCCGAGCCGTATCCCTGGACACATCACGTGCTTTTGACACAGTCTGGCACCCTGCCCAACTCACCAAACTCTCTTCCCATGGTATCCAAGGCCATCTCCACTCATGGCTCACAGACTTCCTCTCCTGTCGCAGTCAACGTGTGGCCCTAAATGGAGTTCTTTCATCCCCTCTTCCTGTCCAGGCTGGAGTTCCTCAAGCTAGCGTTCTGGGCCCTGTTCTTTTTCTGGTTTTCATCAATGATCTCTCCGACTCTGGAAAATCCTCTATATCTCTTTGCTGATGACTCCACCCTCTGCCATACCATCTGTCATCCCTCAGACCGGCAAGCAGCAGCTTCTTCGCTCACTGCAGATCTGGATAAAATCACAAACTGGTCCACCACGTGGAACATGTCTTTCAATCCGGACAAATCTCACACTCTCACGATGTCTTTTCGAAAGTACCGTTTAGGAACACCCCCCCATCCACTTTCTCAACAATCCTCTGGAAGAAGTCCTTTCTTTCAAGCTTCTGGGCCTCACTATCTGCTATGACCTTTCCTGGGAAAGCCACATTTCAAACCTCGCCTCCAAAGCCTGTCGCCGACTGGGAATCCTCCGTCGTGCAGTCCTTCCTCGGCCCTCCTGAGCTCCTGACCACTTACACAGCTTTTGTCCAGAGCCTGATGGAGTACTGCTCTCCCCTCTGGGCTGGTGCTCCTGCTTCCCACCTTTCTCGGCTTCACGCTGTAGAAACCAGGGCATTTCGGATCATCGGCATCTCCCGCAATGAGGCTGAGTCTTTGGGCCTCTCACTCAATCACCACAGGCAGGTCAATGGTCTTTGTCTTCTACCGTCTCCTCTCCAGCCTCGCCCCCCCCCCCCTGCTCTCTCTGCGATTTGTCCCCACCACATTTCCACAGGGCGCTCAAGGTCTGCCAACAACCCCTTCTGGTAAAACTAACAAAATCACGAATCACTGCTCACCTTCACTCTTTCATTCCACTTTTTCCCTGCCTTTGGAATAAACTCCCTCACTCTATTCTTTCCCATTCTTCCCTCCAGGCTTTCAAAACAGCTGTTCACCACCACCTCTTATCATCCCCCATCCAAATCCTTGATATTTTCTACCCCCGATAATCCACCCAAGCCCACCTCCTTCAAATTCTCTGCTTTCCTTCCTCAAAGTTCCTGTAATGTCCATCTTCTATTCCCCATGTTCCCCATCCCCATCCCTCTCCCTTCCACAGTTCACCTAATGTGTCTGTTCCCCACTGTTTTGTCCCTCCCACTCCCGCCCCTCTTGTCTCATGCCCCCTTGCTGTGCATTGTGTGTTAGCTCTCACACGAGCCTCGACAAGGTATACAAAAAAAAAACCCTTTGGAAGACCTTCTTCCTCTTCCTCACTTCCTCACTCTATTCTTTCCCATTCTTCCCTTCAGGCTTTCAAAACAGCTGTTCACCACCACCTCTTATCTTCCCCCATCCAAATCCTCGATCTTTTCTACCCCCGATAATCCACCCAAGCCCACTTCCTTCAATTCTCCTGCTTTCCTTCCTGAAAGTCCCTTTAATGTCCATCTTCCCCTCGCCATGTTCCCCGTCCCATCCCCATCCCTCTCCCTTCCACAGTTCACCTAATGTGTCTGTTCCCCACTGTTTTGTCCCTTCCACTCCCGCCCCTCTTGTCTCATGCCTCCTTGCTGTGAGTTGTGTGTTAGCTCTCATACGAGCCTCGACCAAGGTATACAAAAAAAAACCCCTAAGATCCCAAGCCAGCCACCACCCTAACTGATAAGCCAACAGATCAGGTCAGCTATGGAAGCATGCGCTGGAGAATCGCGTCGTTGCGTCCACTTTCTGCTGGTACTCTAGGGGCCTCTGTCTGGCCATCCCCCAGGTAGGTGCCTAGTTCATCCCCATCTCCTTGAGATGCTGCTCAATATGCTGCATCCACGAGGCACGTGGTCAGTCCATTGGCCTCCTCCACTCACGAGCCTCCCTCGCTGAGATAATCTGGTGAGCAGGATCAGCGTCAGGAAAACGAGCCACGTGTCCAAACAGCCACAGCTGATGTTAATGGATTATGCAGGTAACAAATCTCATTTGAGTCTCTCTCAGCAACCGCTCGTTGGACAAAAGTCCGACCAGCGAAAGCCAAGGATTCTCCGAAGAGAACTGGTACCAAAGGAATTAAGTCTCCAACTCAGATCCCTGGTCAGAGTCCAAGTGTCATGTCTGTAGAGCAGGACTGGATGCACCAAGGACCTGAAGACTTAGACTTTTGTCCTCCTGCACAGGTACCAACAGCACCACACCACTTGATCCAGTGAATACATCGACCTCTGGCTCACAACCAGCAGAGTCATGAATATCACTGTCAAGGTAAGTGAATCTCTCCATGACCTCAACACCCTCATCACAAACAGGTACAGACAATATAGCAGCATCCAAGATGTCACTGAATGCCTGGATCTTTGTGTTGACCTCGGAAACCCATATTCCCAGTGGCTCCAACTCCTCATTCAGCACCTCAAGTTCCCCCAAAAGGATATCCAGAGTCTGTGCAACGATGACTGCATCATCTGTGAAATCAAGGTCAGAGATCTTGACATTCTGAAACGATGCACCGCAGCTTGATCTCTCCGATATCCTCCCCAGAATCCAGTCCACACAAGTGCTGAAAAGTATGGGGGAACTCCAATAGCAACTGTAAATAAGTTGGAGATGGTATCACCATGTCACAGTGCTCTCAGTACCAGAGTATCATTCAGACATCTGATTGATCAGTTTTAGTGGCATTCCACGAAGACCAAGAATCCTCCAGAGGGCATTCCTATTCACTGAATTAAACACTTTGCAGAGATCAACATAGGCTGCAAGTATCCCCTGCCAAAACTCTCATCTGCATTTGGTGAGGACCTGGAGGGCAGAAGGGCAAGGATATGGTCAATCATTGACCTGTGTTCCAGGCAGAGCACAGAATAGTATGCAATGACACGAGTACAGCATTTCCACCAGCCTTGAGAAGTTCAGCATTGATGCCACAGATCCCAGGAGCTTTACCCCTTTTCAACCAGTCACCGCAGTCTGTGTTTCCATAAATGTCGGTGAATCACAGTTGATGGGAGGGTCAGCAATAGGGATAGTAACACCCCTGAAATCCAACTCAACAGCTGGTGGATCAGCCTGGTTCAGCTGCTCAAAGTAACCGTCCCAGTGGGCCTTCACTTCAGACTCCTCTGTCAAGAGCCCACCACCCTCCGCTCTAACTGCAGTACACTGAGGGACAGGCTTGGAGGAACACAATGCACGGATTCCCCTGTAAGCAGGATGAGAATCATTTGACCACAGGTGATGCTCTACCCCCTCACAGATTCCTCGCACATCGGCCTCCTTGTCCACCCTCAGCACATGTACAGTTTTACGCCTCAACTCCCTGAACAGCTCAGCTCTCCCATTAAGCCTGGCCCTGTGACTCTGATCAATGGTATCCAGTGTTCCTTGACAGACAAAATCACTCTTCGCCCTCTGGTGAGTTCCAAGACATCCACCGGCAACATCAAGGATAGTGGTCTTGCAGGTACTCCACAACTCTTCAGGATTCCCCAACGCATCCAGACCCCCCACATCTCGAAGCTTGTTCGCAAACTCCTCAGCTACCCTCTTGTCCTTAAGCTTGCCAACATCCTGCCTACGCTGCGATGATACCATTCTCCCAGATTTAAGCTGCAACTTCAGAGTTGCGACCGCAAGCTTATGGTCAGTGTTGAAGAAGTGAGCACTTCAGTAGACCCTGTAATTCTGGATCATCCTCCAGTTACCATCAACGAGCACATGGTCAATCTCCTTTGCCACACCGCCAGCATTAGTATCCCAAGTCCAGCCATGAGCCTGTGGGCGCTGAAACCATGAACCAGCCACTCGAAGTCCACGACTTCTTGCAAAGTCAAGGAACTTTGTGCTATTCTGGTACACAGTTCCAGACCCATGGTGACCAACATATATCTCATAACCATCCTTCTCAGTTCCAGTCAATGCATTGAAATCCCCCAAGACTGGAAGAGTATCTCACCTGGGACACTGTTCAATCACAGACTCGAGCATGGCAGAGAATGCATCTTTCACGGTGAGATCACTTACCTCAGTCGGAGCATATACAGGGACCAGGGAAACGACACCCAAGGAGTAACAAATCCTCAGTTTCATAATACACTCATTGACCAGTGTTCCCTCAATTATCAGTGAAGTCAGCTTATTGGATACAGCTACAGCAAATTCTTGGGCATGGTAACCATCAGAGCGACCAGACCAATAGTAGATGTAACCACCCGCCATGATCTCACCACTATCCGGTCTCCGAACCTTTGAGAGTGCTGCAATACCGATGTCCAAACGCTTGAGCTCAGATCTCTTAGGGATCGGACATTCCAAGTACCCACCTGAAGGGACCACCTCAGGTTAACCCAAGGAGATCTCCGTCTGGTGGACGAAACCTCAGCACCACCTTGACACACACTACCGCAATCTGACCCAGGAAGGTTACTCTGTGGTTTTCCTCCTGTCATCAGAGTGGGGGTCCCGAAGGCTTTGTCCCAATCCCGTCATCCGGTGAGCTGTCATGCGAAGGGCAGCTGCACAGGAGGTACTCCCATGGAGTGGGTTCTCAATTTTCTTTGCGTTTTTCTTGTGTTTTGCAGAGTGAAGTGTTTCACGGTGGTCGCAGTGCAAATCCTCCCACCAACCTCCCCAAAAAAGTAACCCAGCTGTCGGAGGATGTCCGCAGACACAGTTGGGCACTGTTAATGGATGGCCCTTGGCTCACAAGGAGCTCCTCCGCCCATTGACAGGCTTTGTTTTTAATCCTGCTGGGTATCCATATAAAGCCAACACTAGACTTAGATCTCACTGTAAGTTGGTCGATGTAAGAAAAGAAAGTGATGCCACCTCCCTGAAAAGAGGAAGAAGAGACTGCAGCAGTAAAATAGGTTGTCCATCTCAATACATAAGAATGAAATGTTTTTTTTGTTTGTGACCTTCCTGCTTTGAGCTCCCAAAGTGAATTCACAACAAAACTTTCTACAATCAGATTTGTAACCACGATGCACCTAAATAGGCGCTTTAAAAAGTCTTGACGAGGTCTTTGACCAATTATTTCCATGTTGCACTCCAGAGTTAATATATTTACAAACAGGAGGTAATTTCTTTCCTGCAGCTTCACTCCATTACACCTTGCCCTACTGATATTAAAGATCGGCATGGCCTGTAGACCCCTTTAAGACCCTTCACACATCTTTGACCCCTTAATACCCACATAGAGCCTGATAAGACCTTTTAGACCCACTTTGACCCTTTTGAGATGTATCGACCTTCTTCGACCCTTTCGACACTTTTCAGACCCTTTTGGACAATTTCAAACTATTTGGACACTTCTGACCCCTTTTGCTCTTTTTTCCTTAAGCCCCTTTATGCATGTAGACCCATTTAAGGCCTTTAGACCCCTTAGACCCTTTAAACACTTATGATCTTTAAAACCTGGAGTCCCTTTTTTGACTTTTTAAGCCCCTTAAGCCACTCTAGACCCCTCTATACTCCTTAGAAAATAGAAAAAATATTCCCCCAAAATTCGTTTTTGACGACGTTTTCTGTGCACCATTCACGTTGCATCACAAGTTGCAATGATGAATCGAAACTGATACCCCAAAGTGAAACTGATGTTGAAAAGTGAAACTGAAACGACTGATCTACGGATAATCAAATTGTATACCAGAATGAAATGCTGTGAGAAATACTGAATGGAAATTGCCAAAAGCAAAGCTTTGGGGAGTATAAAGAGGGCAGATTTGGGAACCTTGGTGGCCGTTTTCCAGCTGCTATTCAAACTTCTATATACCAGACCAGCTGGATTTTTATCCAGGGAGCCCAGGGTGGGGGAGCCGAAAGTCCAAGGAACTCAGGATTCAAAGGGTTATCATCTTGCTATAATTCACCGTCTGTCCATCTGTCTGTTTCCAGGTACCGCAAAAACGGCTGAATCGATCGCAACCATTTTTGGGGTGTGTAATCCTGGAACCCCTTGGAGTAAAATAGGCATAAATATAATAACATGACCCCCTTGACGGCTCCCGTAGTGAGCGGGTGCTTCTAGTAAGATAAACTCAACCGTTGACCTTGAGGGAATTAGATTCGCAGAGCACTCTGGATGCCACGTCATTGAGAAATTTGAAGGATAAATCTTCCCCTCCCTCAACCCATACCTCATGGGATCCCAACCCATGGGGTTTTCTCATGCTCTATCCTCCAAATGCTGAGCATCAAGCATTTGTACAAAGTACAAAGCTGAGCACCACCTACAAAGTATTTCGTACGAGTCGGTTGGGGTCGGATTCGAACCGCCGATCTCCAGAACTCAGAGCGGATGGTCGCATCACACCACCACCGAATGTTTTTACGCACACAATTGCTCTCTGTACCTTCGTCGTTGCATTTTTGCTACGGGTTAGTATAAGGCAGCCTTGTGACCGACCAGTGCAGCATCACCATCAAAGTCCAATTACCAGGGCCGAAGCAACATGGAATATGGCCTTAAGGGTTGGGGAACATTATTGCAATCCATGTAATATCCCAGTGGTTCTTCGTCCCTGTAGTTTTTCTGCTCGAGTCAATATACTGGGTTTGATTTCGAAACCCATTTCCTAACCTCATATTTCATGTGAGCAGTAAGGCAAGCAACGCACATTATCCAATAAGCTATCATTGAGTCAATCTTGGCATGTGGATGGAAAGTCTGTTCACTGTTCAATCCACACTATCCGTGTTTATATCTACATCCCGATATTGAGTTTCCTCTTCCATCTAAGAGCAGTCCTATAATCGCCACATACAGCGGTAACCGATTCAATTGGGTCGGAAACATCACGAAGGTTTTATCGAAATGCCGCATCACCGATGTTGTTTGTCTGTTGTAGTTGGAGATTAATAATGTTGTTTTTGTTGAACATTCGCCATGTCAGTTGGAAATCGAGTGCACAATGTGGTTTTGTTGTTAACCCTTCCAGGTGCCATTCAGAATTCAACCGTTAAGACTAATAACCTGAGGTCTGCGATTCCTCCCAGCAGAGAAGTTCACCATTCCACCACATCCTTCTGACAGCAAGGTGTGAATCCCTAGCTATTCAGTGTCCACACCAATTAATACTCTGAAATATTTCTTCAAAAATCAAAAGGATTACACCTTCAGCCCTGTTATTCCAAAGCTCTCATTTTCCCCAGGTAGTGCATGGCATTAGAGCAAACACAATGATGCAAAATGAGACGAATTTTAGAATCTTCACCTCTATCCTCAACAATTCTATATCCATTCTAATTTGGGGCCATCTAGATAATTACGTCATGGATTTTAGACACTCCCCCAACCTTCCGCCCCTCGCGCAAAGCTCTGGAACGCGCATTATATGTTCAGCCCCATGGTAAATACCTACCTCTCCCATTACTCCATTCCCAACAAATCTCCTTCCCATTTTCTCTTCATTCTCTTAATTTCTCTTCACTCTCCCCTTCCCTTCTTTTTCTCAATTGTGTTTCTCTCAATTTACACCCCCTAATTCCATCGTTGCTATTTCAGTTTGTGATTCATGCATACATAATATGGAGATAAACCCTTATTTGTAGAGGTATTGGAAAAATTTGATCACTCGTCTGTCTTTGATTTCCTTGTTGTGTTCAATGATGGAATGATTTGATTTGTGTTCCAGACGAGGTACACAGTTCAATCACACATGTTCTGCATGACGGGTTCACACCTTGCCGCAGAAAGCCCCTTTGCTGGAGAGCATCTCCTTCGCTGACTACACCCGCAATGCATTGTGACCATGAGATAATGGGTATTCCTTACTTGTTTGGTTTCCACAAAGCTGGAATCTGTACGAACAATGGTGACGATTGCATTGTTTCTATTTTGGTAGCTGATTCACACTTCCTCTTGAAAGGATAAACATGGATGCTGTTCTTGCACAATGGCTTGTTGTAAGGTGGTTAGACGGTAAAGGAGATTCTGCACAGGTGGGATTAAAAGCGACATGAAGCTTTGGCTCGCAGAGGTCATGGAGAGATTAAATTAGTGCGGATGAGAAACGCATGGATTGATGAAAACGCATGACTGAGCGCAAAGAGTGCTGCTGGTGCTTTGTGTGTACCGGTGTGCTCTGAAATTGCATCTAACAAGATGTCTGAAACTGCATCCAAGATCGAACAAGCTGTCTGAAACCACATCCAGCAAGCTGTCTGAAACCACATCCAGCAAGCTGTCTGAAACCACATCAAAGATCCAACAAGCTGTCTGAAATTGCATCAAACAAAATGTCAGAAACAGCATCCAACACAAGGTGTGATCAAAATGTTATCTGAACCAAATGATACACATTGTATCACATTTTGAATCTCGACCTCCAATTTGTTCGAAGTGATCTCGTGTTCTTTGAACCAGTGTTCCTCCATGCAGTTAACAAGAAGGGTGTTTACCAAGGACAAAATCATTTTATCTCAATAAGGAGCCCGAGGCATCGTGTGTGTTTGTGTTTCAGAAGGTGGGATGGAGGCCTCCCAGGTCTTGAAGTATCCATCTTTGTGATTTTGTATGTATATATATATATATATATATATATATATATATATATATATATATATATATATATATATATATATATATATATATATATATATATACACATGTATACGTATATACGAGCGGGGTATACTTACACATTGTAAGAAACAATGAACCTTGCTTCCCCATTGTCTCGGGTCGCTCACCTGTATTTGTTTTTTTCATCCATTTATTTTCATGTTTTTTTTCATTTATTTATATTTTCATTTATGGATGCTTTCCGACAGTTCTGTGATATTTTTTTTTCCTGGTGGATCAGCGTCGATATCCGTCGGCACACAAAATTACCGTACTTCCCCATTGTCTCGATTCACTCACCTGCATTTATTTTCATTTATTTATATTTTCATTCACGGATGCTTTCTGATGGTTCTGTGATTTTTCTCGGTGTATCGGCTTCATTGTCCATCAGCACCCAAAATTCCAGCTTTCTACGTCATCGGGAAGATCCTGAACTTTAATATCAGTCAGTCAGTCATTGAGTCAGTGATTCAGTGGTGCAAAAGAGCTCTGTATACGAGATATACACATACGTGTGTGTTTAGACACATATGTGTGTAAGTGTGTACACGTGAAAATTGCTGTTGTTGACTCCTACCTCCCCACGTGGGTGTGTTTCAGGAAATGGATACTTTGAGGTGTGTGTGTGTGTGTGTGTGTGTGTGTGTGTGTTTTGCACAATGTAGAACTGTACAGTGTAGTGCGATGCAGATTGCAACCTATAATCCAGAGGTGTTTAATATGACTGATCGGTGGCGCCAATCTCTTGCCAAGCCTGCCATTCCTTCCGCTTTGTTGGAGTGTTTGCTTGAGTGCTTAAGCCACTCGGTGATCACTCCACAAGCTGCTTGGATGTTTGCTTGCAAGCCTTGGCGATACACGACAAAAGTACCCACACTGTCCCTCTGCACAACACAATCAAAAATACATCAATCAACCACCTGCCTGTGTTACGCCACAATGTCGTGCGGTGCCAGACCTACCATTCCTTATTAACACTTGGATGGAATGAATGGATGGAGGGAAGGAATGGAGAGAGGGAATAGAGAGATGGGATGGATGGATGGAGGGAAGGGATGGATGGATGGATCAAATATTGTTTGTAAGCCATTGCGAAACAGTACTAGGTGGTGTAAATGACTTTTTTATCAAAGTTGTTGTCGTTTTTTTAATATAAAATGACAAATTGACATTGAAGCCAATGTTCGGTGATAATGTAACTGAAGTACATATATAAACGTATGTTCTGTTGTCTTACTTAAAGCTGACAAAAGTTTAAAATGTAACCTTCACCTTAGAGCAGTCATGCTGAGCACCGCCCAAAGATGCTCGGAGACACACCCCATAGTAGAGTACTTTAGAGGTTATTAGGGGAGAGTAGTTTCCAAAATCCAAGCTCATTTCAGATGCTATAGGCTAATGTAATGGCAGACAAAGGACCATGAGGTGGGAACTCAATCATTCGTGCATCATTCATTCCTTACATCTCGTGTTCACTCTGTGAGATTGGAATATCGTGTGCTCATGAATAACTGGGGAACTTGCTGGGAATCCACTTTCCATCCATCCATCCCTTCCATTCCTTCCCTACATCCACCCCTTCCCTCTATCCCATCCATCTATCTCTTCCCTCCATCCTATTCCTCCATTCATCCATTCTCCCCATCCATCCTTCCCTCCATCCATCCATCTCTTCCCTTCATCTCTTCCTTCCCCACATTTCTTCGTTTGTCGTCACTCCTCCACCCCTCCCTCTCTAACCACTCTTACAACTTTCATGAAGTGGTAAACAAGCGGTGGTTGTGATGAGTTCCCACAGGTAGTTTCATTGTGGTTTGGAGGTGGTTATGTTGTGCTGTGGTGTTTGTGTTGTGTTTTGAGCCCCGGAGTGTCCGTGAGTGTGTGGGTTGGGCAGATGGGCACTTTTTTGGCGGTTGGAGCTGCTGTTGGGTTCGAATCCACATTTTGAATTTTGGGATTTGGCTTGGGTTGAGTGATTCTGGGGCTTATCGTGCTTTGGTTATAAAACGTGTGCTGAAATTAAATAAAGGCACAAAACACAAGCGTATCCATGTGTTCATAAGCATTGCAGCTGGGGTGCAATGGGCTTTAGGGTCTCTTGGCCTGAGCCAGGTTTCGGGGTTTGGACTCTGGGGTTGGGCTTGGTGGTGAGTCTGGCTGCTGGAGGGGTGTTCATTTTTCCAGTTCTTGAGTTATTTGGCACTCTGTGCAGTTTGTGACCCCCTTGGAGAGATCCAGTTCAAAAAGGGTAAACAGGGTGGCAGCCGCAGTTTTAGTCGAAATTTTCTTGGGAAGCCCATGTAATAATCGCTTTAAAAATGGTGCATGCTGTTTGAAAGTGATGAGTCATTTTGCTACCTTGCTTGAATGTGTTGCTTACCCCATTTCACTCAATTCTGTACTAGTGCCAGCAGATGAGACCATTCCCCCGCTTCCCCGCAAATCCCCCACTAAAATGCAATTCTAACCCCCCACCCCATCCCTTCAAGTCCCACTTCCAAACGCAAGTCCAGAACACCCCCTTCCCCTCCCCACTTCCCTTTCCTTGCTGCCCCATCCTCTTTGCTCCCACCCCTCCTCAAACCCCTTACCTCTTAGAGTGCATAGCGATGTGTGATGAAGTATCACTCTCCCCTCTCCTTCCTCGGTCTCCCCTCCTAGCCTGCTGCTTCCTGGTTGTGATTTGTGGACGTAAAACAATGTGTCCATGTGGCAGATTGCATGTGTTGGGGTCAAATACAGTCTGGCCTCACCAATCACAGTCAGTGGGGCATCAATAGCCAGTATATAAGCTTAAAAGGCTTCAAAAGTCACTGGATGGATGAAGCAGTTGTTTGTTGCCCTGGTGATTCCTAATAAGAACAAAACCAGGTTGGTGGCTTTGCTTTTTTATCTGCTTGGTAACAGCTTTTGACTTTGTATTCATAAACTGTTTGATGCCCCTCTGGGTTTGCAGGCATGATGCTGTTGTAATGAGGTCATCACGGCATATCTCTAAGTTCAGAGAACTTTCAGTTTCCATATACGTATTATTATGGTTGGCTGTGCACTAAACTAAATTGCATTCCGTATGCACAGTTAGCATCATTTATGCACATGGCGTCAGCATCTTGTCATTGGGTCAGTGTGCTCCTTGCGTTAAATGTATTATTATTATTATTTGTGACTGCAAACCCTCTCACTAGTGATCAGTACGATAGAGACAATGTGTTCGTGCGGCAGATTACACTTGTTACTAACAGATCATGCAGCAAGTGCTATGATGGGGCTCGATCTGTGCCCTGCTGCCTCTTCAAGTTAGGGGGTTCGATCTGTACATACATACATACATACATACATACATACATACATACATGTGTGGCATCATTGCAGATGCTGGGATGCATGATGCTACATGCAGACATAATTTAAAAAAAAAATTTTTAAAGACGTTATGAATATAAGCTTAATATATTTGATGAAGTGGATTGTACATACGTGCATGAGTGGTCAGAATGGGCTCTTTATTTGAGAGTTTACAGCTGTAGTTATTTTGCAGTTCCGAAATGTAAATCGTTCAAAAGTTAGAAAATAAATCTATTCTTTACATTTTAATGGGTTTCTTGGCAATACTAATAGGGTTTATGATCCTAAGTCAAAGATAAATGTTAATTGGTGAATCTGGAACTTATAAACTAAAGTGGAAAGCAAGCATGAATTGTCATATTCTTGTAGCTGTGTTCCACATTACTGATGGTTAACAGGAGAGTCAATTCAAGTTATCATGTTAAATTAGCATCTTCCTTTTTTGATGCGTTGATTGAATTTACATGAGTAACGATTTACACAACAGGCTGCAAAAGAGATAGCGATTCTATCTGATTTGGGTTCAATTCCCAATCCAACAATAAACGCAGTACGGCACAGTATAACAGTCATTTTGCCCGATTTTAATAAATGATTAAGAAGAAATTCCTCACTAGGTAGACTAAACGTTGCTACGACGCATAAATTCCTTTTCCAAAAAAACTAAATTCCGTCTCTCGGAGCCTCCACCATTCACTGTACCAAGGGGATGTGTCCAAGTAAGCTTCGTTCATCCAGCTGTGTGTCCGCCCCCTTTCTTTAGCCACAATCCTGGGCTGTGTATTATCTCACCAGGGTGAGGAAAATATGCAGGCAGTAATAAAGCTGTTATTTATTTTGATTTTTAAAACATATAATATATGGATAAACTGCTGTGCATTATTTCAACGGTGTTCCACCTGTAACACACCACCACACCGTCCGTAAATGACAGAAACCCACAGACGCTTTTCGAATCATACCGCCATAAACCCAGAAACACCGTAGCCTATGGAACTCCGGGTTGGCAGTACGGCATGTTTTTTTCACCATCCACCTGTTGGCCTAATTTGGACAGAATAACTGCATGAATTTGCCAATGGTAGCCTGTATACTGGATTTAAAAAAAACATCCTTTTCCTTGAAAGACACCGTGACTGCCTAAAGCATGTTTCAGCACACGTTAATTACACGAATACAGAGGTCACTTATAAATTATTGTATCTCACGCAACTCGATCATTGACAGCAAGGCCAACCAAATGAGGAGGCTGTAATTAAAGAAATAATTAAACAACTGACGAATAGCAAGCCTCCGAGCCCTTTGATACAGGGCAAATTTGTCTGCGGTGACACCTGGAGCTAATTTGGCGTCTGCTCGTCTCTCGGGGACGGACAAGCCACGTCGGTTGGACAAGGGGATGCAATAAGGCCCCGGTGTCACCGCAGACATGACCATCCTTCGTCCTCGAAAGCACGGGCAGACGAATAAATGCAAACGGGCTGCGAGGGCATGCGAGGAAAAGGGTGCACGTGAAATGGAAGATTAATATTTATATCATATTAGCGGCTGCCAGATTGTGAATATTTACTAGAATAGGCGACGCGCTCTGATGATTGTGGTATATCATTAAATTCTCTATTTCTCCTTTCAGCGAGAATACAGACTGTGAAGTTGTTAACGCCATTCCGCATCCTCTGCAAATGCCACATCTGCATTCCACCGACTGCTACCTATAGCGTTTAGCATCAAAGTTTGTGCTTTAATAATGAAAGGGTGAGATTTTTTTAATGAAAATAACACCGAACCCTTAAAATGTGTTTATTCTCAAAAGGATGCCTTGCAGAGGCGAACCATGATCAAATATTAATGTGCCAGGATGGAAATCGGTAAGGATTATATCTTGCCTTCAAATCTATCGTGCTGTAACTGTATGACATTTCATTTATTGGGGTCATTGTGGAACACAAATGTTGAGATATTTTTATATTCATAGCTCCTAGCGATGCACATAATCAGGTTTTCTGTTACCTTGCAGATTTTTGTATTTTACACACACACATTATTTACACACATAATATACATATTTATTATACACACACACGGATCGTGATTATACACTCATATACACACACTCATATATGGCCGTTATTATACTCACACGATCACACGTATACATGCACACACACACACACACACACACACACACACACACACACACACACACACACACACACACACACACACACACACACACACACACACATACACATGCTAATGGAGGTTGTTTTTTTTTAACATACATAGTCAAGGCTAGTGGAATAAGCTAAAACACAGAACACATCAGTACACAACATAACAAAAGGAATAGCAGACGGAGATGGGGGAAATGCCAACAGCAGGGCCGAGGGAGAAGCTAGATGGAGACGGACAAACAAGGGATGCGGGTAATGATGAGAGCTGGGGAGAACCCAACTCAGTGGACAAGAAGGATGCAGAAGCAAAATTTTGGGAGGGTGGTGGATGGTTGAAAGGGTGAAGAAAAGATCATGGTTTTGGATGGGGGATTTTTTGAGATGGTGGTGAGCAGCTGTTTTGAAGACCTGGAGGGAAGACTGGTATTGAAGAGAGTCTGGAAGGTTGTTCCACAAGTGAGAATGAAGAGAAACAAATGAGTGGAGGTGAGCAGAGGTTCTGGACTTTAGCAGTTTTACAAGGAGGGGGTTGCTGGTGGACTCTGTGCATCCTGCAGATATACACCTAGGGGGAGGGGCAGGGGTACAAA
>NC_140968.1:30017196-30034696 GCF_056783735.1 Eptatretus burgeri | reverse complement strand
GTTAAGCCCCGCCCACTTTTCTTTAAGCCCCGCACACTTTTGTTAACCCCCGCCCACTTTACACAAGGTATTCAATAAGCCCCGCCCACTTTTCTTTAAGCCCCGCCCACTTTTGCTAAGCCCCGCCCACTTTTGCTAAGCTCCGCCCACTTTTCATAAGGTATTTTTTCTAAGCCACGCCCACTTTTCCTAAGCTCCGCCCACTTTTGCTAAGCTCCGCCCACTTTTCATAAGGTATTTTTCTAAGCCACGCCCACTTTTCCTAAGCCCCGCCCACTTTTGCTAAGTTCCGCCCACTTTTCATAAGGTATTTTTTCTAAGCCACGCCCACTTTTCCTAAGCCCCGCCCACTTTTGCTAAGCTCCGCCCACTTTTCATAAGGTATTTTTTCTAAGCCACGCCCACTTTTCCTAAGCTCCGGCCTACTTTTGCTAAGCCCACCCACTCTTACATCATTTCCAGTTCATCTCTGACTCACAAAGAAATCACTAGAAAATTACAGGATGTTATGGTTTTGAAAAATTTCCCAATGAAGGCTTGCCTAGGCTTGCCCAGGGAATTTCCAAAGGAAACCACACCCACCAGTCTTTCTCTATAAAAGCTTCAAACCCAGGCTCCATTTTAAACATTTGTTCTTGCTGGCAATGGTGTTCTGTGTGCTTGTCTCAAACTCTCTGTCTTCTATGGAACTAAACCTTCAAGTTGATGAACTGGATTCAAACCTCTTATCTATTGAGGTAAGATTTTTTATTTTCCTATTTTCAAACTTTGATTGAAGCATACTCATTTAATAATTAAATAACTTAATTAATACATTATTATTTTCTCTCACAGGAAATTGTGTCTGAAATACGAAATGAAAATACTGCTTTTGCTACAACTTGGGGGGAAATTGTTGGCTTGGTTGAAGACCTTGAGTGGGATGACTTTGGTGTTCCTTGGAACTCTCTGTCTTCTATGGAACTAAACCTTCAAGTTGATGAACTGGATTCAAACCTCTTATCTATTGAGGTAAGATTTTTTATTTTCCTATTTTCAAACTTTGATTGAAGCATACTCATTTAATAATTAAATAACTTAATTCATACATTATTATTTTCTCTCACAGGAAATTGTGTCTGAAATACGAAATGAAAATACTGCTTTTGCTACAACTTGGGGCGAAATTGTTGGCTTGGTTGAAGACCTTATGAGCGACCAAGACCCACAGAACGAAGTTCGTCCTTGATGACCCAACCAAAGAGTTATACCTTGGAGACCAGCAAAATCCTGAAAAAGAGTTTTACAGCAATAGTACTCATTGTGAGTTATCAAGACAATACCCACTGAACAAGTTATACCTTGATGAGCCAGAATACAAGTTTTACCTTGGAGACTCACAAATTTTGAAAAAATCAGTAAATGAGTTCTGCCTTGATGGTTTAAATAACTACCTTGGAGACTCAGGAAAAGGGTTCTGCCAAGATGGTTCTAAATATGGGGCCTACCTTGGAGACTCACAAATTTTGAAAAATCAGTAAATGAGTTCTGCCTTGATGGTTTAAATAACTACCTTGGAGACTCAGGAAAAGGGTTCTGCCAAGATGGTTCTAAATATGGGGCCTACCTTGGAGACTCACAAATTTTGAAAAAATCAGTAAATGAGTTCTGCCTTGATGGTTTAAATAACTACCTTGGAGACTCAGGAAAAGGGTTCTGCCAAGATGGTTCTAAATATGGGGCCTACCTTGGAGACTCACAAATTTTGAAAAAATCAGTAAATGAGTTCTGCCTTGATGATTTAAATAACTACCTTGGAGACTCAGGAAAAGGGTTCTGCCAAGATGGTTCTAAATATGGGGCCTACCTTGGAGACTCACAAATTTTGAAAAAATCAGTAAATGAGTTATCCTTAAGAGACTTTGTAAGTTGGTTTTACTTTGAATACTTGAAATGTGGGTTCTGGATTGATAACTCACAATGTGATACATATCTTGGAAACTCAACGGGAATGTGGTTATACCTTGAAGACTTGGAGAGTTGGGTTTATGTTGGACACTTGAAACTTTTTTGGGGGCTTTTATTTATTTATTTATTTATTTATTATTATTATTATTTTATTTATTTATATTTTGGAGACTTTTGGAGTTGCTATCACTCTTTGGGATCTAAACCTATCGATGTAGTTCTTTGTCGGATGGTGCTTGATGGGAGCAAGATCAAGAAAGTTCTGGGAAGAAAGTGCAGGCTTACTCCCTCTTTCTACGTCATCAAACCTGAAAGCCTTAAAAGACAGAATTGGAAGAAGAGAAAAAAACAAAAAATATACATTGTTCGTTCTGGGAAGAAAGTGCAGGCTTACTCCCTCTTTCTACGTCATCAAACCTGAAAGCCTTAAAAGACAGAATTGGAAGAAGAGAAAAAAAAACAAAAAATATACATTGTTCGTTCTGGGAAGAAAGTGCAGGCTTACTCCCTCTTTCTACGTCATCAAACCTGAAAGCCTTAAAAGACAGAATTGGAAGAAGAAAAAAAAAAAACGTAAAAATATATATATATAGGTGGAAATCTCATTTTGAAAAAGACATTGTGTTGGGCGAGGATTGAGTTGGGGTTGAGATTTTGAATGTGAGGGTTGGGGTTGAGATTTTGAATGTGAGGGTTGGGACACACACACATACACATCAACAAACAAAAGTTAAGCCTTGACTATTCAGTTGAGGATTCTGTGTTTAGGGTTCACAGATCTAAGAACGTCCCCCTTGACACACATTATATACTGTTATACACCTCGGACTTGGCCCTCGAGTGTCCACAACGGTGTATAGTAGGAGGGAGTGAGCGCCAACCTATTGCTCCCATTGCACACACACACACAAACAAAAGTTAAGCCTTGACTATTCAGTTGAGGATTCTGTGTTTGGGGTTCACAGATCTAAGAACGTCCCCCTTGACACACATTATATACTTGTCCCTCTAGTGTCCACAAAGGTGTATTATCTGCTTAGTTTTGTCTTTTGTAATTCCTGTGAATAAAATGAACCTAAAATCTCTTCCCCTTCCAAATCATATATTTTATAAGTCCAAGGAACTGTATCTATTACTTCAACAATTTTAAAAGTTCTTTAGATCCATCGTTCAGTAAAACCCTTTTCAAAATGAGATTTCCACCTATATATTCTTACGATATCACCAACTTTGAACTTAGGTTTTCTGACATTAATCTCTTTTTCATATTTTAATTTTGTAAATGTTTCTGATGGCTTCATATTCGTTGACGTGTGAATCGTGTCATTATACTTATCCACAATATCCTGAATAAAAGATGACCATTGTTGTGAACCGAGTTGTGTGAATTTTTTTATATAGTCTCTCTTTTAAGGTACGATTAAAACGTTCAACAACAACTGCCTTCCCTTCATTAAAGGTACTGTATAATGTAATACTGTTATTTTTTAGAAAATTCATAAATGTCTTGTTATAAAACTCTCTACCCTCATCAGTCCACAATTTCTTAGGTTTTCTCTTACTTTTATTAAATATCTGTTGAAAAGCTAACATAAGAGTATTACCTGTTTTGTTTTTTAAAGGGACAACCCACGCATATCTACTCCTCAAATCAATAACGGTTAAAGCATACTTGTACCCCTTATCATTATTGAGTTCAATCAAATCAGCAGACCAGATATAATCAACTTCCTTGGAATAAACTTTCCTTCTCTGAAACTTTGTGAATATTGGTTTATGTAATTCATCAGCTAATTGCTCTTCAGTCTTAATGGCATCATTAGAGCCTATAAGTTTTTTGAATTTCCAAGTCCAAGTTTCAATTTAGCACTAATCATCTTCTTCACGATGAACCTATCAACTTTTTCTCTCAAGGTTGGATTTTGTATCAGAGACAAATTATATAACATTTCTCTATCGGCTTCATGCTTTTCTTCCAACGTTGTGGTATTCCCATAATCAATATCGTGTCTCATGCACACTTCATCAACTCTATTGATTGGTTTACTCCAGGATTTAGGATTGTCTGCCTCATCTAATCTTTTATCCAAGTTTGTGCCTGGACCACAGAAAGAATACCCTGGAAGATGTAATTCCCCTGGTATTCCAGTAGTTGTAAATTTACTTCCTGATAAAAACTTTTGTATATCTCCTCCGAGTTTGTGTTTGGAGATAAATTGATTTTTTTGAACCACACACCGAACATATACCTTTTTGTATAACCCTGTTATTTTTACTTTTAATATATGAAATATTTTTAGTATTAGTTTTCTTTTAGATTTGAGACAATAACTCATTTATTTATGAGAAAAATTTCTGCAGAGTGCAAAAACCTTTTTAGTTTCCAACATGCACATTTGAATCTTAATTTTTAAAACATAAATAATCCTTAGAAATGCCTTCACTCTCTCCTCCATTTATTTAAGAAAAAACTTGAATTAAAATACATGTCTTCTCGATGTCGATAGTCTTGTCGAAAGTATTGCAAATAGACTTTTTAATTCTTTGTATTCCTCCCTGGTGAGATAAGTTAATTTCTTTAATACCTCTATTCTTTTTTGAATCTCACTGGTTTCCATATTTTGATATTTATTCATTCTCTCTCTTTCCTCCCTCTCTCTCTTCTCTCTTTCCTCCTTCTCTCTCTCCTCCTCCTCCTTTTCCTCCTCTTCCCTCTCTTCTTCAACTCCTTCCTCATCCCTTACTATACTTGAATCGTTTACACCCCATAGAATATTATACATATATTCATCAGGATTTCTTGTTATTCCTGTATCCAAAATAATTTTTTTTACAACAGGATACCAATAAAATTTCTTTTGAATTTCTAAAAGAGCCTTACCTTTTCTTAACCTTATAATTTTTTCATTATTTAACATTCTAATTAAATCTAAAGTTGTTGGTTTATCAACATCAGCATAATGCCAATCTTTTATTGAAAATACCTCATTCTTATGTTGTAGAACATATATTTATTAAAATACCGAATACCCTTTTCTTGAAGGTATGCTTGAACACAGAAATGATAATTTTCTTGAAGCCTTCTTGCTGTCATTTATGTATTAGAAATATATGTTAGAATAATATTATGGCACGAAACACCTCCCCATCTTCCCATAGTTAAATCATTTTGTATTTCCTTACTTATTATATATAATCCTGTTTTTTCTGTTTTCATGAGATAAACAAGGGCAAAACCATTATTATATTTACCCTTATTAAATTCTTTTATTTGTTGTTTACTAATCGTTGGCTCCACAAAACTCATTCTCGATACCAAGTGGATAATATTCTTCCTTACGAGACTGATTTAATTGTTCCAGGTCTTCGAGGTTAATTTTAAATGACCAATTATACCCTAAATCATTCATATCATACCCCCATTGTTCTATTCTCATACAAACGATACGCCCTTCTTTATAAAAATTTATTTTAATTCGAACTGTGAATTCTGTATGACCTGGAGATAATATCAACACTTCTGTATCTTTAGAATACACAGCCGTTTTATTTAAGTATATATATTGTGATAAATCGCTTAATCTCACCAAGTCATTCGCGTCAGTCGGGCTTGGATAATTTTTTAATTTATAAGCATTTTTCATGTTAATATTTTTGTTTATATTATATTTATATCGTTCAGCCTGTGCCTTTGTATAATAATTTGATAAATCAATATCCAGTTCTTGAGAGACACCAAAGATAGAACCATCTTTACCAACATGTCATTTATATTAGATTAAAAATAATATCATAAAATTTTTTATTTTTGTTGAGTTGAAATAACACATACAGACATAATTGACCACAACACTTGGAATTTAATTCTTGGACTTGAAATGTTTGATAAACACCATTTTGTAAGAATTTTATGACTTCAACAGGTGGTGGAAGACCAAAACTATCAAAATAATATTTGTCTTGACTATTAAAAATACAAACCCAATGAGAACCGTTCCCATCATTATCTTCTAAGTTCATAATAATATTCTTTGTATGTTTCGACACATTTGTTAATTCATCTCTCATACAAATAACCACATTATGAATTTTTAATTTCTTACAATATTTGACAAGTTGTAAATTTGATGTTGTATTCTTTCCAAATTCTTTCAACCACTCATCAATGCTCATTTATTTATTAGAAAGATATAATCCATTACCTCTTTTCGTTAATTTTACACCTGCTTGTGCTATAGAAGAAAGCATATCTCCAACTAACAATCTCGCTTTATCAGGCAGACCTTCAAGTTTTTCAGCAAAATCTACAATTACACCACTTCCACTAATTTGTTTCTCCAACTCTTTGTTATGTCTTTCCAATTCTTTTTGAGCCTGGAGTTGAGCCTTCCTTTCGTTGGCAGTTTTGACCGCTGTTGAAATACCACCCGTCAATGCTCCAACCGCACTTAAACCAGCAAATAAAGGAATTAGAAATGGGAGAAATCCTCCACTCGTCTCTCTTATTGAATATTTTTTCAACATTGGTTTTGTCATTTTAATTTTAAGTGAGCCAGTGTCATTCAAGATTTTAACCTGTTCTCTTGTGAGCAAAACATCAATTCTTACTGCTCCTTTTCTCTGAATTGTATTAACGTTAATCGTACAAGGCTTTTGATTTTGAACACAAGATGATAGTTTATGAAGATTGATTTGATTAACATATACCCCAGTTGGTACTTTGCCACTCATTTATTTAACAAAAAATTATGTGAGACTAATCATCACACCATTATCTGTATTAATCTGCAATTCTGTTTCTTCCAAAAGCAAACAATATGTATCAACTTCTTCACTCTCTCCTCTTTCAATGTATAGGGAAGTATCCACTCGATTAGACTTTATAGTTTCTTTTTGAGCGCTCAGGTCAAACGTATAGATTGTATACAAACTTTTAAATGCTGTCATATCCAAAATAGGTTCTTTATTTCCATTACTTTCACACACCTTTTGGTAAGACTTGTATGCTTCAGCAAAATCATTTTTTTCCCAATTAATTTCCAATCTATCTCGTGGATAAAATGTTCCATCTAGAGAAACGCGAAGTTGTTTCACCTTAGCATTATCACTCAATGCATTATTCTTATCAGTCGCAGTATCACCATCTGGCTTTTTAAAAATCATCCACAGATATCGTGGCTTTCCTTCCAGAACACCCAAATTCCACGTGTAAGTAGTTTGATTGAGTTTAACGTGTTGACATCTTCTTTTGAGGTATGATACACTGAGTGGTTTTTTTTGAGTTAAGTCTTCGATTCAACATCTCTTCTGTTTTAAGATTAGGAGTATATTCACTGATATACCAACTCATCTCCTCAATTACAAATTTATTCTGATCACCAAAAGCATTACCAACACCAAAAAGCAATCTATTTTCATTATCATTCCTTTGTAGTTGAAATCTAATTTTAAGACCATACAGAACTTTATCATAATCACAAAATCCAAATATACCTTTAAGAGGAACTGCCACAGTAAAACTATTTTCTGCTTTTTTGTATCATCATTATACATTCCTTTCCTTTGAGTATACCCAGGGTCTGTGTTTGTTCCCGTTGACATATCAGGAATAAAACCTTCGACAGACCCCTTTCCCATTCTATCACTGAATGTATAGAGTGTAAATTTCATCATTTCAGATACAGCAGAGACATAATCAACCGCTTCAACTTCTTGTGTTCCAATATACAATCGCACACTATCAAACATTTTCCAGAAGAAATCATTTACAAGTGTAGCGTTTGTGTTATTCCCAGCCTTAGTGAATTTAAATTTACACAACAAGAAACTTTCGGAGAGATTCAAATAGGTTTGTTGATTATTTATTTCAAAACTTTTTGTACCATTTGTATTCCAGTCTGTTCCAGTTATTGCATTTACCTTGAAGTAATCTTCTTTTTTAGTGGAGTTTGAGATAATAATAGTATCATCCAAATCATAGATACTATCAATTGCTTCCATACTTGTATTTATTTAGGAAAAAAGATGTTAAAACTTTTGAAACCCTGATCCAAGTATTTGAATTATTTTCTGTCGTTCTTGGGGGGACAACTGAGTTTTACCTTTCTTAATTTCTTTTATTGCTTGTAATTTATGAGATTCTTTCTGAGCATCTTTTATACTCTTTACAGCACCTGCTACATTTCCCACAGCAGAAGCAGTTGAACCAATTAGGTCTTTATGTTTAAGAATAGTTGAACCAATACCCATGAGAGTATCAATTATCCCATCTCCTCTAAATTGATGTCCGACACCCCTTTGTCTCTTAGGTTTATAGTATCCTCTACCAAGATACATACCTTCACCCTTGTAGTACGGGAAAGGAACATCCCATCCCCTGTAATTATTTTATATTTTCCCAACTCGTGCTTCCTCACAATAACCATCGTATTTATTTATTGAAAAACTTCACGTAGGTGAATTCTGATGGATATAACTTCTCCATTAAAGAGATCACACGATTATCTTGGTCGGTTATCCTAAAATTTACTCTGTGTATGGTTTTTCCTGACACAGGTAGATAAACCAAATTTTTAGGCTCCATATTGAATTTATAACCAATTGGGGTTGAGTATGCGCTGAATGAAAATATTGTATTTGTTTTTAATCCATCATTATAAGCACCATCAATCAAATCACAGTGAATTAACACCGAATTTATTCCTGAGGATATTTGAATGACATTATCACTGTAAAACGTCCCATTAGTTTCAATCTTTTTGAGGAGAAACCTAATAACTCTCTAAATGAATTATCAATTGTGAAATCAACCTTGTAGTTATTTTTAACTTTAATCGTTGATTTTGAAGTATGTTTTTGAATGTTTATAACAATATTTTTTGGTTCATCACCCTGTTCTTTCATAAGACGAGCAATTTCGGAAGATATTTGAGAAATCTCGTATGCTCCGGATGAGACTGTTATCGTTTTGTATCCACTTCCCGGATTATAACTAAACTTGTCATTTTTCTCGGTTATATTAAATAAGGTATTATAAGTCTCCATGGACAATAAAGATGCCTCATATTCTTTTGTTGTGTCAAGTTGTAGTGGGTATGGGAATGAAGATGTGTGGTCGCTTGTTGTGAAATTAAAACTCAGGATTGTGCTTCTCATCTTATTTAATATGAGATAAAATGTCTTTATATTGAGATTTATTAATTATTTTCATGTTCATCAACTGGTCTAAAATGGCTGATGCTTCATTAAAACAATTGTTATTTCCAGCCTTCTTACTGCCGAACAACAATAACAGTCTATTAACTAATTGCGATGGGTCATTTGGAAGAAAACTAATACCTGAACCAAGGATACTTAAAGCCTGAATAATGTGTTTCTCCTTCTCATTCTTCCTACTTTTACCAGAAAGAATAACCTTATAATTTAGAGTGTTCAGCAAATCAATATATACTCTATCATCATTATTTTCCATATCCAATGGTTTATCAATATACTTTGATTCATCCCTCACAGTTGAACCTTGTCTTCCATCTTTTGTGAGAAGAAACATTAATCTCGGAGTTAGTTTAACAGGGGGTTGAGCAGAACTTAAGAACCTTAATTCATCATTAAATATCAATACCTTTTCTTTAACAAGATGAAATATTGCTGGTTGTTCTGTTGGAATGAGTCCTGCTTTGGTTTTTGAATCCGCTGAATATTCATTGTTTTGAACAGCATTCACAATATAATCAGGGGGTTGATTAATCTCTTCCAGTTGTTGAAATAAACCTTCATCATCATATTCTAATTCTCCTAAATGCTCTAATTCTTCCTCCGTCATTTGACTGAAATCTTTTAACATTTGAAGCTTTCTAGGAGTATATTCTACTGTGGGAACTGTGGAAACATCTTTCATTTTTCTTGGGGAGTTTTTAAAATTGGTTTAAAAAATTTCTCTTGTTTTTTTGCAGATGCTTCTTAGCCCGTTAGTTTCTGTCTGCGTTTCTTCTTTATGTCTTCCTGTTGTTTTACAACTTTTGAAACCAACTCTTGATGTTCCTTAAATCTTCTTGCTCTTTCTTTTGTATCCATTTATTTATTGTAAAATATCATTTAATGAATTGTAAAGATCAACAGGGAAATTTTCCTTTTCTTCATCATTCAAGTAGATGTGTTCAAATAAATCCTTTTCTTTAAATATTTCATCAAATTCTTTATTAACATTAATGCGAGTTGTAATTTCTTCTTCACTAATCCTTGCATCTCTGCTTTTCATACGTTTGTGTTGAGTTTCTTCATCAACATCAAAACCGAATGATAAAATCTTCACTCCGCTCAGATATTTAATAATTTGTCTCGTTCCTTCTGGATTAGTTTCTAATATCCCAACACCACCAGATTTTAGTTTCTTTAACTCACTCTTACAATGTGAATATTTTGTTGTACCAAGAGAAACCTCCTCAAATATTTGTCCTTCATTCCTCAATCGCATATGTTCCTCCACTGAAATATAGTGATAATCTTCACCTTTTACTTCTCCAGGTCTTATTGCTCTAGTTGTTGTTGATACAATGCGTATCGGGGTGTTTTTAAGTAAATTTACAATATTCTCATTTGTACTACACAAGAACCTTGATTTATGAAAGTTTTTCCAGAAGCAGATTTACCCACAAGATTTATAATAATAGTTGTCATTTATATATGTAATTGTTTATAAAACAAAAAATATATCCCTTAATATCTCATCTTGTTTCACAACAATATATTTATATTTTTCAGTCGTGTGCTTCATATAATCCTCAAATTTCTTTTTACTACATAATGTAGAACAATTATCTCTCCAAAAATTATTGATATCTATTGAATTTAACTTGAATAAAATAAAAGTATTAGCATTGTTTCTGATGGAACGACGAGGAAGTTGAAAGTACGATTGACTAAGATAAATACAATTACAAGAAGAATGTCTCCCTCTTGTGTAGTAGCTGTCCATTACCGTTTGGTTTCTCTCATTAACACAATCATCAAAGATAACGAGGTTCTTTGATTTATCCAAGTCTTGTGGAGACGGTATATCATCCGTATTATCACTAAGAATACAAGTTATAAGATTTGATTTCTTTTTACATCTCTGTGTATCACAAAATAGTTGAATTATATCTTCAATGTTATAATCATTTAGGTTTTTTTGACGTTTAAATAAACCTATTATATCTTCTTTTTGAAGACCAGCATTAAAACCTTGTGAGAGTAGTTGATACTCTGGTTGAAAACTCGACTTTGTGAAAATTATTAAATTATCATAATCTAAAAAGTTGGGAGTGAGGAGCATTTTTAAAAGTAAGCAGGTTTTTTCCACATCCACTTGAACCAACTATGAGACATCTTAATGAATTTGGGAGATTTTTATGGTTGTTAAATTTTATCTTATTTTCCCAAATAGGTAAAAAATCATTCATTTATATATTTGAAAAACAGGTTATTTAATTTATTATTGGCTTTTTTTAGAAACTCTATATTTTATCCTAAGTTCAGGTTTAATTTCAAGATAATCCATTATTTTATTTATACAATATCTTGTGTTGATATTTCCCTGAAAATTACATCCATGAATAATATACAACAACAATCCTTTGAACATTTCTCTTATACGTTCAGTTTCTTCCCTTGTAAGGAAAGGTGTGTTATCATCCTCATACTTTACATTCATTTCTCTAATCAATCTTGTAAAGTAATTCTTTTTGGTGTAAATCTAAAAGAATTATTTTCCTTTTTATATTTTTATTATCATTAATTAGAAGATAATCACAGAATATACATTGTTTATAGGCTTTTGACTCTGTGTTTAATCCCTGTCTTTCACACGCAGGACAATTCTCAAATTTGTCATATGGAGAATCAGGAAAGTCTAGCATATTTATAAAGTAAAACTTTACTTAAACTGAAATTCATCTATACTTTCAGTTGTATATTACCATCGATATCGATATACTTTTTTCATTATCAGATTCAACGACAACATTTTTTATATTAAAGGTAATTTTAAAATTATCGTTAACTACTATTGAACGAAATGTCATTTCACCTGATATATTAACATCCTTTATTTCATCAAGATTTACATCTTTAGGGTTGTTGAAAAAAAATACAAATTTCTCCTTGCATATTACAGATGGTCTTATCTTTTCTTTCTAAAGCTTCATCCATAAGGTTTTTGTTCTTTGATACTTTTTCTTGTTTCATTGCTTTTTCTAGTTTTGAATATATTACTAGAAGGAGAGGAGAAACTTTGTTAGAATACTTTAATTGATGTTCTACCAGGTATACTAAAGCCCTTCCACTGAAGGAAATTGAAGAACTCATATTATTTACCATAATAGTTTTTATCCAATAGTTGTTATATTTATCTTTGTTCAATTTTACATCCTTGACATATTTCTCAGTATCTTTAACAGATGAAGAGATTGATTGAAACTTGTCTTTTGTGTCTTGAAACATGGTATTTATTAAGTGAAAAAGTTGGAGGATAAAATGTTTTTAAGCACAGATTCACCTATAAATTAAACGAAATTTTCATCAAGAAAATTTTAGTTTAAGCAAAGTTTTATTCTATAAATATGGTGAATACAACGTACTGCGATGTTTGTAATCACGAATATAAACATTATAGAAAACACCTCCGAACCAACAAACACACATTTAATCTATTTCATCAAATATCTCCTCTTGAGTTGGAAAGAAAACATTGTGATATCTGTTCAAAGGATGTTTTGAAGAGTAGTTATAATCAACATCTTCAATCACAAAAACACAAGAAAAATGAGTTTAAAGTAAAGGAGACTATTATATTAAAAACACTGATGAGGCATTTAAAGGGCATATAAAAATAAGGATTTTCAATTTGGAGAACCCGGTCCATCATCAATAGCTGAATCAATTGAAATAGTGAAACCCGATGTTGAAAAATTTATTAAAAAGACATTAAAAGAAATAAAAACTTTAAAGTTTTATATGGGAGTGAAAATGAATATGAAAAGACAAGATGAAGAACAAACTCCTTATATGAGAACAGATCTTCATTTTATAACATCATTTCAAGATTTTTTGAATAGTGGGGTTTATGAAGAACTATCAAGACAAGAGGAGGATGTTGATAATACAGTGGTAGGAAGTGGATTCAATATTAAAAAAATCATCTTTTTAGATATACACATTCTAAAATCAAACCCTCTTAAAGCTTCTTCTTATATTGAATTACCAAAAGAAATAAAACTAAAGAAGGCAGTTGTTAATATTAAGAACAATGATAATAAATGTTTTCTCTGGTCTGTTCTTGCTCACTTACATCCACCAAAATGTAATTCAGAAAGAGTAAAACAATATATGAAATATGAGAATACCTTGGACATTAAAGATTTTAAATTCCCAATGCCATTAACAGATATTCCTAAATTTGAGAAAAAGAATAATCTTTCTATTAATGTATATGGATTAACGGATACAAACAAAGTTCAAATATTAAAAATTTCAAACAACTATAAAAATGAAGAAACACACATTGACCTTTTATATTTTAGTGTTGGAAAGAATTCACATTACACATACATCAATAATTTATCAAGATTAATCTCTTCTCAGGTATTCAGAACAGCAAACAAAATATATCCTTGTAAGCGATGTCTTAATTCATTTCATACAAAAGAACGATTAGAACAACATTCAAAATATTGTAGTAATCATAAATCAGCTGTAATTACAATGCCTAAACCTGGTGAAAAGATTTATTTTGAAGATTATAATAAATCTATCATGCACCCATTTGTGATATACGCTGATTTTGAATGTATCCTTAAAAAGATAAATACTGCTTCTCCTAATCCAAAAGAACCATATACAAATAAATATCAAAAACATATTCCTTGTGGTTTTTGTTATTATATCAAATCATCTGTTGGAGAAAAGTATAACAAACTTGAACATTATCGTGGAAAAAATGCTTCACAAGAGTTTGTAAAACGATTAGAAAAGGATTGTATAAGACTCACTAAATTAATGAAAGAAACAAATGAACCGATGAAATTAACCAAAGAAGAAAAATTAGAATTTAGAATGAACAATATCTGTCATATTTGTGAGGGGGAAATTAAGGAGTTTAAAGTTAGAGACCATTGTCATCTTACTGGTAAATATATAGAGGTCCCGCTCATTCCTGTTGTAATCTTAATTATAAATTACCTTCTTTTATTCCAGTCTTTCTTCACAACAGCGCCAACTATGATACACATCTATTTATAAATGAACTTTCAAAAACACCAGGGAATATTTCTGCTATAACAAACACAAGTCAAAAGTATATTTCATTTTCAAAAATGATATTCACAAAACCTATAACTCGTATTAGGTTTTTAGATTCTTACAAGTTTATGGGAACACCACTAGCCTACCTCGCATCAAATCTAAGCTCCACGGACTCTTTTCCAAATCTTAATTCATTCTTTCCAAAAGAGGAAATTCTCACTAAAGAGGAAATTCAGATTAAAGATGAAATTCTGATTAAAGAAGGAATTCTTACGAGAGAGGAAATTCAAACAAGGAATGAAATTCAAAGTAAAGAGAAAATTCTTACAAGTAAGGGAATTTATCCTTATGATTATATGGATTCATTTATGAGATTTAAAGAAACACAACTTCCTTCAAAAGAAAGTTTCTATAATAACCTTTATGAAGAAGAGATAAGTGATAAGGAATATAAACACGCACAAGAAATATGGAAAATATTTAAGATAAAGAACCTTGGAGAATATCACGATTTATATCTAAAAACAGATGTTTTATTGTTAGCTGATGTGTTTGAAGCTTTTAGATCACTCTGTCATAATAAAAATTGTTATGGGTTAGATCCTGCCCACTATTTCACAGCTCCTGGTTTAGCTTGGAGTGCAATGTTGAAAATGACAAAACAAGATATAGATTTAATCAGTGATGTGGATATGCTTTTGATGATTGAGAAGTCCAAGAGAGGTGGAATATCACAAGTATGTTCAAAAAGATATGCTAAAGCAAATAATAAATATCTCCCAAATTATGATAGTGAAAAAGATAGTAATTATTTGATGTATTTTGATGCTAATAATTTGTATGGATGGGCAATGTCTCAATCTCTGCCTTATGGTAAATTAGAGTGGGTGGAAGAAAAGAATTATGAAAAGGCTTTGATGAATATTGTTATTTCTTCTCAAGAGGAATTGAATGACGAAGAAGAAGGTTATTATTTTGAAGTTGATTTGAGGTACCCGAGTGATCTTCATAATAAGCATAAAGATCTTCCTTTTGCATGTGAGAAAGAAACTCCAAAGAAAGAATGGTTAAGTGATTATCATAAAAGTTTTAATATTAAAGGTAAATCAACAGAAAAGTTATTAACAACATTCTATGATAAAGAGGGATATGTTTTGCATCAGAGAAGCTTAAAACAGTTTTTGAGAGAAGGATTGAGAGTAGCTAAAATTCATAGAGTTTTAAAATTTAAACAAAGTCCTTGGGTGAAAAAGTATATTCAATTCAATACAGATATGAGAGCAAATACAAAAGTAAAATTTGAAGGGGACTTTTATAAATTAATGAATAATGCTGTATTTGGAAAGACTATGGAAAATGTTAGAAACAGGCAAAACATTAGATTCGCAACATCTTGGAAAGAAGCTTGAGATTGATAAATAAACCAAGTTTTGAGAGAGAAGAGGTTTTTCAGAGAACTTTTCTGCAATTCATATGAAAAAGGAAAGTATTGTAATGGATAAACCAATTTATATTGGAACAGCAGTTCTTGATTTATCAAAGATATTGATGTATGATTATTTGTATAATGACTTAAAGAAAGAGTATGGTGAAAATGTTTCATTGTTGTATATGGATACTGATAGTTTTATCCTAGATATAAAAACTGATGATGTTTATGAAGATATGAAGAAAAATATTGGAGTATATGATACAAGTAATTTCAGCAAGAAGAGTGAGTTATTTTCCAAAAAGAATGAAAAGGTTATTGGTAAGTTTAAGGATGAGTTGGGTGGAAAAGTAATGAGTGAGTTTATTGGATTGAGAGCAAAGGCATATGCTTATAAGTATGGTGAACAGATTGATAAGAGGTTAAAGGGAATAAAGAAATATGTAATAAAGAAATCAATAACTTTTAGAAATTATTATAATTGTTTGATGAATAAGAAAGAAGAATATAGGAAAATGAATACAATAAGAAGTTATAAACATAACATATATAGTGAAGAAGTAAATAAAAAGGCATTAGGAGCCTTTGATGATAAGAGATTTATTTTAGATAATGGAATAGATTGTGTTCCATATGGATATTGTATGATAGAGTGTATAAAATAGATTATGTTTTAACGATGGGAAGATGGGTTAGGGTTTTTAAGGCTACCTTGTGGTTTTCACAATATATAAATGGTTAAACCAAGTATTAATCAAACTAAAGAGTGGAGAAAATCTCAGTCTTGGTATATAAATGGAAAACATAATGAATGTGAAAAATATCAAATAAGTCTTATTGAAAAAATAACTAAAACAAAGGTAAATAAAACAAATAAGCGAATTAATTTAAAAACTAGTAAGTTAGAGGATGTAAAGAAAAAAAAAGAATATCCTTGAATGGACTGAAAACTTTGATGGTTATCAATTGAACAATGAAAAAACAATTTACTATAATCTCAAAATGATATGTGGCTCAGGAGGTGGTCAAACAAGAGCATTAAGAGAAGTTTATCATTTCGTAATGGCACAAAAGGGGTATCTTAAAAAATATAAAGATTCAAATGTTTTGTTTGTCAATATTTTAGATGGGGATTATTGTGCAAAGAAAATTAAACTATTGAAGGAATTTGAGAATGAACAAATCTTTATAGGTTCAATGAGTGAGCTGTTCAACCCCCAGGTGTTCAATTCAATGAGGTTCAACCTCCAAGTTAAAAGGGGGGACAAATAAATATACCTTGGGATAAAAAGGGGGGTTTATTTTTAGGGAAAAAAAATATAAATCGCTGAAAATCCCCCATTCATTTACATGGGGAAAAGTGAGCCAGAATCAGTATTCTTACCCTACTTATATATATATAATGGTTCACATAATTGGTACTCTGGTACTCATGCGTGGTAAAAAAAAACAACAAAAAAACATTAAATACTTACTTCAAAGATGCTCTGACAGCTCAAAAGCATACTAGCGCAACAGAGGATTTTGATCGGTTTTCTCAGCTCGTGTGTAGGTAAGATTCTTCCGTGAAAATTCTGATAATTTATGCACTGTGATTTCAAAATTAAGTTTATAAATTATAACATAATTCACAAGTTATATTGTAGGTTTATAATATAACTTTAAAAAATAGATCGAAGGAGAACATGTGAGCAAGGAGGAAGGAGAGGAGGTTCAGGAGCGTCCGGAACGAAAAACGAGAGGCTTGCGAGTGTCTCGTGTCTCGGCTGGTGCAGACGTTCTGAAAGAGCGCTTACAGAGGAGTAAGATGCATCCTAATATAAGCTGAGAGGCACTTGAGAAAGC
>NC_140968.1:29994696-30014696 GCF_056783735.1 Eptatretus burgeri | reverse complement strand
ATATTTTCTGTATGTATGTATCCTTGTTATAATTCACAGACCGGTGTTTGTTTGTCGGGCTACTCCTCCTACAGTTCTGGGCCAATTACATCCAGACTTGCCACAGAAGATCAGTACGACCCGAATTAATGTAGAAGAACGTTTTTATCTTTGCCGGTTGTCTTTGGGGGTTGTGAGGGGGGGGGAGGGGGAGGGGATGCAAATTCTCCATGTATTGTGTAGTGCCGCCTATAGGTGGGGGAGGGTATTACAAGTCTCTGCCATTTACAGTGCAGTATTCCTGTCCCCACGTTTTCCAGTGCAGTGAGGTATTTTGAATTATAAGCAGTAGGTATGTTGTTGTTTCATGCACGTAACCCAGGTTTTAATTTTTTTGCCTATACAGAGCTGTCAGTTGCTTATACACCGCCCAAATAAAGGTATGCATCAGAAGAACGCGTTGCACGGTTGGAACAAGATCGCCCATCGGGCAGGTACTCTGCTCGTATATATCAAAATAGAGCCATGATGTAATGGTTGGAGCATCCGGTCTGAGTCTGGGAGGTCGGCAGTTCATACCCTGGCCGAGTCATAACCAAGACTTCAACAAATTGCATCACCAGCACCCATGCTCTGTAAAGAGTATGTTACATTAAAAATAACAATAACAGTAATTCACTGGAAGGGCACTTGGGAGAGCACATTCCTCCACCCTGCAATGCCTGATCCACGAGAATATATTTCGCCCAATAGATTTTTGAAATATCACGATATCTATCGTTTGTGGCCCCATCTCTCAATGGTGAAGAATCACTGAAATCGTTTTAAAAATTTGAGTATCCTGGTCTGGATCTTCACCAAAATCGAATCAATTCGTCCTTGTCACATACCCAACCTGTCCATCCAGTTTAATCCAAACCCATCCACAACTTTTTCAGATATCCTGCACACAGACAAACAAACAAGCAGTCATAGACTGGTACTTACGAAATCGTCAACTTGACCTCTGACCTTGTCTAATAAAAGCTGTCTCTAGAGAAGGTAGCGACGCAAACCAGAAGTTTCTACAATGATTCTGTACCAAACCTCTCATAAAACATCCGATTTTTACCAGAATTTCGACAACCAAGTGTTAAGCATACTTAACCGTTACCAAAATTGAAGACAGGATTGAAATTGACTTTAAAACGTGTGCGTAATGCCGTGTGTTACAATCCCCCTCATTAGCATAATCTTCAGTTAAGCCTCAGATACGACACCCGACATAAATCTCAGAAAACATCCAATTTTTACCAGAATTTCGACAACCGAGTGTTAAGCATACTTAGCCATTATCAAAAGTGAAAACAGAATTGCAATCCGAGTTAAAACGAACTCATAACGTCGACCGAAGCAACAATCTCCATTTCTCCACGCAATTATTTAATATTATTTTATCAAAGTCACAAAACCATAATATTCGGCCATCCACCAACAATCTTTACATAATCCGACGGCTTAGCGAGTCAGGCATGCGACGACAACCTTTATTGGGATAAAAAAAATGACTTTTAAACACCATCTTTATCGAAAACACCGTCAGCGCGCACATGCAAAACCTTTACCTGACTCAACGACGCGCCTGGTCGAGCGCGCTGCACCACGTGACGAGCCATGACGCGGCGAGTGAAATATTTTTATACAATCTTAAAACGTCTCCAAAACATCCGATTTTTACCAGAATTTCGACAACCGAGTGTTAAGCGTCCTAAGCGATCGCAAAAACCGAAGACAAAATTAAAATCGAAGTTAAAACGAACTCGTAACGTCGACCGAAGCAAAAATACTCCATTTGTCCACATGAATTTACGGAATTATGTTTGACCTCACTGTGACCTTAACCTTTGACCGATTTTGACCAAAATCTAATAAGCGCTAGCCATCACCCTCCTGAATTACGTGGTGTAATTTGACATTGGTAGATTCTTCCGTTCTCGAGTTATCGTGTCTACAAACAAACACACAAACAGAGAACGGAAGTCATCAATATACTTACGAAATCCAAATGGACAGGGGTGAAAACATAACCTCCTTCACCTTCCGTGGCAGAGGTAATAAAGCTCTTTCTAACGGTTGGAGTCCAACCACTGACTCACTGACTGATATTTAAGATCGGTGTCTTCCGGGTGACATGGAAAGCTGAAACTTTGCGTGCTGATGAACATCGAAGCCAGTACACTGACAAAAAAAATCACAGAATCATCGGACACCATCCGTAAATAAAAATAGAAACAAGCAGTCATAGACTGGTACTTACGAAATTGTCAACTTGACCTCTGACCTTGTCTAATAAAAGCTGTCTCAAGAGAAGGTAGTGACACAAACCAGAAGTTTCTACGATTAATCTGTACCAAACCATCAAAAATCGTAACGTTGACCGAAGCAAAAATCTCCATTTCTCCACGCAATTATTTTATATTATTTTATCAGTCACAAAACCGTAATAGTCAGCCATCCACCAACAATCTTTGCATAATCCGACAGCTCAGCGAGTCAGGCATGCGACGATAACCTTTATTGGGATAAAAAAAATGACTTTTAAACACCATCTTTATCGAAAACACCGTCAGCGCGCACATGCAAAACCTTTACCTGACTCAACGACGCGCCTGGTCGAGCGCGCTGCACCACGTAACGAGCCATGACGCGGCGAGTGAAATATTTTTATACAATCTTAAAACGTCTCCAAAACATCCGATTTTTACCAGAATTTCGACAACGGAGTGTTAAGCGTCCTAAGCGATCGCAAAAACCGAAGACAAAATTAAAATCGAAGTTAAAACGAACTCGTAACGTCGACCGAAGCAAAAATACTCCATTTGTCCACATGAATTTACGGAATTATGTTTGACCTCACTGTGACCTTAACCTTTGACCGATTTTGACCAAAATCTAATAAGCGCTAGCCATCACCCTCCTGAATCACGTGGTGTAATTTGACATTGGTAGATTCTTCCGTTCTTGAGTTATCGTGTCTACAAACAAACACACAAACAGAGAACGGAAGTCATCAATATACTTACGAAATCCAAATGGACAGGGGTGAAAACATAACCTCCTTCACCTTCCGTGGCAGAGGTAATAAAGCTCTTTCTAACGGTTGGAGTCCAACCACTGACTCACTGACTGATATTTAAGATCGGTGTCTTCCGGGTGACATGGAAAGCTGAAACTTTGCGTGCTGATGAACATCGAAGCCAGTACACTGACAAAAAAAATCACAGAATCATCGGACACCATCCGTAAATAAAAATAGAAACAAGCAGTCATAGACTGGTACTTACGAAATTGTCAACTTGACCTCTGACCTTGTCTAATAAAAGCTGTCTCAAGAGAAGGTGGTGACACAAACCAGAAGTTTCTACGATTAATCTGTACCAAACCATCAAAAATCGTAACGTTGACCGAAGCAAAAATCTCCATTTCTCCACGCAATTATTTTATATTATTTTATCAGTCACAAAACTGTAATAGTCAGCCATCCACCAACAATCTTTGCATAATCCGACAGCTCAGCGAGTCAGGCATGCGACGATAACCTTTATTGGGATAAAAAATGACTTTTAAACATCATCTTTGTCGAAAACACCGTCAGCGCGCACACGCAAAACCATACGCGAGTCAACGACGCGCCTGCTCGAGCGCACTGCATCACGTGACGATCCGTGACGCGCGAGTGAAATATTTTTTATACAATCTTAAAACGTCTCCAAAACATCCGATTTTTACCAGAATTTCGACAACCGAGTTTTAAGCGTCCTAAGCGATCGCAAAAACCGAAGGCAAAATTAAAATCGAAGGTAAAACAAACTCGTAACGTCGAGTGAAGCAAAAATACTCCATTTCTCCACATGAATTTACGGAATTATGTTTGACCTCACTGTGACCTTGACCTTTGACCGATTTTGACCAAAATCTAATCATCGCTAGTTTCACCCTCCTGAATCACGTGGTGTAATTTGACATTGGTAGCTTCTTCTGTTCTCGAGTTATCGTGCCTACAAACAAACACACAAACAAACACACAAACAGAGGACGGAAGTCATCAATATACTTACGAAATCTTTAGATTTCGTAAGTAATAAATTTTAAAAAATGCAGGTGATGTACCTGAGACAACGGGTAAGCACGGTAATTTTGTGTGCCGACACATCGAAGTCAATGCACCAGGAAAAATCACAGAATCGTCAGAAAGATTCGTAAAAGAAAAAATAAATAAATGAAAATAAATAAATGAAAAATCAAATGCAGGTGAGTGATCCGATACAATGGGGAAGCACTGTTCGTATGCTTACACACTACGTAAGCATACCCCGCTTTGTAAACTTATTACCACATAAAGGCACAACGTACACTAATTATTTTACATATACTATACATGAGCTATGAGGAACCTGAATGTTACAAAACTTCAGCTCGAACTCGTTCCTCGTTGTGGAAGAATTGAAGAACTCTGTTTGTAGGTGTACATTGAATGTCACCAATGGAGTAGCTGTGTAGTTGGTATCGCTTGCATTGTGTTACTGCTTGCCTTCGGGAGGAAAATTCAGCCGAACGATCTCCGCAGTCTGTACACATTAATGAGCAAACGTTGTTGTCTGTTAGATCATATTTTCATGCCCTTTTGGATGAGGAAACTCCACACCTTGCTCATGAGACCCCTCTGACGAATGAAGCGAGAGCCGTTTATGAATTACGTAAGCAAGTGGAGTACAGGTGTTGTAAATTTCGAATTTTTTTTTTTTTTTTTTAAAGCAAAGGGAAGAGAAACAAATGTAAAGAAGTGGGGGAAGTGGGGAAAGAGAAAATAATTAATGAAGTTGGGTTAACGTTGGTGTAAGTAAGAGATGAGTAGAGAAGAGGGAGGGATGGAACACGCGAGGGATGGGGAGGGTCGTATTTTCGCCATGTTTGCGTACGTATTAAGTAGATGACCTCATTAACTGCCAAATATAAAACACGGCCATGATATTTCTCAGGAGTCCATTGGCCTGTCACAATCACAATCAGAACTCAGTCATTAACAACCAAGATCTGAACCTCCAAAGTGTCCCTTTGGGGACACAAATATCCACCCCCATGCTGATACCCATCCATGTGTCAATCGTCCGATTTTGATTCTTGACGTCTGATGGAACAATTCTGGATTTAAATTCCCTTCAAACATTTTCACTTACGAATCCCATGGGTTGAGAGAGTTACTACGAGCAGCAGGGCCGGATTTAGGCATGGGCAAGCTGGGCAGTTGCCCAGGTGCCTCCACAACCAGGGGGCCTCCACATATTTCATGAAAAAAAAATTGTTAGGAAAAATGTATTTGTGAGTGCCTGAATGGTAGTTGGTATTTAGTGGAACAGATATAAGATATTCATCTATAACAGATATAAGATATTCATCTTATCTCATTCTCCATTTTATATAGAAGTTCAGATTCTTTGTTCTTGAAAAATATACTTTATGGATGACTGCAAATATGTCTTGTCACCTTTTTAGTATTCTGAGGTAGGGTGGGCCTCCATGACTGACGGCTGCCCAGGGGCCACCACATGTCTAAATCCGGCCCTGACGAGCAGGTACCTCCGATCAGGTAAGGATTCAGACCCGGAACGTCAGATCAGGTAAGAATTCAGATTCAGACACTTGGAACGTCATTCGAATCCTCTTCTCAAAAGCTCTCGCACAGAATGGCTCGTCATGCGCTCTTGGTGTCTGAATCAGAGTTAAAGGCGCAGTCCGTGATGCGTTCGTGGGTGTTATGTGCTGCAGTGCAACTTGTATCGAATGGGTTATGGGCAGTGAAGCATGAACACAAGAGAAAAAAAAATGTAATTCCCAAACAATAACATTTTTCTCATCGTCTCGAATGTAACATGTTTGACCTTGGCTGGTTGGAAGAGGCAGGGCCATACGGCTTGCTAGTAATTGCTAACTTTGCTCTCTCAAGAGGCAAGATACTACCCTACAGGGCTTCAACTGAGTCATCCATAGCCTTTTATCAGCTAATGTTTCCTTCTAATCGTTGTGTGTCCTGGCACGGCATTCTGGGAGACAAAAAAATGAAAGGCTGTGATGTCATTTTTTTTTTTTTTTCATACCCCATTATGGGTTTCGTGGACAGATTTTGTGACATTGTTTGTTCGTCTTGTGACTTACAGTCCATTTGTTTTTCCTACGAACATTTTATATTAAATTGCTTTGGGATGTTCTGAAGGCAAAGCTTACAATGCACCTGCTTTACAATTCATTATTAATATTTTTATTCAAGGCTGGCAGGATAGCCGAGACTCTAGACTCCAATCTAGAGGTATGCACACTGTCTCCTCTGAGCTGTCTCACCGAGGTTCAAGTCCCGACCCAGCGAGCTTTTCACTGTAATCCTGGTGTTTTGTGCATGCCTGTTTCCTCGGATGGACGTTAAAAAATCCCAGGGTGTCTTTCGTGAAAAGTACACGAGTTATCACCGGCACTCTCAACAAATTACTCATTCCTGCCCACATCACCTTCAGCCAAACGTCACACCTCGCCAGCCGGTTTGTGAAAGACTTGAACGAAAAACGTTTCCCGGTGAACCCCACAGGTTGTCGGAATAATTGAGGCCGTTAAAAGGTTCTAGATGGTCTAAATGTCGAAAGGATACGTTCCAATATTAGTGTCGAAGGGGTTGAAAGGGTCTCATCTCTAAAGCATTAAAAAGGGTCTAAAAAGGACCAAGTGGTCTAAACCTCAAAATGGGATAAAGGGTGAAGGGATTTTACAGTATCTAAAGTGTCAAAAGGCTATTAAAGGTAAAAGGGGTTTGAAGGGTCATATGGGGTCTTTAGGGTCTTCAATGGTCTTACGGGTAGGTGGCTTAGCAGTCTTAATGGTCTATGAGGTCTAAAGGTTCTTATGGGTCTTGTAGTGGTAGTAGTAGTTGTAGTAGTAGTGGAATAAATATCTTTATTTGTTAGGATATTTATCAAACAAATAATTTCTGTGAATTCAAGCAACTTAGAACTCGTGAAACACACACTGATCCTAAATGTCAATCAAATCATGAAAATCCCATAAAGGATGAGAAGAGATGAAGAACAACTCCAAAAACAAAGCAGAATGCACCAGCACTGAGGAACTCACCCCAAAGGAATAGCAAAACAAAAGACATAAACACTATTTTAAATTTTTTTTAAGTACAAGGTCTGAGGCTGTAATGGAGCTGCCACTCACACGCACGGACATACTGACAAGACGAACACTAAACACTAAACACACACACCGAGCTTGGGAGAAGTGATGTCACTTCCCATGGAACTCAGGGTACCAGCGACGTCACAACAATGACGCCGCTTTTCTCACCGCACTCAGTGGGGCATTTCCTCAGGAGGAATTCCCTCCACCCCATGGATGCCAACCGATGCGGATTGTCCCATGCTCAGTAGGTAAACTACAATGGAATATTTACTTCAACAAGCATTGACATCTTTCCTTTTTAGTTATTTCTAGTTACCATATCTGGTTGCCCTGTTTGGTGTCCACACTAACTCGGTGGATCGGTCATGTCATATGTGTCATGGACCATGACTAGTGTAGGACACCGTTGAATGCCTTCTTACTATCGATCCATGCTTCTGACAGTTTGATGCTCTTGTTGCCTTCGATGAACCATGTGGCCAAAGTTATTTCTCCTTGCCAGTAGTAGAGGAGGGTGTCTATATACTCCAGTATGGTATTCATGCCTTCTTTGCCTCCTTCCTCCTCCATACCTCCTTTGCTCGTCTAGTATCATTTGCATCGTTGACACTTGTTGAGGCAAGTAGTTTTACACATTTTTCCTTCAGCGCAGAGCTCTAGCTGGCTCATCGAAAGACAGAGATCTACACCGGACAAGGTGCCTTCCATATTCTTCCCGGCACACTTTCTGGCTGCTCAATTATAAGCCTATTAGGGGTGTATGTCCCTTTACTTCCCTTCTGAGACTTCGAGGTCAGAGGTGTACTTTCCATTTAGGAAGGCTCACCATCATTAGTGGCCAATCTTTGGTTGCGACAACCATGTGGTTCCTCCTACAGGACTTTAGGGCCGTGGCTCCTTAACAGAGGTCACCGAAGATGCTTAGGGGAGTCGTACCAAGGAGGCGAATGCCCAGAATGTATCTGCTCGGTGAACTAAGACTTTAGTGGACAGTATATTCGAAAATATTTCTCATCCATAATTATCCTGTCCAGACCAATTGTGCGACTGGCCTTTTAAACTCACAGTGGTGTCTCCAATCCATGGAGGAGTCGGTCACGAGCATCGGTGTTTCCACTGTCAGTCGATTAAACTTGCATGTCTGTCCAGAAAGGAATTAGCAGTTTCTCAAGTGCTCGTACAAGTGCGTGTCGATTGTTTATTTGCTTGTCTGAAACGGCAGATAATTACAATCCCATTCATCTTAGTTTGCCATTGAAGCAATTAAAGTACAATCAAACTATTAATTTTTTCTCTATGGATCCTGTTACTTATCCATGCACTTCAGAAGCATTGAGGATCATTTTCCATCGGTCAAGTGGTTTACCTTTAAAAAAAAATAAACGAAGCTTGGTGTTGGTTTAATGGTTAAGGAAGCTGGCTTAAGAGTTGAGAGTCTTGAGTTTGAGCCCCTTGTCAGCTGTTGACTCATGATTACTCAACCTGTCATCCTTCTGAGGCCAGTAAAATGAGTACCAATGTACTGCTTTTGGAGGGCACTGCATCAGTGGCGTAGCTGTGCTCCTAGAAAATGATGCAAGCAGCAACAAAAGGTTGCATTAAATAGCTATCTTACATCAAAGAACATGAATTGTTTGACCCAATTGGTTTGTATCTCTGCTCGACTGAACAGTTTATGTTTTATATCCCATTGATAGGCTGGATCTGGATCCGGATTTGAACCAGTTCTCCGGAATCTGCTTGTTCTTGTCATGTAACCAACTCAACCACCAAGTTTTGTCATAATCCATCCACAACTTTTCGAGATATCATGCTCACATATCCACCGGTGAATATACATAACCTCCATCCACCTTCGGTGGCAGAGGTAAAAACATGTTCCTCATAGTACGTACTTAACAGACGTACTCACATTGTTAATTGCATGTCCTGAAGGAAGTAATCACATTTTAATTGTACATACTTTATAAACTTACTGTGTTGTAAAAAAAATAACGTGCAATACTGGCTTGCACCATGTGGAGATGTGGCCGACATTAGCACATTATGTGCAGATAAACAGACAAACAAACCCTTTGCCAAGGGTAAAATAAAAACGAAATACTGAAAGTAGCAGCTGGTAGACAAAGAAAAAAAAATGCAACTTTAGCAGATAACTATGGAAAATTTCCAATTTCCTTGACCAAATGGGTAACCAAACTTGTACTCAAAACGATTTCAAGTGAACAAACATCGGTTTGAAAAGCTCGTCGAAAGATCAAATATGCTATCACATGGCTCACAGGAGACAACACTTGAACGATTCCAATATCTGAGCAAACGGCATTTCATGCAAAACCTCCAGCATTTGTTCGCAGGTTTATGTTTAATATTTAAATTTCCAAACTACTAAATGGAAGAATTCAACATTCCATTCATTCTCAGCAAAAGGAGAGAGAGACGCATGCGGATGGTCGTGGATTTTCCGCGTGTGGACTAAAAATCACTTCTTGTTCAACAAAGACATCCTCCAAACCTGTAACGTCACACATGATGCTTAAGGCATGATTTACAAACAGGAAATGTGAAAATACAACACAAGGTGCTATTTTGCAAGGATAAGGTCTAACCTCTCCTGGGCGATACTGCCGAACGTGAACCTTGACCCCCTGTAAACTGCTCATTCAGAAAGGACATGAATCATCGAATTCCAACAAAAAGGGAAGAAAACAAAAATGTTACATCTTGTTACAACATTGAATAGCATTATTTGACAGCGAAGGACATAAGGAAACCTTTGATGTACTTTTACATGAATTAAAAGGATTTTGAGAATAAATGGACAAGGTAAGAGTCTATGAGTGATTCTGATAGATCATAATATGAAACAGCTTGCTGGTTCATTTGTAGGTATTCAAAATCTGCCCAAAAGTAAATGTTGAATGAAACAGATTGTTAACTTAGAATGGGCTGGTATGATTGTCAGGTCAGGCCAGATCAGATCTGTGACTTGCTACAGGTATCATGTAAACCTACACTAACCTGTTTCATGGTCTGGTTGTTGTCAACTAAACTGTCTCCCCCACCAGGTTTCCTGGTGAGGAGGGTGTATGGATATGGACACCCAGCAGGATTAAAAACAAAACCTGTCAAAGCGTGGAGGAGCTCCTTGTGAGCTAACGGTAATCCATATCTGGTGCCATTCGCATGGCAGCTTACCAGATGATGAAACTGGAGCAAAGCCTCCGGGCCCCCCATTCTTTGATGATAGGATGAAAAGCATGGGTTAACCTTCCTGGATCGAGTTATGGTGGTGTGTGGCAACGTGGTGTTGAGGAGCTGTCCACCAGACGGCGGTCTCCTCGAGTTAATCTGAGGCAGACCCTTTGGGTTGGTGCCTGGAATGTCCTCACTCTAAGAGAAGATGATCACCTGTCTCTGCTGTCATCTGAGCTCCAGCGTTAGAATATCAGTATTGCAGCACTTTCTGAGGCTCGGAGACAAGATAGTGGTGAGATCATGGTGGGTGGTTCCACCGACTCCTGGTCTGGTCACTCTGATGGTTAATATGCCCAAGGAATTGCTGTAGCTGTGTCCAATAAGCTGACTCACATGATAATTGAGAGAACACCGGTCAATGAGCGTATTATGAGACTGAGGATTCATCACTCCTTGGGTGTCATTTCCCTGATCACTGAACATGCTCCGAATGAGGCGAGTAATCTCACTGTGAAGGAGGAATTCTATGCCGTAATCGAGTCTGGTTGATGAGTGCCAGAGGCAAGATACTCTTCTAGTCTTGGGGGATTTCAATGCATCGACTGGCACTGATAGGGATGGTTATGAGGATATCATGTGTTGGTCCCCATGCGTCTGGAACTGTAAACCAGAAGAGCACTAAGTTTCTTGACTTTACAAGTTGTGGATTTAGGGTGGCTGTTTTTTATTTCAGTGCTCACAGGCTCATCGCTGGACTTGGTATTCCAACGCTGGTGATGTGGCAAAGGAGATTGACCATGTGCTAAGTGATGGTCGCTGGAGGATGCTCAGGAACTGCATGGTCCACAGAAGTGCCCATTTTCTCAATACCAACCACAGGCTTCTTGCAGCAATTCTGAAGTGGCAGATCAAATCCAGGAGAATGTTATCATCCCAGCCAAGGCTGGACATTGCCAATCTCAAAGATCAGAGGGCAGCTGAGGAATTTGCAAACAGGTTGAGTGGAGATTTGGTGGGTTTGGGTGTTTTGGGGGATTCTGAAGGTTTGTGGAGTGCCTTCAAGACTGCCATCCTTGATGTTGCTCGTGGTTGCCTTGGAACTCACTGTTGGGCAAAGAAGAACTTTGCCTCCAAAGGGATACTGGATATCATTGAGCAGAGTCGCAATGCCAGGCTTTATGGCAGAGCTGAGCTGTTCAGGGAGCTGAGGCATAAAAATACGTTCACTGAGAGCAGACAAGGCCTATGTGTAAGGAATCTGTGAAGTGGAAGAGCATCACCTGTGAACAAGTGATTCTCATCCTGCTTACAGAGGATTTTGTGCATTGCGTTCCTCCAAGCCTGTCCCTTGGTGTACTATGGGTGGAGCAGAGGGTGTTCGGCTCTTGACAGAATAGTCCAAAGTGAAAGTCCGCTGGGCCAGTTACTTTGAGCGGCTGTACCAGGCTGACCCACCAGGTTTTAAGTTAAATGTTAGTGGGGAAACATGTTGTGTTAGTGGGAGTTAAATGTTAGTTAAATGTTAGTGGGGTTTTGAGTTAAATGTTAGTAAATATTCAGGGTGTTACTATCCCTACTGTTGACCATACTATCAAATGTGAACCACCTTCGTTTGTGGAAACACAGACTGGTGAACCAGCTTAAAGGGGGTTAGGCTCCTGCGATTTGTGGCATCCATGCTGAACTTCTCAAGGTTTGTGTAAATGCTACACTGGTGTTGTTGCATGGAGTTCTGTGCTCTGTCTGGAACACAGGCATCATCTCAATTGACTGGAAGAGGGGCCTTGTTGTCCCTCTCTGGAAAGGGAAGGGTGATCGCCAGGACTGCAACAACTACCGAGGGGTGATCCTGCTCTGTGCCGGGCAAGGTCTTTGTTGGGATAATTATTGATAGGCCTCGCCATCATCTGCTTGAGCACCAGCACCCAGAGCAGTCAGGCTTTACACCAAAGAGGTCAACGATTGACCGTATCCTTGCTCTTTGAGTCCTCACTGAGCGCAGGAGAGTTTCAGCCGGGGGTGCTTCCAGCCTAGGTTGATCTCCACAAAGAGTTTGCTTCAGTAAATCTGGGTCCCCTCTGGAGGATTCTCAGTCTTTGTGGGGTTGCCACCAAAACTGATCAATCTGATGTCTGAACTATACTCTGGTACTGAGAGTGCTGTGAGTTGTGGTGGTTCCATCTCTGACTTATTTCCAGTTGTTATTGGAGTTCCTCAGGGGTGTGTACTGGCTCCCACACTTTTAAGCACTTGTATGGACTAGATTCTGGGGAGAATTTTGGAGAGATCAAGCTGTGGTGCATCCTTTGGGAATGCCAAGAACTCTGACCTTGATTTTGCAAATGAATCAGTCATCTTTGCGGAGACTCTGGATATCCTTTTTCGGGGGCCTCCAGACACTAAATGAGGAGTCAGAGCCTCTGGCATTATGGGTTTCATGGGTCAAAACTAAGATCCAGGCTTTCAATGACATCTTGGATGCTGCCATCTTGTCTGTATCTGTTTGTGGTGAGGATGTTGAGGTTCACTTACCTTGACATTCACTGAGATATTCACTTACCTTGACAGTGATATTCATGTCTCCACCTGTTGTGAGCCACATGTCAATAGACATCTCGCTCGGGCCTGGGGAGTCATGGATTCACTTGATCATGGGTGTGGCACTGTCACTACCTATGCGGGAGGATGAAAGTCCGAGTCTTCAGGTCCTTGTTACTTCCATTCTTGCTCTAAGGATGATGACTTGGACTCTGACCAAGGATCTGAGACAAAGACTTAACTCCTTCGGCAGCAAGTCTCTTCAGAGAATCTTTGGCTATCACTGGTCAAACTTTGTGTCCAACTACTCTTTGCTGAGAGAGACTCAGATAAGATTTGTTACTTGTATAGTCCATGAGCATCAGCTGTGGCCTGTATGGACATGTGGCTAGTTTTCCTGATGCTGATCCTGATCACCAGATTCTCTGAGTGAGAGAGCCAAATGAGTGAAGGATGCCAATGTGCATAGGCCAGGAGCAAGCTGTGATGTTTGCATCTTATTAATACCACCACCACTTCCCATCCACACTTGTACCCAGTCTTGTGGATATCATCACCATTGTGTGTCATTTGACATGTCTCATGGTTGCAGCAAGATGATCAGCATCTCAAGGAGATGGGTATGGGCCAGGCATCTGCCTGAGGAATGGCCAGATGGAGGCCCGTCGAGTACCAGCGGAGAGTGGACATGGCGACGCGCTGTTCCAGCGCATGCTCCCATACCTGACCTGACTTGACCTGACCTGGTAGTATGGTTGAGAGGTATGCGCATTCCCCTCTGAGCCATCTAGCCTGGGTTCGAATCCCAGCCCAGCTAAAAAATGCCATCCTGGTGTTTCCCATGAAGAGCGAGGCATCGATGTGTGCATCACTGGTGGTCCTATCTCCCAGTCTTAGCTTGTGGATGTTGAAGATCCCACGATGTAAGTGAGTTATCCTCGATGCTTTGAAAAAGATTACAACTTCTGCTAAAGTGTACAACAAAGTGGTGTGTTTTTCTTGAAGGTTCCATGACACCAGGTTAAACTACTTGCTATCCGAGTGGGTGGTTGTTGTCTGTGTGTATGCAACTTCTGCAGTGTAAATAAATTGATCGGGCTTGGGGGGGGGGGGTGGGAGGCTCACATTTTTCACGTCACTGGTCTTCTTCAGATACAAAGAGCAACCTATTCTCTGCTCTATCTGCCATAGGATGCCAACAGCCTCTGAGATGGAGAATTATTGGTTAACAATGAATCATCCACTTTCAAGATCTTCGTGATATTCAGCAATATCACCTACCTGTGTGGGTTGAATGGGGTGAGGATCATGGCTGCTCCCGTTTCAGGTGCCTCCGTGATTACAAAGTTGAGGGTTTGTTGTTTGGTACCTCCAACTGTGTGTGAAGAAGTTGGCCTTCCACCTGCTCTTTTTCATGTCACCTTTGTGCATCTAGCTCTCCATGCCAACCTAATTATGTTCCTTTTGGTCTGGAATGGAGTGGGAGATGGAGGGAGGGGGGGGGGACGCAAGCTCTGGCTTATGCATCTCATTAATACCACCCCCTTCCCCTCCGCACTTGTACCCAGTCCTGTGGATGACTTCACCATTGTGGGTCAATGTCATATTTTGCTTTCTTCCACTTTTCTCTCTATACCTTCTTATACTGCTTTTGCTTGATATTATTAGATACTCATGATGACCTGTTTGCTTGAAATGTTTTGTCGTTGAAATTTCACGTTGTTATTGTACTGGTGGAAAAGACTTCCAGAAGCCACTTATACCCACCATTTCACCGTCCTTGTATTTTATTTCATTTTGTCTTTTGTTAAGTTGTTTTTTTTTTAAATGATATGTATGTATGCTTTCCTATGAACACTTCATTTATGTAAAATAATTGAAGACTGGATTATGAAAACCTACATCATCTAAAAAAACAAAACAAGATCTAGACCATAAAAGCAGTGTTAATTGAGCTGTAAAAATAATGTAAAGGGCAGAAAGATAAATTAAAAATCAGGACACAAACTCAAAGTCAAGGGATCAACTACACATGAATGTAAAAATGTCTTTAACCTCATTCCCCTCTTCAACCCCCCCCCCCACCTGCCCCCATTCCCTTCTTCTCCCCTCCCATTTGGGACTGCAATCAGAAATGCCATTGGTGATTAATGAAAGAAATGGAAATAACAATAATAATAATTCTACAAATGAAGAATATATAATTGGAAATTAATGTAACAACGTTTTTGTAAATATTTTGAACATTCACTTGTTTTCGATGCAGCTCGTGGCTGCTGGTTGCATCATTTTCTGGAAGCACAGCTGTGCCACTGATGCAAGTTCCCCCCTGTTACCAGTAAGCTCATACTCATTTTGCTGACCTCAGAAGGGTGATGGACTGAGTCATGATGGACGGAGTCAACCCACATGTGGTTATTCTAAAACAGCACGACAGGGACTCAACGTGAGATCCTAAGATCTTACGCTAGCCACCTTAACCGTTAAACCAACACCAGGTGAGAGAATTCACTGATAATGTGAAAATACCATTAAATAGCCCTGGTCGATATGACAATGACAGCTGAAGAAAGAGCGAGAAGGACACTTGGTAGAGTGAATACCTCTGCCAAGCTGAACAGTTTATGTTTTATATCCCACTGATAGGGTCGGATGTGAATCCAGACTTTAACTAAAATATAAAATATAAGCTTGTTCTTGTCATCTAACAAACTCATCCACCTCGTTTTGTCAAAACTCGTCCCCAAACTTTTTTGGTCCTATCTCTCAATGGTGAAGAATCACTTAAAGAATTTTTTTTTTTTTATCCTCGTATCCAGATCTGGATCTTCACCAAACTCTAATCGACTCATCCTTCGAACACATCCAACCTGTCCACCAAGTTTTGTCCGAATCTGTCCACAACCATTTGATGTGCTGCTCACAGACAACCAGACAGTGGTGAAAACATAACGTCCATCCATCTTCGATGGCGGAGGTTAAAAAAACAAAAACTTTCTCTGATATCTACTCCTCTGGAGACAACATGTGATAATCTTGTTGATTGGTGGAAATGTAACACAACTACATGCAATCCGAGACTTTTGAAATGACGTATGAATGAACCTGCTCAATCGGCAAGCCTTAGCTTACCCTCCCACCTGATCAATAGGCAAGGCTCAGACACTCTGATGCACGTGATGGAGAGATCTATATAGTTAGTGTATATACCATTGCCAATGAAAGGGTGTAAACAGTTAGTGCATACACCATTGACAATGAAAGGGGTGTAAACAGTTAATGTATATACCATTGCAAATGAAAGTGTGTAAACAGTTAGTGTATATACCATTGCCAATTAAAGGGGTGTAAACAGTTAGTGTATATACCATTGTGAATGAAAGGGGTGAAAACAGTTAATGTATATACCATTGCCAATGAAAGGGTGTAAACAGTTAGTGTATATACCATTGTCAATGAAAGGGTGTAAACATTTAGTGTATATACCATTGTCAATGAAAGGGTGTAAATAGTTAGTGTATATACCATTGTCAATAAAATGGTGTAAACAGTTGGTGTATATACCATTGTCAATGAAAGGGTGTAAACAATTAGTGTATATACCATTGCCAATGAAGGGGTGTAAACAGTTAATGTATATACCATTGCCAATGAAAGGGGTGTAAACAGTGTGTATACCATTGACAATGAAAGGGGTGTAAACAGTTAGTGTGTATACCATTGACAATGAAAGGGGATCCAAGAGAATGTTGAAATATCCAAACCATTGCCTTGATTTCACATGCCAGCAAGATTTTACTAAAAATCATTCAACACAGAACATAAGACTCCATTGAACCAGAAATGCCTGTTGAGTAAGCAGGTTTCAGAAGAGGAAGAGGTAACGGAGATGAAATCGCAATTAATCTGAGATTGATCATGAAAAATGGAATATGAAATAATAACAAAACTAAACAAGTCAGACAAAGCACGAGGAATAGAAACACCGGACAGGTGCAGCAGCAGCAGCGACAACATTTCAACATCCCATGGCCAAATGGAATCCCGGTGGGATGGAATCGTAAGGGGAAAAGCAACACACGAGTAACTCGTCGGAGAAAGGCGACGCCATTTTGATGAAAGGATCGTTAATAACACTTTATGTTCAGCATCGTGATATTTATGGACAGTTATCAATTCGCAGATCCGTCATTGTATGGCAATAGTGCGGGACAGTTCGCCATTGTTGTGCTTTATTTAAATGGCGATCGGTTCATCCATGTGCGCCTCGTGACAATCAAAGCAATTAATGGGCGTTACGGACGACTAGGGGGGGGGGGGTGCTCAGAGGGGAGGGCGGACAATCCGTCGGACCACTCACTGGTCTTGCAGCTCGGACACTGCTCCGCATAAAGAACGATCTCCTATTAGAGAAATTTACCAATAAATGATTTATGGGGCCATCTGCAGTGTTAATTATGCGCCTCTATGTTAATGACGCAATTTGCATAATTTATGCAAATTGGGTAAATGGCTTTGACATCTCGCCGGCTTTCCCTGGCATCGGCTGATTGCTGACCCTAAGAGCTGTTGATGAGATGAGACGCTTTTATTAATTGCGATTTAAAATACAAAACAATTTATATTCTTTCCAGGTTTTTGTTTTTGTGCAATTCAATAGGAATACGCTCCGAGTGCTTCGAACCTGTCACGTGGCGTTTAATACATACCTGTTTATGTACTCCGAGAGCCTATCACAGGTAATCCGAGTACAATGCAGGTGTAAAATATAATAATAATAATTAATCATCCTATTTACAGGATTGTTTGTATAATTTTTTTGTAGAAAAGAACCGGTCTGAGTGTGTTTTGCGGTAAAGGTAGATCCAGGTAAGTCTCTGATAGGGTTTGAAAGGGCACTTGTTTGCGAGGACCTATTAAAAGTTGGTAATTATTATTATTATTATATCAGAGCAAACAAGCTCTCGAAGGTTGTCACCACTCGATGGAGAAGATTCACTGTACAGACCTGTCGCCCTCTGTCGGTTGAAGGCATGAAACGGTTTTGGGATCTCCATCCTCACACCTGGTGTTTGGTTATCGGTATTCAGATTTATGAAATTATTCATACCGTGCGCATTTAGAAACAGTTTATGTTTTCTCAGTAAAACCTCAGCATCATGAAAGTGACGTCATTCTGCACGTTCGTATATAGGAATGACGTACTGTACGATGACGTAGCTCGTGGTGCGGTTCCTCATGACGTACACAATCCGCTTTTGGTTTTCATTTGCCCGAAGGAGTACATATTGAACTGGAGGTACTGGGGAAAGTTCTGCACAATACCTTTCAACGTTGATTTGCGAGTCATCTATATATTACGTATGGAAGAGGCAGAATTATTAACATTCTACTCCACTCTTCCTTTTCACCCCCTTCTCCTATCTTTGTTCAATGTCGTTACCTTCGAAGGTGGACGGACGTTTTTTGTATTCATTCTTATTTGTATTCATTCTTATTGTTATTTGTGACGTCGAAGATTCACAAGTATATTGGTTTTGTCGAGTCTGTGGTTCTGTCTGCCTGTCTGTCAATCGCCTACAGGTCGCAATTTTAAACCAATTTTCACGAAACTTCACGAATTCGTGGAGTTGGTCATAAGCAAGAAGGTGATCGATTTTGAGGTCAAAAGGTCAAAACAATTGTCAAATTTTAAAAATCCTCAATTTCCATCCGATTGACTTGAAATTTGAACAGGATTTGCACACATCAGGTCAATGAATTTAACCACCAATTATTTTTGAGGTCAATATAGGCCGAAATGTCAACATAAACCAACTTTCTAAAATTGTCAATTTGAAATTTGAAGAGCATTTGCATATCAGGTCACTGAATTCAACCAGCAATTATTTTTGAGATCAACATAGGCCGAAAGGTCAACATCGGCTTAATTTCTAAAATTTACTCCGATCTTCATGAAACTTTACCACCTGGTTGAAGTCGTGACAAGCTGGAAGCCAATGGTGGTTTGAGGCCAATATGTTAAGGTCAAGATCACATAAATCGTCAATTTTCAACCAATTCACATGATATCTATGTATATATCCTGTATATAAAATGGAAAAAACATGGGTTGAGGGTGAACCCTCGTTGTGATGAAGTCTTCATCGACCCATGTGAGGATGTCTATTAATTACGTCCTGTTTGAATGTGAGTTGAGCAGTGAGCACGTCAATTAATTACTTATTATTGGACCTTGACTACGTATATTAATTACCTCTATTCATCAAGGACTATTAGAACATACCTTTTGGACATGTAGACCTTTGGAGCTCTTTACACCTTTAAGATCACTTCAGATCATTTTTAACCATTGGACCTTTTAAGACCATTTGTACCTTTTAAACCTTTAGACCTCTTGTACCCTGAAGACCCCTAATACTCCTTAAGTCCCCGAAGAACCATAAGACCCTTTAGACCTCTAAGACCCTCAAGACTCTCAAGAGCCCAAAGACCCTTTAGACCCCAAAAATCTTTTAGACCCCAATGACACATAAGTTCCTTAAGACCCCCTAAGACCTTTTAATAACCTTTAGACCCTTAAGATCCCAAAGACCCTTTAGGACCCTAATACCCTACAGAACCCAAAGACCCCATTAGAACCATAAGTCCGCTAAGACCCTATCGACTGTGTTAGACTTTCCATTGGAGGGCCTTCTGCAATAACACTTGAGGGTCACCAGTCATAATCAAAAGACCCCCCCCCCCCCTCATTTGTTAATCACATCATTACCAAGCGAAGAGGGGACAAAATACAATCAATGAATGAATTTATCTTTGTTGTTTTTTTTATTTATAAGCATTTTATGAGCAAAGAATTTAAAATGGCTGCCAACATAACCTGATTTTATCAATGATCATAATGTAATTGTACAGGGTGGCCACAATGTCTTGTCACCAGTTGTAAAAATTGACATTGCTTTTTATCATTGAAAACATTTCCAGTACTCCTTTACTTTACACACTTTACAGCATATGACACAAGCCTTAAATACACAGTGGATCTGATAACTCTTGAACGAACAATGGCCGATTAT
>NC_140968.1:29794696-29987196 GCF_056783735.1 Eptatretus burgeri | reverse complement strand
CAGAAAACCCGATGAAGAGAGTATTGAAACAAGAAGGAAGAAGAGTTGAGGCTACGATCTCGGTACCTTTGTACTTGATTGCACACACGTGCCACCAATACGTTTCGGGGGGGGGGGGGGGGAGAATGCTCCGTGGTGCGGTACCCGACAGCTGGCGCGTCGTCTCTGGCTTCAGCAGCGCGTGTGGAGACCGTGGGCGTGAAGGAGGGGCTTGAGTGGAGAAGGGGCAGAGTCCAGAGTGCGTGGATGGAGTGATAGGCGGGACCAGGTAGGTGGGTGGGGTCAACGTCGTGTGGGTGGAGACAAGGAGGCGGAGTTCAGGCAGCAGGAGGCGGGTCGTGGCGATGTCGGGCAGAGAGACGAGAAAGAGAGAGGCGGAGGGACCGCTCCGACCATTATAGGACTCGCAGCGCGGGGTGGGGGGCCACCCCGAAGCGAAGCGTAATCACCTGAATCGGGCGCTCTGATTGGCCCCTCACCCTCACGCAGCCCACTAACTTTGGCCAGAAACCGCAGCACTCCATTTCCGGGAAGGTCATCCCAGACAGCGAAAATATTCCGCTCCAACCTCACGACATGACATGAATCGCCTATACCGAACTTGGCGCGTGAATCGTACCCCAAAAACCCCCAGGCCGTGCCCTGGCGACCGGCCGAGGGTCCCACATGCCCGCCCGGGCGTCCGACCAGCGCTGATCAATGCTCTCACTCCACATGTGCCAACGTGGCCCGCACTGTACAACATTCCCCTGCTCGATCGCAGCTTCGCTGGCCGTAGAGACGAGAAGACGTTCACCATCCGTGGGGAATCTGCTGCTGCCAGCGAGGGCCGAAGGTACATTGTTATGGACAAATCCATGCATGCGCGGATCCGCTATGGCCCACATGGTCAGTGCTCGCGTTCGCCCGATTCTGCTGGCGTGTGCGCGGTGCGAACACAAATATGTATCAGATATTTGGTTGAAAAGAAATGCGCCGCTTTTACTTCGCACACTCGCATCCCGCCCAACGTGGCATGGAGTCGCCTTTATCGGCCTCCGTACGCATTTTGTGCAGCCTGGGCATCATGCTGGCTGTGTTTCCTGTGTTGTGAAAAACTCCATCCGTGCAGCCTCTTAAGAGATATTCATTTGTATGCCTTTTTAATGCAACCGGCAATCTTCCCCAGATCATCGGAAGCTCAGTCGATAATCCCGAACTGCCAAGTGCACTGTATGACTCGCCGCACACGTTGGGTTGAGGGTTCGCTTGGGAACGGGGGCTCTGCGCTGTTAATGCTCATGCATCATTGTTTCCTCGCAGCGGCGCCACACGTGCTTCGCGATGACACATCTCACAGTGAAGGCACACGTGGCTCAGATTTACCTCAGGAATAATCAGAAAAGAAGAGTAGGGACAAAATGAAGCAGAAATGATGTAAGCAAACCGAGCTATGAGATCATCTCAACACACGCCCCTGTTGTCCCACTAGACAAAAGGGAAGGGATTATCTTCACTTATAATAATGGAATAACTGTCTTGGGACCACTATCTGTTGGATGCATGCGGTTCCGAGAACCGCAACACTATGTATGTATATATATATATATATATATATATATATATATATATATATATATATATATATATATACACATACATATATACATATATATATATATATATATATATATATATATATATACATATATATCTTCTTCTTCTTCTTCTTCTTCTTTCAGCTGCTCCCGTTAGGGGTCACCACAGCGGATCATCCATTATGATCCGCATAATGATTTAGCACAGGTTTTACGCCGGATGCCCTTCCTGATGCAACCCTGGTCGCCTCTTACGACACAGGGATATGGTACACCTATTCTAACCGGGGCATACACCGGGCCCAGTACACTGGTACTCACTTCGCCGACCTCGGAAGGATGACAGGCTGAGTCAACCTCCTGGTGTGTATTAATTCAAGCGGCCAACGGGGCTTGAACTCAGGACCTTTTGGATCCCAAGCCGCTACCCTTACCGCTACGTCAACACCAGGCTATATATATATATATATTTATATATATATATATATATATATATATATATATATATATATATGTGTGTGTGCATATATTCGTATATATGCATATATTGGGTCGCCGAAATAGGTGACTCTTATTGTCAGTAATTCTGTCTGTTTGTTTGGATGTTTCTTCGTTTGTCATCAGCATAATTGGTAGTAAACGTGGGCGGATTTTGACCAAACTTGGGTGGTAGGTACATCTTATGACCTAGTGCTTTGTAAATTGTGATGGTTGCTAAGAACGCTTTGGTTCCCTAGCAACAACCGAAAAACCTTCAAAATCAGTACCGTTCACGCGAAATCAATTCCAAAAGCTGTAGGGTTATGAAATTTGGCACGAATGATCTACAGGTGATGCTCTATCAAATATATTCCGGTTTTTATCCCCCGCCGCATGGCGGAAGGGGGATATTGTTGTGATATATGGAATACTTTACCCGCAGTGCTCCCGACAATTAGGCTATGCGTGAAAATTGGCGAAAATTGAAAGCCCCTTAGCGACCAGGTGAGTGCATCGATATGAATGAAACTTTGCTGCTTCATGGTACTCAATGAGTACTACAACTTTGCCTCAGGATATATTGACCGATTTCGCTTAGGTCAGGGGTCAAAGGTCAATTAGTGCAAAAATCGATAATATGCGAGAGCTGGAGGTGCCTTCGCGCCAAATGCTACTCCTCCTAGGGTTATGGTCGGATGGTCATGAAAATTCACACTAATCGTCTGGAATACATTGTGCACAAACGATCAAGCCGGATTTTCAATTTAGATATTTGTTCACCCACAGCACCCCCTCGAACTCTGGGGATTACCAATTTCAAACCGCATTTTCGGTACTTTTCATTGTAATGGATACTGAGTAGTTATCAATAGATGGAACTGGATGATATTTGATATGCATAATCTTAAGGTGATTCCCTATCCGCTATATGACATCCATTTTGCTCTATATCTTATAGTTTCCATGCTCGGCGATCCATTGTCGCCTACTGGCTTGTGTGTGTGTGTGTGTGTATGTATATATATATATATATATATATATATATATATATATATATATATATATATATATATATATATATATATATATATATATATATATATATATATATATATATATATACAATATACATATAGAGCATATTAATAAAAATAATGTATTCAATAATATGTAATACATATACCATAGCCAAAATAAGTTAAACATGATTTGTGGGGCAGCTACTATATTTCAAACATTTGCCAATGAAGCTGAAACATTTTGTCAATTTTTGATAATCCTGATTTCCAAATCATTGAATAAAATTTGAATCAGTCAATATCATTAATCAGAGGTTAAAAAAACCCCAATATACAAGACGATGAAAAACGTTTTACTGAGTAATTGCTATAAAATCAGGCAAAACTTTTTGCACCTGAGAAGGTGCAGAAGCTTATTTCAACCCTCGACTCTGACTCTGTGACTGGACCAGATGACATCAGCTCATGTGTCCTAAAAACCTGCTCTGCTGCTCTTGCACTTCCTCTCTCTGTCCCTTTCACCCTATAATTTGCCCCTTGTCATCTTCCATCTGCTTGGAAATTCACCAACATCACTGCATTATGTAAAAAAGTTGCAAAAACTGATCTCCTTAACTACAGACCTGTCAGCTTGCTTCCAATCGTCTTCAAGATCATGGAATCCATAATCGCAATTGATATGAAATCCTTCCTTTTCTCCAACTACCTCGTCTCAGATCAACAATTTGGTTTCAAACCATGTCACTCCACCTTGGACATGCTGCTTCGAGAAACCACTCACCCAACTATGAATATAGGCCCTCAATGTCAGACATGAGATCAGTGCCGTCCCTCTGGATATATCTAGTGCTTTTGATACAATCTGGCATCCTACCTTACTCTCCAAACTCTCTGCCCATGTCATTTCAGGCAAACTCCACACATGGCTTACTGACTTACTCTACTTTTGAAGCCAACGATGTGGCTCTCAACGTATTCCTTTCATCTCCTCTCACTGTCAGGCTGGAGTGCCCCAAGGCAGTGTTCTGGGCTCAGTCCTATTGCTGATCTTCATCAATGATGTTTCTAACTCTGGAAAATCTTCTTTATCTCTTTGCTGATGACCCCACCCTCTGCTGTGACATACGTCATCCTTCAGACAGGCAGGCTACAGCCTCTTCCCTCTCTTCAGTACTTGAAAATATCGCAAGCTGGTCAAACACTTGTAATATGTCTTTCAATCCTGATAAATCTCACACTCTCACTATCTCTCTCCGAAAGGACCATCTGGCAAACCTTCATATCTACTTTCTTAACAATCCTCTTGAGGAAGTTCAATCATTTAAACTCCTGGGTCTCACCATTAGCCATGATCTTTCTTAGAGAAACCACATTTCAAAGGTTGCCTCCAAAGCCAGTCGCCGACTGGGCAAACTCCATCGTTCAAAGTCTTTCTTTGGCACACCTGAGCTCCTATCTTCCTGCAAGGCCTTCATCCACAGCTTGATGGAGTACTGCTCTACCCCCTCGGCTGGCTCCCCTGCCTCACCTATTGCTTAGCTTGACACCATGGAAACCAAGGCCTTCAAGATCACTGGAATCTCCCATGTGGAAGCTGAGTCTATGGGTCAATCAATTTGCCATCACAGACAGGTCAGTCGTCTCTTTGTCTTCTCCCACCTCCTTTCTGGTCTTTCACCCTCTGCTCTTTCCGTTACTTCCCCCCCACGCCAGGTTTCTGCAGGGCTCACGCAGTCCACCCTCAATCCCCTTCCAGTGCAACTACCTAAATGCAAGATCACTGCTCACCTCCACTTATTTGTTCCTCTTTTTCCTACCTGTGGAATCAACTTCCACATCCTCTTCAAACTCATTCTTCCCTCCAGGTCTTCAAGACAGCTGTTCACCACCATCTCAGATCGTCGCCCATCTAAAACAATGATCTTTTCTACCCTCACTAACCCCACCCAAATCCCTCCTCCCCCAAATTTTCCAGTTCTCCCTCTTGGAGTTTCCTTCTGTGTCCATCTTATCTATCCCATGCATGCGTATTTTGCGTCCTGTTTTTGTCTGTTATGTCCTGATCTGTTGAGTGTTATAGCTCTTCCATTAGCCTTGATTATGCATAAAAAAGACAAATATTTTGGTGGCCATCTTGAATTTACACAAATTAGGTAATGTTTCACGACTTGGATTTTGGAGAACTTTTGATATGTTTTTTTCTATGGGCTTTTCTGAGATAAATGGTTAAATAATAAATTCTGTTGAAATTTGTGTTGGGTCATTCCATATATTGACTGGATTACTTGGTGAGGGCCCTAAAATATACTTGGTCACTGAACACACTCTTAGATATGAGATTAAATTTTTTTTTTTTAAGTGATTCTTCATCATTGAGAGATCGGGCCAAAAACGATATATGGCATTATATTTCTGTTGTGTTCTTTCATTTGTTATGTTCTTTCCAATGATGTTGGTGTTGTTGTTGGTGTTGAATTTCCAGATGCTTGTGGATTGCTGCATAGGTACATGATGACGTAAAGGAAGTGGCATGGTGAGGTGAGAAGGAAGACGCCATCTTAAGAGTGGAAGATGTTTTAATGTAATGTGCTTTGGAGTAGAGAGGCCTTTCTTGAGTGTGTCGAGGCTCAAGGAAAAGCAGAACAACAAACACAAAGTGGGGTGAAAGTGAAACAGCTGGCTGGACAAGATTGTATATGTGTATTGTATTGACAAGATATCAGCATAAGGAGAGGAGTTGCAGGTAAATGGTGCACTTCAGGGTTTATCAGGTGCAGTAAAGCTCAGATATAGACAAGGGAGTGACCATGACATGGAGGTGAGCAGCAGACCTGAAGTCCTGGAGGCAAAACTTCAAGACAACAAACTTGGAAGACTGTTCCACATGCGAGAGAAGAGGGGGTTCAATGAATGGAAACGAGCCTGAAGCTGAGACTTGAGGAGGGTAACAAATAAGTGGTTCTTGGTAGAATGCATGTGACCTGTATGGGGCAGAGGTTGGGCCGAGGTGAAATGGTTGGATAAGTAAGACCAGAAGAGAGTCGGTAAATAACTGCAAGGCCACGATCCTTGCCTAATTGTGATGTGTGAGAAGCAGACCGTGACACTCAGTCTTCCATTGCAAAACGCCAAGACATAGAGGGCCTCACTGCCCTCACACCTCATGGCCTCAAGGGAGACAAGATGAGAAGAACAAGGGAGACAAGATTTCCTCTACCCCTCCACCCAACTGTGTTTATTTATTTATTTTTGTCCATTTCTATTTTATCCCAGGTTTTCGCTTCCTCTTCTTTCAGCCCCATCTTACTGTGTTTGAGCTTGTATCCAGCTTGGTCACATGCTGTGTCCTCCTTCGGTCCATTGGGAGAAGCCTTCCATGAATTCCATGACACTTAAGCACCATTGTGAGCCGAGGAAGGGCTTGTTCGAGGTACTAGAAATCTGAAATGATGGCCTGCTTTGGAGGACAGGTTGGTGATATGATCCTCTGAATGAAGGTTCGAGAAGATCATGATGCCAAGGAGTCCATGAATGGCAACGCAATAACATTGGGCCAAGATAGACGAAATAGAGCCTTCGAAAATGATATCAGTTTTCAAAGTGAAGTGAAATGTCCAAAAACAAACAAACAAAAAGACACCTGATGAGGCCTGAATTTGTTTCGGTAAGTCAGAAAACCTCTCCAAAAGCAAATCGAATGCTATCAAATAGTTGAATATGACATACCATTCCTTGAACCACGTTTGACGAAAGGACAGGTTCATGTGAAGTGGAAGAAACACCCTTTTGTGACGTCGTATACTCACGACAGGCCGCGGCTTTATGACAAACACGTGCAGGTACACGGAGGAACATCACCTGAAATGGAAAACGCACAGTCGCAAAGAGTGCTGGATGCATCATTCATTTGCTCAAACTAACTTCAGCATCATGAATTAATGGCGAAGAGAAACCGTTGCAATGATAGATTATTTTGTTAGAAATAAAGCCAAAAGAGAGAAAAAAAACATAAAATGCTCAATTTAATTTCCTGCACGGAAATTGGAAAATGGAACCTCACACCTTTCTGGCTTTCCCAGAGTTCGTAGCTAATGAAATACACTTGGAGTGGAAAGGGAGAAGAGGGGGGGGGGTGAATTAAAATTTAAAAAGGACAATCTTGTAATTCCTACGTTTTAGTTACCCAATAGAAATCAAAATGTCTCCTCTGATAGTGTGTGTTTTATCAGAGACATGAATGGAACACTGAGTTTGAGTGTGGAGTCTGCAATGAATTGTTTTTCAAACACATTCACCATGAGTTAAACACAGACATTCCAACAATTTTCTTCTCATCGTGCTTTTTATGAAGTATTTTGTTCATTTAAATGAAAAGAACATCGGTGGAACAGCTTGGCCACAACGTGTGTGTGTGTGTGTGTGTGTGTGTGTGTGTGTGTGTGTGTGTGTGTGTGTGTGTGTGTGTGTGTGTGTGTGTGTGTGTGTGTGTGTGTGTGTGTGTGTGTGTGTGTTGTTCATAAGCATAACATATTCTCTACAAACTCTCCTACTACCACTATCCTCTCTCTCTCTCTCTCTCTCTCTCTCTCTCTCTCTCTCTCTCTCTCTCTCTCTCTCTCTCTCTCTCTCTCTCTCTCTCTCTCTCTCCCTCTCCCTCTCCCTCTCCCTCTCCCTCTCCCTCTCCCTCTCCCTCTCCCTCTCCCTCTCCCTCTCCCTCTCCCTCTCCCTCTCCCTCTCCCTCTCCATCTCCATCTCCATCTCCATCTCCATCTCCATCTCCATCTCCCTCTCCATCTCCATCTCCATCTCCATCTCCATCTCTATCTCTATCTGTATCTCTCTGTATCTCTCTGTATCTCTCCCTCTCTGTATCTCTCTGTATCTCTCCCTCTCTCTCTCTCTCTCTCTCTCTCTCTCTCTCTCTCTCTCTCTCTCTCTCTCTCTCTCTCTCTCTCTCTCTCTCTCTCTGTATCTCTCTCTCTCTCTCTCTCTCTCTCTCTCTCTCTCTCTCTCTCTCTCTCTCTCTCTCTCTCTCTCTCTCTCTCTCTCTCTCTGTCTCTGTATCTCTCTCTCTCTCTCTCTCTCTCTCTCTCTGTATCTCTCTCTCTCTCTCTCTCTCTGTATCTCTCTGTCTCTCTATCTCTCTCCCTCTATCTCTCTCTCTCTCTCTGTATTTCTCTCTCTCTCTGTCTCTCTCTCTCTGTGTCTCTCTCTCTATCTCTCTCTCTCTCTCTCTGTATCTCTGTCTCTGTATCTATCTCTCTGTATCTCTCTCTCTCTCTCTCTGTATCTCTCTCTCTCTCTCTCTCTCTCTCTCTCTCTCTCTCTCTCTCTCTCTCTCTCTCTCTCTCTCTCTCTGTATCTCTCTCTCTCTCTCTCTCTCTCTCTCTCTCTCTCTCTCTCTCTCTCTCTCTCTCTCTCTCTCTCTCTCTCTCTCTCTCTCTCTCTCTCTCTCTCTCTCTCTCTCTCTCTCTCTCTCTCTCTCTCTCTCTCTCTCTCTCTCTCTCTCTCTCTCTCTCTCTCTCTCTCTCTCTCTCTCTGTATCTCTCTCTCTCTCTCTCTCTCTCTCTCTCTCTCTCTCTCTCTCTCTCTCTCTCTCTCTCTCTCTCTCTCTCTCTCTCTGTATCTCTCTCTCTCTCTCTCTCTCTCTCTCTCTCTCTCTCTCTCTCTCTCTCTCTCTCTCTCTCTATTTGTCCCATCATCACTCCACCCCCTCCTTACGCAGTGCAGCATCCTTCTCTCTCTCTATTCCCCCACCCATCCTTGGTCTCCCTACCTCCTTGCTCCTCCACCCCTCTCTCCCCCCCTGTTTTTCTCTCAACGCCATCCGCCCCCACCCCCCACCAGTATACACCTCATCCGGACAATGATATCTCCGGACGTCATCTCAGGACAGTGGTTATGTCCGAACAAACCTTCCCCTCACACTGCCTTATGTTTGTACCATATCTTAATGCTGCGTCAGACCTCTGGTAACTTATATACGTTGGTGCGTTTGAGCCTGGGGAGTAACTGCTGAAATCTGTCTGTTCAGGTTCTTCCTGACATCGTTGTTCTTTGTTCCTTTCATATTTCTTTCTAATTTTTTTTTTTTTTTACAATTCTCTTTATTCTAATTCTTGCTTTTTCTTCTTTTTCATCTCTTTTGCTCTCTATTCCTCTCATTCGTTATCTCTCTCTCTCTCTCTCTGGAGAAGTGAATTATTGCAGAAATCTTTCTGAAAGACTCACTTGGCTGCACCTGGATGGGTTTGAGGGTTGTGGAGTAGCGGCTGAAACCTAAATCGTATCCAAGTTCCTCCTGATGACTCCATCTTTGCTCTTTACTTCTTCCCGTTCCTTCTTTCTTGGTCTTCCGTTTCATTATGTTGTGTTCCCCTCATGCTGCCTTCCCTTTCCACACCCATCTTGGCTCCCCCCTCCTTTCTCGCTTCCCCACCCCTCCTTCCTCCCCCTCCTACCCTGCTCCCCTACCCCTGCTCGCTCACCCTCCTTCCTCACTCCCATTTCCTCTTCTCCCTCTCCTCACCCTCCCCTCTCTCCTTTCTCCCTCCTCTCTCCATCCCCTCCTGCTTACTCCCACCTAAATATTCCCATCAGCGAAGCGACAGGTTGCATTTGCTGGTATATCAAAGAAAAGTGACAACTGAGAGGAAAGCGGAAAAAAAACTAGAACGGGCACTCATAGAGCGCATACCTTTGCCGCCACTACTTTTTTTGTTCTTGGTATGAGTGTGGGGAACTGGTTTCATATGAATGGTCTTATGACACAAACCACATATCTATAATGTCATGACCCCCCCCCCCGACTTTCGGGGGCAACGGACTAAACAACAATCAACTCACGTCGTTTTGGCGAGTCTTCACTCGCAAGCTCGGTGAATACAACGTTTCAACAAGAGAAGGTAATCTCGTTTGATTCTGGTTTCATGCAAATCGAATAAGAATTGACTGAGTTATGCCGAAAACCGCATATTTTTCAAGGGCGTGACCCCCCCCCCCGACATTTTACCCCAACCGGTGACATGTGTTGTGACGTCATTGTGTCACAAGATTGGGCATTCAATTCTGAACATTTTAGTGCTGGGTTCATGTAAAGCGGACAAGAATTGACCGCGTTATGACAAAAACCGCATATTTTTCAAGGTCGTGACCCCCCTGACCTTTGACCCCTAACCGGTAACAAGAGTATGGGCGTCATTGTGTCATATTGCATATCACAAGATGAGGCGTTGAATTCTGAACATTTTGGCATTAGTCGCATGCAAATTGAATAAAAATTGACTGTGTTATCGTAGAAAGACGATTTTGACCTTTTCTTGACCTTGACCTTTGACCCGAACGATCCCAAAATCTAATTGAATGCTTCCTGGCTAATAACCAATCATCCCACCAAATTTCATGCAATTCGGTTTAATACTTTTTGAGTTATACGAATCACAAGATTACAAACAAATAAATAAATAAAAATAAATACACGACGACCAAAACATAACCTTTCGCAGAATGCGAAGGTAAAAACTGAAAAGGAAATTAAAGCTGTTTAAAAAGGATAGAGCATCGACATATGGAGAGGGAAGGGGGAGGGAGAGAGGAGAGTGGGGGAGAGACAGGGAAATGAGGGGAGAAAGGGGGAGAGAAGGAGGGTAAAGAGGTGGGGGGAGAGGAGGGAGAGAGAGAGAGTGGGAGGGGGGGAGAGGAGGGTGATATGGAGGATTGGAGGGTGAGGGGAGGAGGATGAAGTTTCATTCTGTATCCACGCTATCCACCCCATTCCTCCCTACCCAATTGTTTGTCCAAATCTCCCTCTATTTTTGTCCTTCAACTCCACTGTTGATGTCATCCCCCTCCCTCCCTCACTCTCTCACTCCTATTCCCTTTTTCCTGTTGTGTCCTGATCCGTTTAGTATTCTGGCTCTCTCATGAGCCTTGACTGTATTCAAAAAAGTCATTTGTTGGCAATAATTGTACAGGCTTCATGGGTCGAATGGTCTCTTTCTGTGTTGACCTTCCTTGGAAGGGAAGTCATCTACACCAATAAACATCAGTGTGTGTGTGTGTGTGTGTGTGTGTATGTGTGTCAGTGTGTGTGTGTCAGTGGGTGTTGTATGTCTTCCATAAATCCAAAACCATGAAACCTCGCAGCTTGAAACTTTGCATGCATACTAATAAAACTCCATGAAATGCAAGAGTGAAAATTGTGGGTTTTGGTTAATTAAAACACCCCTTTTGAAGATAATTAACGGCCTTATTGAATTACATCCTTTATCAGGCGCATCCTCGGCCACCTCACTCTATATGGGGTATTGAGGCATTCACTCCGTTACCTTGCTGATGTTTGAATCTGCCATATTTTTTGACCTGCTCAACCATGCAACAATGAAGTTTTTTTTCACTTTCCTCATTCATATGATCGAATGCTTGATCATCATCACTCCAAATGGCTGGGTACATTGCAAGGCTTATATATGCTCGAAGGCGCCAGCATTCGTGGCTGCATTTCATTTCCGCATATGCCATAACCTCGAGAATCTCTTAAACTGAACCGAATTACAAAATGTAAGCTCCAGATTTGAACATAGCAGCAGTTATGATGCTAAGAAGTGTTCATCTATCTATAATTCCAGCAATCTGTGTGTGTGTGTGTGTGTGTGTCTGTCTGTGTCTGTGACCGCTGTTTCTCGACAACCACTGGTCCGATCTAATTGAAACTTGCCAGATATATTGGTGGGGACCTGAGGATGTGCCTTTTTAAGGTTTGATATTAATCGGACAAGTGCTTCCCAAGTTATGGCCATTTATTTACCAAACCAATGACAAGACACGTTGTTGTGTAGACGTGGCCGATGGGGAAGGGAAGCTCAGCCGCGTTCCCCATTACAGGTTACAACGTACGAGCTTCCGGATAATGATGACTTTGTGTATTCTAATAATTTCTCGATTTCTTATGCGCATTTATAGATAAACACAATGCCCCAAGTTATGATCGTTTTCATATTAGACGGTGCATAAATTTCGGTAACATCAGAGTGCTGGTATGCTCCGAACCAGGAAGTATTTTTTTTCTCTTTCTTCTCTTCTCTTTCTTTTTTTCCTTGCCACGACATTGCGAAAAGGTAAAATACGTTGGCGCTGATTGAATAATTGGGTATTAAAACTAAATTGCGAATAATCGTAACTGCGAATAATATGCGAACTTCCGGGCCACGCCGTACGGGCACGCGAGAGCGAAGAAACGGCCTGTGTGGTTATTTCTTGCTCGCGGTTTGAATATTTATTTATAATTATTTCTTTATTTATTTTTTACGGCACGTACTCGTCTGTCTATAATTCCAGCAGTGTGTGTGTGTGTGTGTGTGTGTGTGTGTGTGTGTGTGTGTGTGTGTGTGTGTGTGTGTGTGTGTGTGAGACCGCTGTTTCTCGACAACCACTGGTCCGATCTCATTGAAACTTGCCAGGTATATTGCTGGGGCCCTGTGGATGTGCCTTTTCAAGGTTTGATATTAATCGGACAAGTGGTTCCCAAGTTATGGCCATTTATTTACCAAACCAATGACAAGACACGTTGTTGCATGGGCGTGGCCGATGGGGAAGGGAAGCTCAGTCGCATTCCCCATTATGGGTTACAACGTACGGGCTTCCGGAGAGTGATGATTTCGTGTATTCTAATAATTTCTCGATTTCTTATGCGCATTTATAGATAAATACAATGCCCCAAGTTATGATCGTTTTCATATGAGACGGTGCATAAATTTCGGTAACATCAGTGCTGTTGTGCTCTGAACCAGGAAGTTATTTTTTTTTCTCTCCTCTTCTCTTTTTGTTTTTCCTTGCGATGACATTGTGAAAAGGTAAAATACGTTGGCACTAATTGAATAATTGGGTATTAAAACTAAATTGCGAATAATCGTAACTGCGAATAATATGCGAACTTCCGGGCCACGCATGTGCGGGCACGCGAGAGCGAAGAAACGGCCTGTGTGGTTGTTGTTTGTTGCTCGCGGTTTGAATATTTATTTGTTAATTTTTATTATTATTATTATTTTTTTTTACGGGCACGTACTAGTTTGTCCAATTCGGACATTGCTTCGGCGTTTCCAGGTGCACGGGTCAAAATGGCATATACCCAGTGTCGGCCCCACCGGGGGCATTGGGGGGGGCAATGCCCACCTAGATTAGACTTTGGCCAATCTACCCCACCTATCCAGTCCCCCAGTCTAATCCAGATAAGACCCCCAGTCCAGATTGGCCAGCAGTACCCTACCCCACCATTATTTTAATGTTTTACAGGTGTTTAATATATATGTTCTTTTTATGTTCTTTGTGATTTTTATAAATATATACATTTTTCATTAATATTTTTAATTAATTAATAGTTTAATGAAAATGCAATAATAAAAGGTGCACTGGCACTGCACCGAATGCCGCTCCTGGCAGTGAAGTAGACTTATTTCTTTTTTTCCTTTTCCTCCTGCAGTGGACATGGCGACATTAAGACACTAGGCCTATAAATTAATGCTCAACATATTTGTATTTGTTGTTGTTGGTGCATAGCCTTTTCCCCCCTTTTCCTCCCGCCGTGGAGATGGTGACATTATATGATTATAATGCTCAACATAATTTATTTTATTTGTTGTTGTTTTTGGTGCGATCGTGTTTCCACAGTATGTTGCTTTTTTCTGTGTAATTATTGTTTTATTAAGGTGTCAACTGAACTACGGTACTAGACTAATGTTAACCTAGCTAGTTATAGTGTTATGTGCACACTACAGTACTGTAGGTCTATCTATTATGTGATGTCATTATAAGTGAAGGCCTGTTATGTGCGCAGTACCTTTTTTTTTTCCTCTCTCCTGCCGTGGAGATGGTGACATTACATTAAAGACATTATAATGCTATAATTTTATTTGTTGTTTGTGCATAATTGTAGTAGCCTATACTTGTAGCCTTTTTCAAAGCACTTTCACTGTGTTGTTTATTGTATAGGTGAGCATTTGCTTGCGGTATATAGGGGTGTTGAAAAAAAAGTGCCCCCTTTGGAAAAACGAATGCCCCCCTGCTGATTATAGCCTGCAGCCGGCACTGCATATACCTCGGTGATGGATAATCGCTTGCCAAGCCAAGCGTTCCAATGGAGTGCTTACTCGAGTGCTTAAGCCATTTAGCGAGCGCTCACCAAGCAACTTGGATGTTCGTTTCAAAACCACGACAAAGTGAGACCCCTCATTTCGCTGACGGAAATAATTTATTTGCATAATTGCAAAAAAATAAGATAAAGTGAATAAAAATTAACATTAGGCTTAATTTTTTTTTTATACTGTTCGGACAATTATATTTAGTAAAGAAATGATTGAGGGCTGTGCAGAAAGTGGAACTTCATTTGGCGCAACACCGTGCTCTCTAACCTGCTTTTACAATCCATGACGATAAGGGCGACAGGGGTCCTTTTTTTTCGGCAATTACAAACGCAGTTTGCTTTTTCCCATTTTGTGTGATCTGCTTTCACGACAAAATATTAATGGAAATATACCAAGAGTTTCTGCAATATATTAATAGACTAGTCGGCAGTGGCTCAAAACAAAGAGGTACGGGGAGAGCACACACAGAGGTCGGACATGGTGGGGTTTGTGCGTGCCTGTATGCGAGCAGGTTGGAGGAATGTGTATGGGTTGGGGCTTGCATGTCGGCAGGCCTTTGCCAGGTAAATAGCATGGGTTTTAATTTTTTAAATGCTCTCGCCCAATTCTATATGAAATACGGCAGTTAAACATAAAACGTTGTTGTTTGGGCACGTTTTATTGCCCCGGTAATGACCTGGTAAATGGTATGCTGCCTACCCTCCCTCACACTTCCTTATCTTTCCCTTACGCTGCCTTCCCTCCCCTTATGCTTCCTTCTCTTGCTCTTATGCGGCCTTCATTCCCCTTATGCTGCCTTCCCTCACCTTTATGCAGCCTCCCCCCTCCCCGTCATGCTGCCTCTCCTCCCCATCACGCTGCTCCCCCCGTCATGCTGCTTCCCCCGTCATGCTGCGTCCCCCCCATCACGTTGCCCCCCCGCCATGCTGCCCCCCATCACGTTTCCCCCCGCCACGCTGCCCCCATCACGTTGCCCCCCACCACGCTGCCCCCCAGGTCACGCTGCCCCCCTCAGTCATGCTGCCTCCACCCCGTCACGCCGCCTCCCCCCTCATTGTGCTGCCTTCCCCTCCCTTCCCTCACTTCATACTATCCTCCCCCCCAAATCCCGTTCCACACCATACAACTCTCCGGAGGTCAAGGAGAAGAAAAGGTATCAAAGGATGTGTGGATTGAACAAATGAATGCTTAAAAAAAAAAAAATTTGCAGTTTTTTTTTTTACCCCACCCCCCAGCTTTCCCTCAAGTCCCCCTATCACACACATGTCCAGAACACCCTCTTCCTCTCCCCACCATCCTCCTCTATCCTTCCCCTCACTCTTTCTCCCCCCCCTCCCCCTTAATATTCCTGTCAGTGAACCGACTGGTTGTACTTGCTTGTCTGTACTAATAAATGGCAGTGAATGTGGGCGTGTGCGTGTGCGTGTGTCGTTGATTGGTTTCTACATATGCGGGTTTCAGAATGTGGAATGGGAGTCCTCCCAGGGCAGGCTCAAGTTTTCTGTTCTCAAAGTTTTATGCCGAGGGCTCTCTTCAGGATCGTCGCTGAGCCCCGGACAGTTTCCAACTGTAGTTCGTTTGTAATAATATTCCCATGTATGGTTTTGAGCTCACCTGTAAAGTAGTTCCGGCGAGCTTCTGGGATGGCGCATCATCTGTCCATCCGTCCGTCCACAAATACTTGCAACTTCTCAGAAACTACACATAAGATTTGAATGAAATTTGACCAAGACCTTCATCACCCGTGATGGCATTAAAAAAAAAAAACAGGGTTTGAAGGGGTCTACAGAGGGAGTTTGCCCCCTCAAAGAGGTATTTACTTCTCAGAAACGATACACACAATTCCAATGAAACTTCACTGCAACCTTCATCACCCATGATGTACCAAAGTTTGTTCATGACATTAGAAAAATTGGGCTCGAAGAAAAAAGGGGGGTTTCCCCCCAAAATATACATTTGCTTTTTACTCAGACATTACAGATGCAATTCCAATGAAACATGACCACCATCTTCACGACACATGATGTACTAAAGTTTGTTCACGATATTAAAAATAATTGGGGTCGAAGCCCGAAGAGGTTCTGCAGGGGAGGGGGTGGTTGGTTTCCCCCCAAATAAGTATTTGCTTTCTTTTCTGAAACCACACACACAATTTCGATGAAACTTCACCACAACCTTTATCACCTGTGATTTACCTGTTCACAGTATTAAAAAAACAAAAAATCCAAAAGGTATTTACTTTCTTCTCTGTTGTATATTTTGTGGGTTATCCATGCCAACCAGTGGTTGCCTGGTTATCTAATCCAGCCACTACCAGGTGAATTCCCAGTGGTATTGCCCCTATGATTAATATCTCTGTGAGGTTCTTTTTCATTATTCCTGTAGCTCCAGCGAACACGAGTACAACTTTGGCATTCTTCAGCTTCCAGGATATTTTCACTTCATTCATGAAGTCTTGGTGTTTGGTCATTTTCCTGATTTCTGCATCATTTTGTCCAAAATCACTGCTTATTAACACCTCAATCAGCAATGCTTTCTTCTCTTTTTTTTTTGTATCCAAGTGTGATATACTTGCTCGTAATACTTTGTTTTCGATGTTCACGCGCGATGGGATCACGACGTCGTACGTGAGCGGGAGGTACTTCCATGTTTTCAGTGATTACTTTTGGTTCATGTTCCCACAAATTTTCTGGAACTGGGATATCAAAGTTTTTGCAGATGTGCCAGCAGATTACTTTACAAACTCTGTTGTGTCTTTGTGTGTACAGCTCTTCTGACGTGTGTGTGTGTGTGTGTGTGTGTGTGTGTGTGTGTGTGTGTGTGTGTGTGTGTGTGTGTGTGTGTGTGTGTGTGTGTGTGTGTGTGTGTGTGTGTGTGTTCAGTCGTTAAGCATAACATATCACAACATACCCCTCACCTTTCTCTCTTTTTTTCTTTGATAACCCCACCTCCACCCCTCACCTTTCTCTCTTTTTTTCATTCTCTCTCTCTCTCTCTCTCTCTCTCTCTCTCTCTCTCTCTCTCTCTATCTCTCTCTCTCTTTCTCTCTCTTTCTCTTATTCTCTCACTCACTCACTCACTCACTCACTCACTCACTCACTCACTCACTCACTCACTCACTCACTCACACTCTCTCTCTCTCTGTGTGTTTCTCTCTCCCCACTCTTCTGCAGTATATAGCATAGTTTGATGAGACACAGCTCAATCAGCAATGCCTTCTTCTCTTTTTTGTACCTAAGTATGATATCTTGTCATTTATAGCAACGCTTGGTGAGGCATAGCTCTCTCCACCCCCACTTCATCGCCAGCGATTCTGGCGTTGTATCCAGTGCTAGCCTTGTTTCTTGCACATGCGCAGTAGTATATATACACAGGTATGCTGGTCACATGACAATCACAGCGCTTCATATTGGCTGGTTTCATTAATTATTGAGAGCACACACATATCGTATATGTCAACACCCCCACTTGCTCTCACATTATCTCCTTCAACTCAAAATCATCATAAACAAACAAACAAAAAAAACAAATATCATAAATGACATCATGTAGTCTCAACTTCAACATACATGGTTAGTCTCCAAACATAAACTTTGCAAATTTACTTAACTTAAATTTTGTTGCAGGTTTTGTCATTACATCTGCTACCATCTGGTCTGTTGGGCAATACTCAAGACTTATTTTACCATTATTTACAGTTGATCTTACAAAGTGATACTTTATGTCAACATGCTTACATCTCTGTCTGCTTACAGGATTATTTTCCTAACGCTATGGCACCTTGGTTATCCTCATAGATCTTTGGTGGTGCACACTGACACCCATCGATACTTTCTAGAAGTTGAACTAGGTACAGACACTCTTGTGTAGTTGCGGCTAACGCCATATATTCTGCCTCACACGTGGATAGTGCAACAGTTTGGCTGCTTTTTGGTTTTCCATGAAACCCAAGGACCATTCTCATTTAGGCGAACACAATAACCGGTTGTACTTCGTTTGTCAGTTACATCAGCTGCCCAATCTGCATCACTGTATGCCCGTAGCCCCAATCCCTCATTGTCACATTTCTTGTAACACAACACTTTGTCAATTGTGCCTTTTAGATAGTTTGGTACATGTTTCACAGTACTCCACTGCTCTTCTGTTGGCTCACTAAAATACTGTGACAATTTACTCACTATAAAACTTAGATTGGGTCTCGTACATGTAGTGAGATAGATTAGGCTACCAACTACCTCTCTGTATTTTCTTGCATCACTCATTATTTCTGCACCATCAGTGTGATTCAACTTTAGTTCACAAGGTGTCGCTCTAGGTTTACAATCTTGCACGTCAAACCTCTCGAGGATTTTCTCCACATTCCTCTTCTGTGACATTTTCACACATTCATCACACTGGTCAAAATCAATACCAAGAAAATGTTTGTCTTCCTAAGTCTTTCATCTGAGATTTTGCTGTGAGCATCTCTTTCACAACCTTCAGTGCTTCTTCATCACTGGCAGCAATAACCAAGTCATCAACCCATATTCTGACAATCACTTTCTCATTCTCTGTTTTCCTTGTGTAAACACAATGATCTGCTTGGTTTTGCACAAACTCATTTTCACTCAGATACTCGTGCGACATTTTGTTCCAGTTTCTGTCTGACTGTTTTCATCCATATAGTGACTTTTCTTGCTTATCCACAAACTTTTCGTTTGTACTAGATTTCACCTCATAACCCCCTGGTTGTTCCATGAAAATCTCACAATCGATTGGTGCATGTCGGTAGGCAGTTTTGACATCCATCTGATGTAAAATCAGGTTTCCCTGTGCTGCTTTTTGCTTTAACACTCCAACACGAGTCAAGTTAGCAGTAGGAGAAAATGTCTCCTCAAAGTCCACACCCATCTTTTGACTGTATCCTTTAGCTGCATTCCGTGCCTGATACTTGTCGGATCCATCAACATTGCTTTTAATCGCATATACCCATCCACTGCCAACTGCACACTTACCCTCAGGTAAGCTGGTCAGAGTAAATGTGTCATTTTGTTTCAGCAATTGCATTTCCTCATCCATCGCACTGACCCATTCTTCGAGTTAGTTGAAGTGACAGCTTCTCTGAAGGTTAGAGGAATATTACACATCAATCTGTAACAATAGTTTATGTTAGTCGGTGCCTGATCATCACTATCTACATCACATACGTAATCTCTTAAATACTCTGGTCTCTTCCTCACTCGAGAAAGGTACCGTGTAGACTCCTGTTTGGTCTCACCAGTCTGTGCTTGGCTGCTAATCTCGGGCCCAGTAGTCACTGGAACCTGGCCCTAAGTACATCCTAGACTCGCATCAGTATCTTGCCTGTTCTTGCTCGCCCTATTCTGCACTCCAAAGTCATCGTCATCATCAACAACAGGCATATTGTCAGCCTGTGTCTGCTGCTCTACCACTGTTTTGGACACAAACTTCACCAGTCTGTGCTTTTTGACCTTCCTATTGTCAGGATAGTAGACCATGTAGGCTGGGCTATTCTTGTCATACCCGGAAAAGATACCTTTCTTTCATGCTGCTTATAGGCATAACACACTGACCCAAACTTCTGCATCCCAGACATGTTAGGCCGTCTTCCTGTCAACATTTGGTAAGGCGTCTGTTTTGTGCGATTGCTGAAACATCTGTTCCTCACTACAGCTGCTGTTTGCACTGCATAGGTCCATAACACCTTTGGCAACTCACTCTCTATTAGCATACACCTAGCCATGTCGAACAGGGTTCGCCAATTTCGCTCAGCAGTACCATTCTGGTGTGGTGAGTATGGTGCTGACGTCTCATGTCTAATACCATTACTGCTGAGTAGTGCTTGGTAATCTTTTCCTGTGAATTCTGTACCATTATCAGACCTGATACATTTAATCTTCCCGTATGGGGCTGTGTCACCCTTATGTTTTAGAAAGTACACAAACACTGCACTGGAATAATCATCAATGAAAGATAACGCAAATGTAATCAGTCACACTATCACTGCTCGACTTTTACAGTGAAGTCAGTTCTGCATACAGGCTAATTATACGTGGCTTCCCTTTACCTGCATAGTAATCCCTCAGAATCTTTGGAGCTTCCCGCCCATTGTCGGTTACTTCTCGCATTACCAGCGACAAACTTTTATCATCAAGAAACTGTATTAGTTCCGCATATGCCTCGGCATTTTTCTCCTCATCTGCTTCCACCGCATCTTCGTCGGTAGGCTCATTTAAAGTAGTGTCCTTTAACTTTTGCAACCGAAGATGTCCCAAGAATTTTGTCTCCCATAGTACATAGTTATTTTAGTCTCCGTCAAAGACGAGGCGAGACCAACGGCCACTCGAACTTTCCGTCCTCCAACTCATGGTGCGAGCATGCTCCTCTCACCGGAGACACGTGGTACGTTGCGAAATTTCTCTCAGTGGCAAACTATCTCTGGGTAACTCTGGGCTCATAACCTGTCGATAGAGATACATTGTACAGCGATTCTGGCGTTGTATCCAGTGCTCGCCTTAAAACCATGACATTACCTCACGGAGGAACAAACACGCAGTCATGCAGGTTTCAAAGGAGGAAGCAGAGGAAGAAGTTTATTGCACATGCACAGTGGTGTGTGTGTGTGTGTGTGTATATATATATATATATATGCCTGGTGTTGGCGCAGTGGTTCGGGCAGTGGCTAGTGATCCAAAAGGTCCTGAGTTCAAGCCCCGTTGGGCCACTGAATTAATACACCAGGGGGTTGACTCAGCCTGTCATCCTTCCGAGGTCGGCGAAGTGAGTACCAGTGTACTGGGCCGGTGTATACCCTGGTTAAAATAGGTGTACCATATCCCTGTGTCGTAAGAGGCGACCAGGGTTGCGTCAGGAAGGGCATCCGGCGTAAAACCTGTGTCAAATCACTATGCGGATCATACGGATGATCCGCTGTGGCGACCCCTAACGGGAGCAGCCGAAAGAAGAAGAAGAAGAAGAAGAAGATATATATTGTTACGAATTCCCACCCACCGGCGTGCGATCGACCGCGTTTCCCTAAAGCAGCCGCGTCGCCGACCGGACGGACAATTCAGTCGTGACCTTCCGGAACAACGCCGGAACCCTGTCACGGGTGGGTCTTCAACCCCACCACGGCCAAGCCAATTTTCTACCCATGCAAAATAGGGTCAATCGCCGAATATTGATATACCTAAGTACCTGCATGGGGAGCCTACCGGGAGACCATACCTCGGCGCAGGTCGGCTTGGACACGAACCGCTCAAGCGGTCCGTTCCGTTCTGCAGTGATAACCGAGTGGGTATTATCGCCCGACCTCGCCGGATCCGATTCTATTTAACGGGTATTTAACAACCCAACGATTATTCCGCAATGCAAGATGGCATTTCAATGGGGAGAAAGGAGGACGCAACGAACGGGGTACATTTAACCAAGCACATTTATTTCAATTAACACGTATGCACGTATGTACAGCCAAAGCAATCATGCACGGGATGGGGACAAAGACACGAGCAAGGCAAAAACACTACAACCGACTATTATTTATTAATGTATAAGCACTTAACCAGTTTTACTTACAGGACACGGCGCCACCAACATTCATTCAAAAGAAAAGAAAAGGCTACCCCCAAAGACAAGGGCGCCAGACAGGGTCCGTAGACCTTTTATGGCGTGGAGTCTGGCTGGATGACTGAACGGGCCCCACGAGACCGTTGCAGGTTAACTGCACCCTCGTGGTACGATAGTGGGTGAGTCGCGACGTCTGTCCCCCACGGCAGCTAGGACAGCCGCGGCTGAGCTCGGCCTTCCATGGGGCTGGCGAGCTCTCTCCGGCGCTTTTCACATGGATGCGCAGGAGTGCGCGACAGAGCTGGCAAAGCGGCGCCTCCCGTCTGCGCCCCCCGTGCCAGGCCCGGACTCCCCACCGACTGTGAGCTCCGACGACTCGACCCGAACCACCGAACCCAAGACTCTCCGAAGACCAAGACGAAACCACCAACGCACACGACACACACAGACGAAAACCACCACGAAGACCCAGACCTGGCGTCCTGCGTGCCCTTATATTCCTCAGTTTCAACGCCTTGCTCCTCCCCGTTTATCACTCCGCCCCCCCCCCCTTCCAGCTCCTGCGGGAAGCTTCGAGAAAGGGGGCGTTCCTTATTTCCAGCGCCTCACTTCCACGAACCAACCAATGACGAACGATCTCCCCGATCGGCGCGTGGGAAAAACAGGCGGGAAAATCCGCGCCCCACCGACATACCTTGTTCTTTTTTCCTTGGTGTTCTCGGAATCGCTTTTTCCTTTCGCTTTGTGGAGACGGTTTTTATGAGCAGAGAGGGTTTTGGTTTGGCTTGTGGAGAAGGGGATCGGCAGTTGGCGTAGCGGGGAAGGTGGTTAGGTGATTGGCGTAATTGTGGTTGTTGTGATGGTGGCATTGTGAAGGTGGTTGTGGTGGTTGAAATGTGGTTGGTGGTTGAGGCAATCGTGGTTAGTGTTGATCGTGGTCGTGGTGAAGTGGTTGGTCCAAAATAACGATAGTAAAGAAAAACGGCTATCTCAAAGCATCACAGCCCTGTTAACACGAATTACCCCATTAAACAATGGTGGGGAAATCTAACTGAACACAGACTTATCGATCTAACTGAACTAAGGACCTTTATGGTGTTCTGCGAATTTCCACAGCCATAACACTAGCCCTCCCCTTTTTACAGACTCGTCCCGAGTCGTCGAATTTTCATGTGCCATCATGTGTAAGTTTCCCCTCGTACGTTTTACCTTCGGATCCCTGAGTGCGACATTTAGTGTATTCGTGTCCCAAAAACTAAATAACCTACGGGCTGAGTAACTAACTAAACAAACCCACTCATACAGACGACTTAAATAAATTGCCGGCGCTACGACAAACATACAGGGGACGCAACTCATTTACATTTTACAACTTATCCTTAACCTTATACATTATACACTAAACCATGGCCCAGGACCAATGGACTCTGTGGGAAAAACAAGCAGGGAGCCAGGCTGCTTACACGCAGTCTCTGGCTCGTGAGTCAACCGCAGGTTTGAACACAAGCCGCACATGCAACTGAGCGGTGGATGGATGGATGAACATGGTGCACGGGCCGCCAATGCAGTTCCGTGATGCGGCTGCCTACAGGGCAGTACCTGCAGCACTCGCGACGATCTGACGCAGCAAACAAACAGTGCACGGTCTGCCAGTGCAGTCTCGTGATGCGGCTGCCGACAGGGCAGTCCCTGCAGCACGCGCGATGATCCTGGCACACATGCCAATGAATGGGGGCAACAGGGCAGCAGGCATGGGGCCAAGGCAAAAGCAGGCAGACAAGGCATGGCAAGGCAAAGCAAGGCCGTTGTAGCAAAACGGGCCGGTGGTGAAGCTGACCGGCACAGGCCTTGCAGTAAAACAGCCGGCAAATGAACGACCGGCACAGGCCTTGCATTAAAACACTGCCGGCCGATGAAGGATCGGCATGGGCCTTGTAGTAAAACAGCCGGCAGATGATCCGACCGGCACAGGCCTTGCAGTAAAACAGCCGGCAGATGATCCGACTGGCACAGGCCTTGCAGTAAAACAGCCGGAAGATGATCCGACTGGCACAAGCCTCTTGTCTTGTTCAAGGAGGTTGGTGAAGGGAGTGCAGTTGTGCTGGCCACTCGGAAGGCGGGCTCGGACCTACCCGACTGTCTCCCTCCCAACCTATCGCCTTTACCTGTCTCTGTCCATACCCATTCCCTTAATTTGTCAAAAATCCAATTTAGCCCCATCTTATTTTTTTGTTTTATTTTATTTTTATTTCCCTCTATAAATTCGTCTCCCTAACCCCCTTTATTGTCTCTGTCCGGCTAACCTATCCTGTCGCCTAGCCAACTCCCAACCCCTACGTTCCCTTCCTGGAGGGGAATAAGGGAGAGCTAGCGTCCTGTGTCGAGGCCCAATGAAGCCTCAGAATGGCCTCCTCAGATTTCAGCGATATACTAACCCAAGGTGAGTCCAGCGGCCTACAACAAGCGAAGGGATGGATGGTGCGGAGGGGAACACTTCCTATCTACCCTAACCATTAAACTGTTAACTACCCTGGAGCTTTCCAAAAGCGCCTCTTGCTTAAACTATCAGTTCTAAAAACCAAGATTCCCGTCGCTTGTGTTGGTGTCCTTACAATTTCGGGCCTCGCCCTCCAATTTTCCCTCGTGCCCTTGCACGGTTTCGTGGCTGGGATGCGTGGCTCCCTTGGCAGGAACTACCCTCTGCCGATTCTCAAACAATGGCATCACTGGGCACTACAACTGCCTCCGAGCCTACCAGCTCCCTAAACACCGGGGAGTGCCCTCCCTGGCGACTCCCCCTCGATGCCCACGTGGCGTGTTGGCACCCCGGCTCCCTTTCCGAAGGTCGCCCGTGACCAGTACACTGCCCCCGTGGCATTCTGGCACTACGGATCCCGCATAATGCGGCCCACCCGTGCACATTACACTATCCCTCCCCCATGGACCCTTGGCCTACCGCGGCTGACTAGCCCGGGGTACCCACTAAGCGATACTCACCGTTCGTAGCGACGCTCCCAGCCCGTCAACAGAGCTCCTGCACCCCTCCAAACGGGTTTCGAGCCGACACTCCCACCAACAGCAAAACGACCTCCATTTTGTCAATTTGACTAACCCACTAACTCACTTTACACTGACCCGGGTCCCTTGGGTGGGAGTCACTCCTCCCCCCAATCACTCATCGCACCATGCATTCCACAATCACTCCATACCCACAGGCTCGCTGGCCTCACTCATTCATCAAGTACATTTTCCACTCTCTTCTCACACATCGCTGATCACTGCCATTCTACTTGCTGCATCCCCGAACTACCTCGTGCTCCCTCGTCATCCCTTACAATACAGCACATCCTTTTACCACTATGTAGCTTAGCTTCGTCCCCACGACACACTCAAAGTCCGTCACTGTCTCCAAATATCCCATCTCCCATGTCTCATCCTAAATCTGAACTGAAATCCCTCGAACTAATCCATTCCACGGGCTCCATGAGGACTTATCCTGCCCCATGAAGCCGGTCCAGCTAAGCTAACCCATCCCCCTAACTAGTGGTGTCCTGTGCCCTGGACAGGGGGGGGGGGTCTTCCACCCCTTGCCCAGGGAATCCTGTTCACCCAAAGCGAGGCTTGTTATTTTTTTTTTAAATGCGCGAACCAGCGCGGCAAGTGGCAACCTGCGCTCTCTCCCCGTGACGTCATGGCAGCTGTTCACGCACCTCGTCCCTCTTGGACGGTACCATCCGGCAGGGACTTCCCGTCTGCCGGATTCCAACCCTACGTGCAGCCATGACATCACCCTGTGCATCAAAAACAAGCCTCGCGTTTCGAAGGGTTCCCCACACGAACACATGTGCTCTACTCGTCGGAGCTTCACACATGCTCGCCTGGAGAACCCGTCCGGTCCAAATCCATTATCCAGCCTACCTTCTGTCCGTCCACGGGATCGGCTAATCCACCGCGTGCGTTTACGGACCGGGCTTCACTCCCGCAGGCGCGCATGTGGCGGCCTCGTGCGTACCACAGCATGGACCCCGCGTGCGCTGCCGTGCAAACCCGGCATGGTTCCCAAAATAGCTACGGCCGCTACTCGGCCTTTGTCCACCGTCGTCGTCGCACTCTCGCGCACAAACTTCCCCGTGCCATGACGCTCACACACCTCGCCATGACACTCGGACATGCGGTTGTGTGTTCCCGCATGCCGACCGCCATCTCCCTCACATGCAGTGACCTCACACACACAGTCCCTCTCACACACGGCCGTTCACTCACGCATGTCCTTTCACTTGCACACGTGGTTCAACTCACACACGGCCTTCCACTTGCACAGGGGGTCTCACTCACACACGCTGTCTCTTCCACACATAACCTTCCACCCACGCTATGCGCGCTCGTCAGCACACATTTCACCACACTCGGACACACACACACTGGGACGACCACGCTGGGGATTTGCGCCACCACAAGGGGTTCCGGGGTCTCCAAACCCCCCAAGCTCCGTGTGCACCCATCCACAGCACTCGCCCCCTCTAACTCGTTGGCACGACCCGACCCACCTGGTCGTGATCCGCTTCAAGGGAGCATAGCGTCTCCCTCCATTCCTGAAGGAGGCTATCCGGCTGCTTGCACCGGGTCACGACACATTCCCCGAGCTCCCCCTCATCGTCCTCCACTAACTCTGTGTGTCTGCTCGTCTTTCGCCCCGTCTTTATTATGTAGTCTCTCCTCTACTTTTTCTATCTCCCGAGTCTCTATACATTTTATTTCTGTTGTCTCTTCGTGTCAATTAGTTTCTTCCTGGATCTCCGTCTCTGTTTCCTCCTTCGTTCTGTTTAATTCAGTCTCGACTCGGTCTATCTCCCGTGTCTCTGGCAGCACTTCTATTTCCTTAGTTGTCTCTGTTATTTCCATCGTCTCCATTTTTATTTGCGTCTCCTTTATCAGGGTTTGCCCTAATTGTTCTTTCATCAGACGAGTGGTGTCAATCAAGTTCTGCACCAAGATCATTACTCCTTGTGGTGCTGTCACACATCCCACCTTATTGTGCCGTTCTACTTCCTGGCTCCTGTTGAGTCGTTCTTCGTCTCTGAGCCCCCTTATTATTAGCTGTTCGTTCTCTTTCCGGAGTTTTTCCATCTCTGAGGACTCAAATTTTGCTCTCTCCTTGAGTTGGTTCACTTCAAACTCGTTTTCTTTGTGTTTTCTATCCCACCGTCTCTCTTGTTCTTCCTTCTCCAATCTCATAGTCTCCCTCAATTGGTTGATCTCTCTTTCCTGTTTCATTCCTTGTTCTGTCACTCTCTCCTCGTACTCCAACCTTGTTTTTTCCTTTTGTTGTTCATTTTCAAATTCATACTCTTTTTGCTTTTTATTCCACTGTCTCTCTTGTTCCTCATTCTGCAGTCTCGTTATTTCCTTCAATTGGCTGATTTCTTTCTCCTGTCTCATTCCTTGTTCTTTGTGTTTTCTATTCCACTGTCTTTCTTGTTCCTCGTTCTTTAATCTGGCCTTGGCTTCCCGCTATTTGATCTGTTCAGTGTGGTTCCTTAACGTTTCATTCTCCGTTCTCTTTCTCTTCTCTCTTAACATCCTCAGTTCGTTTTGTAATCCCGTTTCTTTGTTTTGGTGTTTCAGTAACTCAAGCTTTCTTTTGTAATTCCGTCCTCATCTCCAAACCTCTTTCACATTCTTTCTTCCTCATTTCATCCATTCCCTCACCGAATTCCTTGCTAATTTTGACCCAATACTTTCCTCTTTTTACCTTCTGTTCCAGGCTTTCTCTTTTCCGATTGCCTATTCTTACCTCTTCCTTCAGTAGTTCCAATTCCACATCGTGTTTCCGTTTTTCCTTTTCCAGCTTCGTTTTCCATTCTTCTTCTAAGTTCTTTCTATCCCCAGAGTTACTAATTTGCTCCTCTTTTCTTTTCTTCAGTTCGCTCTCCGCACTTCTTTTGCATGCTTGCTCTCTCCTTTCATTCGTTCTCTCACCGTTTTCTCTTAGTTTTCCCAGATATTTCTCTGTTTTGTGCCCGAAGCCCACCAATGTCCGCCAGCCTCGCCTGCCATGATCACGTGGTTTCAATTGTGGTTGGGAGCCCCGCCTCGTATCGTGCCATTAGTAGTGCTAATAATAGCAGCTCGCTCCGTGTTGCGCTGAGGTGCGGCAGCGCCGCTATTTTGCAAGTTTGGGTTCGTTTGCCGGCAAAGTTCATGCTCAGTGTATGGGGGTGAGCGGTCCCACTGATTACCATGAGTGGTGGGGTGATAAAAAGAACCGTCCGGTTCTTTTTGGGTCCTACATCAATACACATTGCTAAACCACCCTGCACCCGTTCGCCTTGATATGCCATTTTGCTTCTCGGAATAAATTTAAAGCTCGTTTTTGGTGGGAATCGAGGGTCGCTCCACACACCCTTGGTCCGATTCCCGTTAATTTAGTTGGAGGCGGGATGGATTTGAATCCCACACTCCTGAACACCAGTGTTACGAATTCGCGCCCACCGGCGTGCGATCGACCGCGTTTCCCTAATAGCAGCCGCGTCGCCCACCGGACGGACAATTCAGTCGTGACCTTCCGGAACAACGCCGGAACCCTGTCACAGGTGGGTCTTCAACCCCACCACGGCCTAGCCAATTTTCTACCCACGCAAAATAGGGTCAATCGCCGAATATCGATATACCTAAGTACCTGCGTGGGTAGCCTACCGGGAGAGCATACCTCGGCGCAGGTCGGCTTGGACACGAACCGCTCAAGCGGTCCGTTCCGTTCTGCAGTGATAACCGAGTGGGTATTATCGCCCGACCTCGCCGGATCCGATTCTATTTAACGGGTATTTAACAACCCAACTATTATTCCGCAATGCAAGATGGGATTTCAATGGGGAGAAAGGAGGATGCAACGAACAGGGTACATTTAACCAAGCACATTTATTTCAATGAACACGTATGCATGTATGTACAGCCAAAGCAATCATGCACGGGACGGGGACAAAGACACGAGCAAGGCAAAAACACCACGACCGACTATTATTTATTAATGTACAAGCACTTAACCAGTTTTACTTACAGGACACGGTGCCACCAACATTCATTCAAAAGAAAAGAAAAGGCTACCCCCAAAGGCAAGGGTGCCAGACAGGGTCCGTAGACCTTTATGGCGTGGGGCCTGGATGACCGAACTGGCCCACGAGACCGTTGCAGGTTAACTGCACCCTCCTGGTGCGATGGTGGGTGAGTCGCGACGTTTGTCCCCCACGGCAGCTAGGACAGCCGCAGCTGAGCTCGGCCTTCCACGGGGCCGGCAATCTCTCTCCAGCACTCTCCACACGGATGTGCAGGCGTGCGCGACAGAACTGGCAAAGCGGCGCCTCCCGTCCGCATCCCCCGTGCCATGCCCGGACTCCCCACCGACTGCGAGCTCCGACGACTCGACCCGAACCACCGAACCCAAGACTCTCCGAAGACCAAGATGAAACCACCAACGCACACAGACGAAAACCACCACGAAGACCCAGACCTGGCTTCCTGCATGCCCTTATATTCCTCAGTTCCAACGCCTCGCTCCTCCCCGTTTATCGCTCCGCCCCCCCCCCTTTCCAGCTCCTGCGGGAAGCTTCGAGAAAGGGGGCGTTCCTTATTTCCAGCGCCTCACTTCCACGAACCGACAAATGACGAACGATCGCCCCGATTGGCACGCGGGAAAAACAGGCGGGAAAATCCGCGCGCCACCGATATTCCTTGTTCTTTTTCCTTGACGTTCTCGAAATCCCTTGTTCCTTTCGCTTTGTCGAGACCGTTTTTATGAACGGAGAGGGTTGTTGTTTGGCTTGTGGAGAAGGGGATCGGCAGTTGGCGTAGCGGAGAAGGTGGTTAGGTGATTGGCATAATTGTGGTTGTTGTGATGGTGGCGTTGTGAAGGTGGTTGTGGTGGTTGGTGTTGATCATGGTTGTGGTGAAGTGGTTGGTCCAAAATAAAGATAGTAAAGAGAAATGGCTATCTCAAAGGATCACAGCCCTGTTAAACGAATTATCTCCATAAAACAACGGTGGGAAATCTAACTGAACACAGACTTATCGATCCAACTGAACTAAGGACCTTTATGGTGTTCTGCGAATTTCCACAGCCGTAACAATATATATATATATATATATATATATATATATATATATATATATATATATATATATATATATATATATATATATATATATATATATATATATATATATATATATATATATATATATATATATATATATATATATATATATATATATATATATATATATATATATATATATATATATATATATATATATATATATATATATATATATATATATATATATATATATATATATATATATATATATATATATATATATATATATATATATATATATATATATATATATATATATATATATATATATATATATATATACATATATATATACATATACATATATATATATATATATATATATTTATATATACATATACATATACATATATATATATATATATATATATATATATATATATATATATATATATATATATATATATATATATATATATACATATATACATATATACATATATATATATATATATATATATATATATATATATATATATATATATATATATACATACATATATATATATATATATATATATATATATATATATATATATATATATACATACGTATACTGGTCACATGACAATCGCAGCGCTTCATATTGGCTGGTTTCATTAATTATTCAGAGCACATGCATGTCGTATATGTCAACAAGATGCATTGTTCACTCTTCAAATGTACATGAGGCCTTTAAAACGATCTGAGCTCCATGGAGAAAAAGATAACAAGGAAATCTAACACAGGTGGAGGCCATTCACCCCATCATGCCTGCGTGAACACCACACCAACGCATCCACACAAGATCCAAGGAAGAAAATGCAAAAAAAAGTTTTTAATTTATGAAAGAATTTTTTTTGTTTGGTTTTGTTTATTTTGTTTGTTTTTTGTATTTTTCCCCCTTTTCTTCCCCTCAGGGAAGGGGGGATGGGCTTGGTTAAAAACACACAACATCAACCACACATGGTGGCGATTTAGAGACGACTGGAGGGCATGGCCTGCAGAAAGTGAAGGGTGATCGCCAAGACTGCACCAACTACCGAGGGGTGACCCTGCTCTCAGTACCGGGCAAGGTCTTTGCTCGGATAATTCTTGAAAGGGTTCGCCACCATCTCCTTGAGCACCAGCATCCAGAGCAGTCAGGCTTTACACCATAGAGGTCAACGATTGACCGTATCCTTGCTCTTTGGGTCCTCACCGAACGCAGATTAGAATTTCGGCAAGGCTGCTCGCAGCTTATGTTGATCCCTGTAAAGCGTTCGATTCAGTGAATCGGGATGCCCTGTGGGGGATTCTTGGTCTTCGTGGGGTGTTACCAAAACTGATCAATCTGATGTCTGAACTCTACTCTGGTACTGAGAGTGCTGTGAGCCTTTGGGTCACCTGGTGAGCTACTGAATCAGAGGAAAATGAAATCCAACCTGCCTACCAAGGTGCCAGACTTGGCACCGAATTGTTTCGCAGCTCTTGAGGCACTAGGACGTCAAAAAGGCTACTTTGATTGTCAGGCTGGGCCCGATCTCGGGCCACTTCAACCTGGCCAACGAGTCCAGGCTCTCGAGTTGGCTGGACGGTCCCGCACTTGGGAACAGGTAATTGTGTGCACCACCCGCCTCAGAGCCCTGATTGCATGAAGTCGTCACGGAAACGGGAAACACCCCGAGGTGGAATCGCCGCCACATCTGACCAGCTCCACAGACCCAGTCAAGGCAGCCAGAGCCCGAGATGTTCCAGAATGCCCCTTGTGTTATCGATGTGGACCATGTCACTGCCAAGGGACAACAGTGTGCTGACAAGGAACTACCATAATCTCCACCTACCCAAACACCTACCAGGCCACGACCATCCCAAACTCTGTCCGGTCGCTCGGTCAGATGCACCGTCAGACTGGACGTTTGATCCGTAGCGGGATGGCTCATATGTGGGAGGATGCCCATCCTGAACTGTGTTGCATTTTTCTCTGTAATACCGTGAGTTTTTTATTTTTTTTTAATCCTGATGTTTCCTTTCCATTCGATGCTTTGGATGAACTGTGTTTTGTCTTTGTTTTTTCGATTTTTGAAGATAGGGGGATGTCACGTGAACTGGAAACCGCAGCCAGGTGGCAGGTGGGACGTGCGGGAGCGGGAGCGGATCACGGCGGTGAAGCCGTGTGGAGCTTGGGCGGGATACCGTGCCGAGTGACGTTGCGTGCTGTGCTGTTCATTAAACCTGTTGATCTCCTTCCTTGAGATCTGGAGTCATCTTATTACAGTGTCCTTCTCATATATGTAAACGTACAATGGTGTCTGAACATGATATTGTTATGAACCTGGAAGCCTCTTGCACACAGCAGTCAGCAGTCCCAAAGTTTAGTTATTTCGTTAAGTATATGTGTATGGTTATAATCCATCCCCTGTGTCAAACAGGAATTTCACGTGTGCGCTGCGAGTTATTTTGGAGTTAGTTATTATTGGAGTTGGAGATATTCCCCAACAACAACATCCTGCTTCGTTCCACCACCCAACCAAACCTACGCGCACCAACTCTATTATCCATGTGTTTTTGGCTGAAGGCGTGGGCGGAGCCTCCATCACCTCAGTTCGGGGCTCCGCTCCGAAGAAGGGCAGGGAGTATTTCCTCCAGCCAATGGATGAAGAGCTAGCAAAGCCGAGGCGCTCCAGCCAATGGGAGGCCAGAAGGCCAGAAACAACAACAGAGCCTCTTCGGGGGGGGCAGGCCCTCGTCTGGTCTGCTGGCCATCTTCTGTCTTGGTGCTGGCTGGCGTCTGCCGCTTCGTTTTGGTTCCTTGGCGCTTGGTGTGAGGTTGTCCGTGTGGGTTCGAATCCCACCGTGGTGGTTGGAGCGTCCGATCTTCCCAAGCCCTTCCTCAAGAATCCCGAGCTCCACAAGGGCAGGTCAGCAAGCCGTGCGAACGCGGCCAGGTACCAGCAGAACTCTGACCTCCAGCCTGTCTATCCCCTTGGCTGCGAGGGTCGAAATAAAGACAATCCGGGTCCATTTTCTTTTGGTGTGTGTGTGTCTGTGGTGGTGCCGTCCTATAAGTAGAAATTGTATAAGTTTTGATTGCCCATTGTACATTTTTCTGCATATTCGTGATTAAGTCTGCTCTGTGTCTCCCTCCCTATTATAAAGAAACCCCTGTTAAATGTACCAGCTCGTTGCATATCGTTTATATCATTGACGCAGCATGGTGCGGGCTTGCGAAATAGTGAGGCCGTTTGTGCCGTAAGTTGTTATTTGGACCGGCGCGGCTTTGGTAATTCCCGCTCGGTTACACCGGATCCGAGTCGGAAACAGCGACTCGGTTCGGACTGAGTTGGCCGAGGGTGTGGCTTCCCCGGTAGCTAAATGGCGTGAGTACTTAGGTAAATTGAAATAGACAAGTGGACCCTACCTCACGCCGTCGAAATATTGGCGACCACGGTCCTTTAAGTGACCCGTCGACTCCGGAGTTATCCGGGGTGATGAACTTCCAATTCCTGTGTTCGGTGGGAGACGGTCCAACTGCTCCGTCTCGCGGTCGTCCTCGCCACCGAACCCGGCACCACAACAATATGAGTTACACACGTAAAGATCCTTCATGAGCTTCAAATCACTGGAAACAAAAAAAACAATAAACATGTATGAATGCAAGACTTGCTTACTTTTGTTAAAGTGTTTCATTTTACTTTACTATGGTGTGGAATTTCATCACAATAATGCCACAAATTCTTCAGGAGTGATTGTTAGGGGGTGGATTGGCTCAGTGTGATGTTCGTGCTTCGATAACCAGAATGTAACACGGTAGAGGGCATACCCACCCAGAATGAACTGTTCAACCTTTGTACCTGATATACTGAACAAACGGCTTCACATCCGTATTTCAATCATGGAGCCAGCCCGAGTGAAGGACAGACACACCGTGCAAGGACACCACAGCAGGACCCGTATATAATGCGCATGCACAACCTCCCCGATACGTCATGACGTCATTCACACGCAACACACTCGGGTCCGCTGATTGGCTGAATCTGGATTCGGACCTGAACCAAAATCGAATCAGCTTGATTGATGTCTGCACATACTCAACTCATCCCCCAAGTTTTCTCACAACTCGTCCACAATTTAAATATCATGCCATGTATCGGTTTTGGCTTTATCTCTCAATTGTGAAAAATCATTAAAAAAAAACATTGCTGTTCCCTCATTAACGGTAAAGGTGGCTGGCTTCATATCTTGGGGTCTGAGTTCGAGCCACTGTCCTGCCGTTAACGAACACCAGGTGGGTTAGTTCAGCCTGTCATCCTTCTGAGGTCGGCGAAATGAGAAACAGCTTGGGGCTGGGGCACTGCATCAACGGCACAGACGCGTTTCCAGAAAATGATGCAACCAGCAGACACAAGCTGGAGACGAAACAACAACTTAAAAAATTCTCGTATCCTGATCCGGAAACGGATGTTCACCAAAATCTAATCAATTCTTCCTCACCACACACCCAACCTGTCGACCTTTTGAGGTGTTCCGCTCACAGACAGAAAAACAACAACAATAAAAAACCCCCTCTGTCCACATTCGATGACTGAGGTAAGAAATAACGATTTGTTTATTAAATGAGACAAATAAATAAAGATGATGAAGACTTCGAATTTCCGATTCTGATGGCGCTGAAACCCCTCGTTGTTGAAGGACGAGGGAGGCCGACGTCACGACAATGTCTACGTCATAATAGAGGGAACGGCACGTCATAATGGGGTTCTGTGAACGAACAGTCTCTGAGTGGACATCCGGCCGCGCTGGACGTATTTTCGTCGGCTAAAAGATTTTCGTTGAAGATTTCCGTGTGGATTTTATTTTTTATCTTCTCAAGATGCGGCTCTTTCGAAAGAAACCCCAACGAAGGTTCGTCACTCGAGTTTTAACGACATTAAGTGTAATTTTATCTCTTCACGTCGAGTGAAGCCCGAATTATACATGTTACTCTTCTTCCTCTCTCTTCGTGTTTTTCCTTGTTCGTCGATCGATCCATTTGTAACAAACGTCGAGATGTGTAAATCCTCCCTGAAGAAAGTGTGAGTTGTTGATTTGAGAGGAATGTTTCTTTTTCAGGGAAGTAAAGATGAATGAGACTTTGGAGGATGTCCTCCTGAACGAGTCTCTCCGAGTGGACCAGTCCACACCACAAACGAGGACAAAGAATCCTCCTCCCTTCTGGAAACGTCTGAAGTAAATAATTCTCTTTTCCTCTTCTTCACATTTTTAAAAACTTGTTTTTCGATGTAATTTACCTCAGCAAATGGACAAGTAATTGATTTTTAAAAACTTGTTTTTCGATGTAATTTACTCAGCAAATGGACAAGTAATTGATTTTTAAAAACTTGTTTTTCGATGTAATTTACCTCAGCAAATGGACAAGTAATTGATTTTTTAAATCTTTTTTTCGATGTAATTTACCTCAGCAAATGTACAAGTAATTGATTTTTAAAATCTTTTTCAACCAAGGAACAAGTGCAGCAGACGTGGCAAGAAAGGGAAGGGTTGTGGTGATGTTCCTCGAGACGTGTAAGTAGGAGGAAACATCCTTTGGGAATGTGGTCATGTGAAACGGACTAATAATGGAATTGTTATTCCTTGTGAAAGGGAAATGGAAGATCACATTTTGCTCCTCATCGCCATCACAGGTTATCGGTTTAAGGAATGGGGGATTTCTCTGAGGTACTTGTACCGAGTTGTTTAACCTGGGCTGGAATCCTGATCCGTGTATTTTAAATGGTCATCCTGGAGTTTTACCTGAAGGACGAGGCAGAGTTGTGTGTGCCATTCCACACCGAAGGGCATGAAGCTGCAGGACCATCTCCCAACACTGGGGGTGTCGTTGGACATGAAAGATCCCATCGTGTCTCTTGAAAAGAGTCGGCGAGTTATCGCCGGCACGATGAACAAATTACAAATTCCTGCAAGTCACCGAAAGGATTGGTCAACCAGTTCGTGAAAGACTTGGACCACAACCATTTCCACAGGCCATCCTTATAAGTAGGTATGGGTTGCTCGAGTAGTCCAAGAATTAGTCCATATTTGGACATGGCCCCTGGGGTGGGGTCAAAAGGTCAAATGCCGAAAAATGCAATGACACCACATTTTAAAATGAATCTTTATATTTACAATCAACGTTGGGGGACACATGAAAGATGCAATGATTTGTTTTTTATTATTTGACTCCCAATTCATGTTCCAGGGTGTGGGGACTTCGGATCACATGGATAAAGTACTTAAGATCAGAACCTCTTTTTCAGGGAAACAAAGATGGATGAGGCTCCTGGTTCAGAAGATGTCATTCTGAACCAACCTCCCCACATGGACCAGTCATCACCAGCAACTTTGCCCAAGAAACCCTCCTTTTGGAAACATCTAAAGTAAATAATTTTCTTTTCCTCTTCTTCACGTTTTTTAACTCGTGTTTTTGGACATATCGACTTCAACAAATGTTCAAGAAATTGACCTTTCATTCTTTTTCAACAAGGAATAAGTGCGGCAGTCATAAGAAGAAGGGGGAGGTTTGCTGCAAGGTTGAACAAAACGTGTAAGTAAGAGAACATATCCCTTCAGAATGTTGTTGTATGAAACGTTGTGGTAATACAAATGGTAACCTTATCGAAGCCAACCCTACCAGTATCTCAGGTCATTTTCCATCTGCTTTGAAGTCGGCTTACATCACGTTCGTCAGCCAATCTTGCTGCTTGTTTGTGTTGTGAGCAAAATTCTCTTCCGTGACGCTGTGTTGGATGCTTTGGTTTTAATCTGTGCTTAAAAGGAATGAAATTAAACATTTTGAATAATTCACTCTGAGATTTCAACATCACCGTAATGCACATTATGAAATGGTGTCAACTTTCTTTTAATAAGAAGATTATTATTTGTCATATCGGATACCATTGGGTGGTATTTTATTTTTTTCCTTTTTGAAGAGTGTATGTATATGTATATATATATATATATATATATATATATATATATATATATATATATATATATATATATATATATATATATCTATCTGAGCTGCACCTTGGATCTCTTCAAGACTGAGCATTTCCAGTTGTCCAAGGAAATTAAATTGAGAACAGGTTCGCTCAGAAGCAGAAAGCGGTTGTGCAAGAGAGCTGAGAAATGTATCAATAACCGGTATGTAATTCTCAGCACAAAACCTCTGTGAAGGAGAGAGTTCTACTTCAGGCGTGAGACGATCATCTCATGGATTCAGCCACACATTGTGTTGACACTGGCAAGCATGCACATATTCTGTTGTGCCAGATTTCTCTACTCGCTGCCACTCGTACTCATTAAATCACTCATGTTTTAACTCCAAAAAGGTTTTCAGCGACTTCACATTTGCCACTGCAGTGTTCAGATCTCGTTTGAAATCCTGGAGCTTTTGACTCATACCATTGATCCTGTCTGGAATCTCCTTCCAAAAGACTGAATGTAAACACGTTTCCAGCTTACACGTGTGCTCATATACGCCATTTGTCTCACAACGGATGTTGGACATTTCATCCGGGTTGTCAGCAATTTTGGTCAGCACGAATCTGATTTAAGGATAGCCCTGTATGAGTGCTTTCGAGGCAATAGCTCTGCATGAACGGCACGTTGAAGTGAGTCATTTCGCGACACAGACATGACTATCAGCTTATTTGAGCAAATCCATGAGTATTTCATCACAATGTGTGGATGCAGTGAAAACAACAATTTCTCCCCAAGAAAGTCAAAGAAACCCACAGTAGCTGGACAGCATTCAGCAGCTGCCTTTCCACCCAGGTTGAGTGAGTGCCCTACACAAGGTACTCTGTATATTTAGCCAGGTTGTTCTCCACGACCACCTTGGCTTGGAGGCCATTGTACCTTTGGCTCATAGCTGAAGCATTATCATCTGACTTGCCACAACAATTTTTGAAATCAATCTCGTGCATGTTTAACAATTCCACCAAGCCATAGAAAATGTCTTTTTCGGACTGTTCTTTTGCAAACCTCCATTTTTCAGCACCGTTCCTGAAGACAAGAGAAGCCTTATGCTGATCTGTATCGCTGCTCACACTGCACTCTTCTGCAAGAAAAGAGAGAAAAAGTTCCTGAAATATAGGTTACATAAGTTTGTGCAGTGAAGAGACGGACAATGCAAGGCATCAAACTTTCTTTGAATAAAATCCGTAATCATCGTAAATGCAAACACGACCCTTTTTTGAAAAGTTTTCTGGAAGACCCTGGGCAACTGTCCAGTCTGCCTGTCCTAAATCCGGCCCTGGCCGGCAGATAGTACGCCGGTTTAATGTCCAGCTGAAGGACGCACACACATATTGATGAATTGCTTTGTCTGTGAAACACCAGAATGACAGTTTGTGGATGGGCTAACATTGAAACCCAAGCTAGATGGTTTCGAGGTGCGTGTGGGAGCTTGTGACACCAAGCGGAAATAGAAAAGTGTGGTTAAAAACAAAACTTTTTGGTGATGGTCACACCCTCTTCACCACGTGATATTTATTGGCTTCATTGTCAACTGTGTTTGAGGATACTTCGTGCAGTTGCAGTCCAGAAGTGTTGTTTTCTGTCTGAATGTAGAAAACACATAACGAACCAAGGCAGTCTTGGTGATTCTCATGGACCCGACTGCATTTTTAGTTTTACATTGTTTTGCTTGTGACATTGTTGAAAGCACAGCTTCACAAAATCTTCTTTTTTCTGCAGGGAAGTTGCTCATCAAGCGTCCAATGCTTTTGAGGAAGAGAATGTTGTTCCTCAAATGCCAGAAGGATTGTTTGAGGAGGAAAATGTTGAGCCTCAAGTGACCAGTGGATCATTTGAGGAAAAAATTGTTGAACCAATTAAGACCATCGGATCTTTGAAGGAAAAGTCGCTAACTGGTGAGTTTTGAGAATTTTGGTTCCAAGAAAGATAAATCATCTCAGTTACAAGCATTTTACATGTCGGAGGAGCGACCTGAAGGTGGTGGTGTGGTGGGGTTTGGGAAGAATTTTGAAAACGAAAAACTAATATCGTTCGGGGATGCCGGCAATAACCAACCTTCTCTTATTCTAAAGATGTCATGGTTCTTTAACGTCCCACCAGTAATGAATGAGAATCATTCCATCTTGAGCTGTTGCCATAGATGATGCAAATTAACCTTTTCTGAACACAATTCCTCTTTGGGTTTTGGTTCGTGGGGCAATTTGTTTCTGCAACAATCTGTGGAGAGATCTTCAGAATACCTTCTGCTTGTATTACAACACAAACCTGATCATCACAAACACTCACAGCACACACAAACTAATACATCTGTCCTACACACGTATAGAACACAACAACAAGCATGTCTTGCCAGCCTGGGTCATTCATCGAGGATCCTTGAGTCATTTATCATTTTGGATTTTGAACATGTGAACCAACGTTGGGAAATAAGGTGAAGCGTTGTTTTGGGAGTGGGTCCTTTTGCTTGAAGAAGGACTAATGTCCGATACGCCGCTTCCCCTTGCTTTCCATGGTAGTTAACATAGCCCACTTGCACATTGTTCAGAATATTCATCGTCATTATTTTTACATCGACACAAACCTGTTATTTACCTCAACCACCGAAGGTGAAGGAGGTTATTTTTTCACCCCTTTCTGTCTGTTTGTCTGTGTACAGAATATCTCAAAAAGTTTTGAATGGATCCAGGTGAAATTGTGTGGACAGGTTCGGTTTGTGACATGGACAAATTGGTTAGATTTTGGTGAAGATCCGGATCCGGATCCGGATATGACTTCCAGAATTTCTTATGTGATTCTTCACCATTGAGAGATCGGGCCAAAAACGATATATAACACGATATCTCAAAAAGTTGTGGATGGATTCGCACACAACTTGGTGGACACTTTGGGTGTGTGATAAGGAAGAATTGATTCGATTTTGGTGAAGATCCAGATCCGGATCCGACTTTAAGAATTTTTTAAGTGATTCATCACCATTGAGATATTCCGGCTCAAAACGATGTATAGCACGATATCTCAAAAAGGTATTGGGCCCGATATGTTTTGGTGGATCAGGCATTGCAGGGTGGAGGTATCCGCTCTACCGAGTGCCCTTCTAGTAAAGTTGTCTCTTCATTAGTGCCCTACTAGTTTCACTGGAGAGGTCTATCGGTTTGCTTTCCGTCTGTCCATCTGTGCATCCCACCTGTGGTTTTTCAGTTTTTTCCCCATACCCTCAACATATTCAACTGAAACCTGGTGCATGGCATTATTATGATAAGTTACAAAACAAGTTTGAGTTTCAGGGAATTTTGTTTCATTTGTTAAATATTAACAGCAATTACATGACCAGGCTAGCCATTGCTACTACAACAATAATATATCCCACAGAGATGAAGGGGAGGGACAGACACCTGTCTATCCGTACATTGTAGTGTAAAAAAAAGAAAATGCCTTGTAAACTGAGTCGCACTGAATTTCCAAGGAAACACTTTGATGGATGGAGGAAGTCCAGTCTGCGGGTTGGTTTGGAGGCCAGCTTTGATACATGGTCGACTCAGGAGAGGTCATGGTTGATGGTGAGGGTTATGTGCTCCAGATGCTGAACCCTTTCTGGTGGCTGACCATGGTAATAGATATCAGTGGGTTAGCTTGATCCTTCCGGAGCGACAGCGTGAGACATTTTCCAGGATTGAAGGAAATGTTCGATTTATAAGACCAGCATCGATCAATTCCAGATTGGTGGAGTGGCACAGCTGCAACCTCTTATTATAGTTGGTGGGCCATGGTCCTGCCCAATACATTTCTCACTTTTTATCACGTGAATGTTTGTTAATGTTCCCACGTTTCTCATTTTTGTGCTTCTCAGATGCAAAATTGAAGGCTTATCTTGATACTCACACACATGTGCTGTTTGAGTACTTTCGATGTCACCATAGTGTGCTCTGTGGGTACGTGCATGAGAAAGTGCCCATTGAGGTATTGAAAAGCTGGCTTGCTGACATGAAAGGTGAGTACCAAAGGCAGACTGTGAAGCTGATGTCAATAGGTTTGGGAGATAGTGGGCAATGATCACGTCTGTTCATCAGACAATATTTTATTTTCATGATATTTAATGTCATCTCAAATGTTACAGCATTTGTTTTTTTCAAATCTTTCTTCATGTCATCTCTGTGTTTCGTCGGTGGGGTCATTCATCAATGTGTGTGCCCTCCCTCGGATGGACATTAAACAGGCGTCCCATCTGTCGGCATTCGGAGGAGGACGTTAAAGATCCCACGCTGTCCTTCGTGGAGAGTGGGCGAGCTATCATGGTTGTATTCTTTTCATTGATATTTTCGTGTCACAATATCCATTTTATGGTGATTTTGCCTCTTCTTTCCAGGATCTTCTCTCAATCATGGTGGAGATGATGAGGATGCTGATCACCTCAAACTTCCATTGTCTTCTCTCAGTCAGAGTGAAGGTGACGAGACTGCGTTTCCCTCAACTAAACAGAATCTATCATGGTTGTATTCTTTTCATTGATATTTTCGTGTCACAATATCGATTTTATGGTGATTTTGCCTCTTCTTTCCAGGATCTTCTCTCGATCATAGTGGAGATGATGAGGATACTATTCCCCTCAAACTTCCATGGTCTTCTCTCAGTCAGAGTGAAGGTGACGAGAGTGCTGTTTCCCTCAACGCAACAGAATCTTCTCAAAATGAGAGTGAATATGAGACTTATTATAGTGACGAGTTCAAGTTGAATGAGGACGAGCCTGCTGTGGTAAGCAAGACATAGGATTACCTTTATACTGAACAGTAATACCCCGGTTTGCGTCGGGAGGGGTTCCTGAAAAGCGCGACCATTTATTTAAACAAAGTAAACCCTTGCAATTTTTCTCATAAGAATTAATGGATTAAGTGAGGGATGCGTTCCTCACTTCAAGTGTTATATTTCACTTTTTACCTCCCCCACTGAAGGTGAAGGAGACTTGTTTTCACCACTTTCTGTCTGTTTGTCTGTCTGTTTGTTTGTGTGCAGGATATCTCAAAAAGTTGCGGACGGATCCGGATGAAATTTTGTGGACAGTTTGGGTGTGTGACAAAAACGAACTGATTATATTTTGGTGAAGATTTGGATTTGGATCTGATAACCATAATATTTTTAAGTGATTCTTCACCAATGAGAGATCAGGCTAAAAACGATATAGAGCAAAATATCTCAAAAAGTTGTGGACGGATTCACACGAAGCTTGGTGGACACCTTGGGTGTGTGACATGGAAGAATTGATTCAATTTTGGTGAAGTTCCGAATCTGGATACGAGATATTTAATTTTTTCAATGATTCTTCACCATTGAGAGATCGGGCCAAAAAATAGATACAGTATGAGTAGGGTAAGAATACTGATTCTGGCTCACTTTTCCCCATGTAAATGAATGGGGGATTTTCAGCGATTCCCTTTTTTTTTCTCTAAAAATAAACCCCCTTTTTATCCCAAGGTATATTTATTTGTCTCCCCTTTTTACTTGGAGGTTGAACCTCATTGAATTGAACACCTGGGGGTTGAACAGCTCACTCATTGAACCTATAAAGATTTGTTCATTCTCAAATTCCTTCAATAGTTTAATTTTCTTTGCACAATAATCCCCATCTAAAATATTGACAAACAAAACATTTGAATCTTTATATTTTTGAAGATACCCCTATTGTGCCATTATGAAATGATAAACTTCTCTTAATGCTCTCATCTGGCCACCTCCTGAGCCACATATCATTTTGAGATTATAGTAAATTGTTTTTTCATTGTTCAATTGATAACCATCAAAGTTTTCAGTCCATTCAAGGATATTCATTTTTTTCTTTACATCCTCTAACTTACTAGTTTTTAAATTAATTCGCTTATTTGTTTTATTTACCTTTGTTTTAGTTATTTTTTCAAAAAGACTTATTTGATATTTTTCACATTCATTATGTTTTCCATTTATATACCAAGACTGAGATTTTCTCCACTCTTTAGTTTGATTAATACTTGGTTTAACCATTTATATATTGTGAAAAAACGCGGCGGTAGCCCTTAAAAAACCCTAACCCATCTTCCCATCGTTAAAACATAATCTATTTTATACACTCTATCATACAATATCCATATGGAACACAATCTATTCCATTATCTAAAATAAATCTCTTATCATCAAAGGCTCCTAATGCCTTTTTATTTACTTCTTCACTATATATGTTATGTTTATAACTTCTTATTGTATTCATTTTCCTATATTCTTCTTTCTTATTCATCAAACAATTATAATAATTTCTAAAAGTTGATTTCTTTATTACATATTTCTTTATTCCCTTTAACCTCTTATCAATCTGTTCACCATACTTATAAGCATATGCCTTTGCTCTCAATCCAATAAACTCACTCATTACTTTTCCACCCAACTCATCCTTAAACTTACCAATAACCTTTTCATTCTTTTTGGAAAATAACTCACTCTTCTTGCTGAAATTACTTGTATCATATACTCCAATATTTTTCTTCATATCTTCATAAACATCATCAGTTTTTATATCTAGGATAAAACTATCAGTGTCCATATACAACAATGAAACATTTTCACCATACTCTTTCTTTAAGTCATTATACAAATAATCATACATCAATATCTTTGATAAATCAAGAACTGCTGTTCCAATATAAATTGGTTTATCCATTACAATACTTTCCTTTTTCATATGAATTGCAGAAAAGTTCTCTGAAAAAATCTCTTCTCTCTCAAAACTTGGTTTATTTATCAATCTCGAAGCTTCTTTCCAAGATGTTGCGAATCTAATGTTTTGCCTGTTTCTAACATTTTCCATAGTCTTTCCAAATACAGCATTATTCATTAATTTATAAAAGTCCCCTTCAAATTTTACTTTTGTATTTGCTCTCATATCTGTATTGAATTGAATATACTTTTTCACCCAAGGACTTTGTTTAAATTTTAAAACTCTATGAATTTTAGCTACTCTCAATCCTTCTCTCAAAAACTGTTTTAAGCTTCTCTGATGTAAAACATATCCCTCTTTATCATAGAATGTTGTTAATAACTTTTCTGTTGATTTGCCTTTAATATTAAAACTTTTATGATAATCACTGAACCATTCTTTCTTTGGGGTTTCTTTCTCACATGCAAAAGGAAGGTCTTTATGCTTATTATGAAGAACACTCGGGTACCTCAAATCAACTTCAAAATAATAACCTTCTTCTTCGTCATTCAATTCCTCTTGAGAAGAAATAACAATATTCATCAAAGCCTTTTCATATTCCTTTTCTTCCACCCACTCTAATTTACCATCAGGTAGAGATTGAGACATTGCCCATCCATACAAATTATTAGCATCAAAATACATCAAATAATTACTATCTTTTTCACTATCATAATTTGGGAGATATTTATTATTTGCTTTCGCATATCTTTTTGAACATACTTGTGATATTCCACCTCTCTTGGACTTCTCAATCATCAAAAGCATATCAACATCACTGATTAAATCTATATCTTGTTTTGTCATTTTCAACATTGCACTCCAAGCTAAACCAGGAGCTGTGAAATAGTGGGCAGGGTCTAATCCATAACAATTTTTATTATGACAGAGTGTTCTAAAAGCCTCAAACACATCAGCTAACAATAAAACATCTGTTTTTAGATATAAATCATGATATTCTCCAAGGTTCTTTATCTTAAATATTTTCCATATTTCTTGTGCGTGTTTATATTCCTTATCACTTATCTCTTCTTCATAAAGGTTATTATAGAAACTTTCTTTTGAAGGAAGTTGTGTTTCTTTAAATCTCATAAATGAATCCATATAATCATAAGTATAAATTCCCTTACTTGTAAGAATTTTCTCTTTACTTTGAATTTCATTCCTTGTTTGAATTTCCTCTCTCGTAAGAATTCCTTCTTTAATCAGAATTTCATCTTTAATCTGAATTTCCTCTTTAGTTCGAATTTTCTTTATAATTAGAATTTCGTCTTCAGTTAGAATTTCTTCATTAATTAGAGTTTCCTCTTTACTTTGAATTCTCTCTTTAATCTGAATTTCCTCTTTAGTGAGAATTTCCTCTTTTGGAAAGAATGAATTAAGATTTGGAAAAGAGTCCGTGGAGCTTAGATTTGATGCGAGGTAGGCTAGTGGTGTTCCCATAAACTTGTAAGAATCTAGAAACCTAATACGAGTTAAAGGTTTTGTGAATATCATTTTTGAAAATGAAATATACTTTTGACTTGTGTTTGTTATGGCAGAAATATTCCCTGGTGTTTTTGAAAGTTCATTTATAAATAGATGTGTATCATAGTTGGCGCTGTTGTGAAGAAAGACTGGAATAAAAGAAGGTAATTTATAATTAAGATTACAACAGGAATGAGCGGGACCTCTATATTTACCAGTAAGATGACAATGGTCTCTAACTTTAGACTCCTTAATTTCCCCCTCACAAATATGACAGATATTGTTCATTCTAAATTCTAATTTTTCTTCTTTGGTTAATTTCATCGGTTCATTTGTTTCTTTCATTAATTTAGTGAGTCTTATACAATCCTTTTCTAATCGTTTTACAAACTCTTGTGAAGCATTTTTTCCACGATAATGTTCAAGTTTGTTATACTTTTCTCCAACAGATGATTTGATATAATAACAGAAACCACAAGGAATATGTTTTTGATATTTATTTGTATATGGTTCTTTTGGATTAGGAGAAGCAGTATTTATCTTTTTAAGGATACATTCAAAATCAGCGTATATCACAAATGGGTGCATGATAGATTTATTATAATCTTCAAAAGAAATCTTTTCACCAGGTTTAGGCATTGTAATTACAGCTGATTTATGATTACTACAATATTTTGAATGTTGTTCTAATCGTTCTTTTGTATGAAATGAATTAAGACATCGCTTACAAGGATATATTTTGTTTGCTGTTCTGAATACCTGAGAAGAGATTAATCTTGATAAATTATTGATGTATGTGTAATGTGAATTCTTTCCAACACTAAAATATAAAAGGTCAATGTGTGTTTCTTCATTTTTATAGTTGTTTGAAATTTTTAATATTTGAACTTTGTTTGTATCCGTTAATCCATATACATTAATAGAAAGATTATTCTTTTTCTCAAATTTAGGAATATCTGTTAGTGGCATTGGGAATTTAAAATCTTTAATGTCTAAGGTATTCTCATATTTCATATATTGTTTTACTCTTTCTGAATTACATTTTGGTGGATGAAAGTGAGCAAGAACAGACCAGAGAAAACATTTTTTATCATTGTTCTTAATATTAACAACTGCCTTCTTTAGTTTTATTTCTTTTGGTAATTCAATGTAAGAAGAAGCTTTAAGAGGGTTTGATTTTAGAATGTGTATATCTAAAAAGATGATTTTTTTAATATTGAATCCACTTCCTACCACTGTATTATCAACATCTTCCTCTTGTCTTGATAGTTCTTCATAAACCCCACTATTCAAAAAATCTTGAAATGATGTTATAAAATGAAGACCTGTTCTCATATAAGGAGTATGTTCTTCATCTTGTCTTTTCATATTCATTTTCACTCCCATATAAAACTTTAAAGTTTTCATTTCTTTTAATGTCTTTTTAATAAATTTTTCAACATCGGGTTTCACTATTTCAATTGATTCAGCTATTGATGATGGACCGGGTTCTCCAAATTGAAAAATCCTTATTTTTATATGCCCTTTAAATGCCCCATCAGTGTTTTCAATATAATAGTCTCCCTTTACTTTAAACTCATTTTTCTTGTGTTTTTGTGATTGAAGATGTTTATTATAACTACTCTTCAAAACATCCTTTGAACAGATATCACAATGTTTTCTTTCCAACTCAAGAGGAGATATTTGATGAAATAGATTAAATGTGTGTTTGTTGGTTCGGAGGTGTTTTCTATAATGTTTATATTCATGATTACAAACATCGCAGTACGTTGTATTCACCATATTTATAGAATAAAACTTTGCTTAAACTAAAATTTTCTTGATGAAAATTTCGTTTAATTTATAGGTGAATCTGTGCTTAAAAACATTTTATCCTCCAACTTTTTCACTTAATAAATACAATGTTTCAAGACACAAAAGACAAGTTTCAATCAATCTCTTCATCTGTTAAAGATACTGAGAAATATGTCAAGGATGTAAAATTGAACAAAGATAAGTATAACAACTATTGGATAAAAAGTATTATGGTAAATAATATGAGTTCTTCAATTTCCTTCAGTGGAAGGGCTTTTAGTATACCTGGTAGAACATCAATTAAAGTATCTCTAACAAAAGTTTCTCCTCTCCTTCTAGTAATATATTCAAAACTAGAAAAAGCAATGAAACAAGAAAAAGTATCAAAGAACAAAAACCTTATGGATGAAGCTTTAGAAAGAAAAGATAAGACCATCTGTAATATGCAAGGAGAAATTTGTATTTTTTTCAACAACCCTAAAGATGTAAATCCTGATGAAATAAAGGATGTTAATATATCAGGTGAAATGACATTTCGTTCAATAGTAGTTAACGATAATTTTAAAATTACCTTTAATATAAAAAATGTTGTCGTTGAATCTGATAATGAAAAAAGTATATCGATATCGATGGTAATATACAACTGAAAGTATAGATGAATTTCAGTTTAAGTAAAGTTTTACTTTATAAATATGCTAGACTTTCCTGATTCTCCATATGACAAATTTGAGAATTGTCCTGCGTGTGAAAGACGGGGATTAAACACAGAGTCAAAAGCCTATAAACAATGTATATTCTGTGATTATCTTCTAATTAATGATAATAAAAAATATAAAAAGGAAAATAATTCTTTTAGATTTACACCAAAAATGAATTACTTTACAAGATTGATTAGAGAAATGAATGTAAAGTATGAGGGTGATAACACACCTTTCCTTACAAGGGAAGAAACTGAACGTATAAGAGAAATGTTCAAAGGATTGTTGTTGTATATTATTCATGGATGTAATTTTCAGGGAAATATCAACACAAGATATTGTATAAATAAAATAATGGATTATCTTGAAATTAAACCTGAACTTAGGATAAAATATAGAGTTTCTAAAAAAGCCAATAATAAATTAAATAACCTGTTTTTCAAATATATAAATGAATGATTTTTTACCTATTTGGGAAAATAAGATAAAATTTAACAACCATAAAAATCTCCCAAATTCATTAAGATGTCTCATAGTTGGTTCAAGTGGATGTGGAAAAACCTGCTTACTTTTAAAAATGCTCCTTACTCCCAACTTTTTAGATTATGATAATTTAATAATTTTCACAAAGTCTAGTTTTCAACCAGAGTATCAACTACTCTCACAAGGTTTTAATGCTGGTCTTCAAAAAGAAGATATAATCGGTTTATTTAAACGTCAAAAAAACCTAAATGATTATAACATTGAAGATATAATTCAACTATTTTGTGATACACAGAGATGTAAAAAGAAATCAAATCCTATAACGTATTCTTAGTGATAATACGGATGATATACCGTCTCCCCAAGATTTGGATAAATCAAAAAAGAACCTCGTTATCTTTGATGATTGTGTTAATGAGAGAAACCAAACGGTAATGGACAGCTACTACACAAGAGGGAGACATTCTTCTTGTAATTGTATTTATCTTAGTCAATCGTACTTTCAACTTCCTCGTCGTTCCATCAGAAACAATGCTAATACTTTTATTTTATTCAAGTTAAATTCAATAGATATCAATAATTTTTGGAGAGATAATTGTTCTACATTATGTAGTAAAAAGAAATTTGAGGATTACATGAATCACACGACTGAAAAATATAAATATATTGTTGTGAAACAAGATGAGATATTAAGGGATATATTTTTTGTTTTATAAACAATTACATATATAAATGACAACTATTATTATAAATCTTGTGGGTAAATCTGCTTCTGGAAAAAACTTTCATAAATCAAGGTTCTTGTGTAGTACAAATGAGAATATTGTAAATTTACTTAAAAAACACCCCGTGATACGCATTGTATCAACAACAACTAGAGCAATAAGACCTGGAGAAGTAAAAGGTGAAGATTATCACTATATTTCAGTGGAGGAACATATGCGATTGAGGAATGAAGGACAAATATTTGAGGAGGTTTCTCTTGGTACAACAAAATATTCACATTGTAAGAGTGAGTTAAGGAAACTAAAATCTGGTGGTGTTGGGATATTAGAAACTAAACCAGAAGGAACGAGACAAATTATTAAATATCTGAGCGGAGTGAAGATTTTATCATTCGGTTTTGATGTTGATGAAGAAACTCAACGCAAACGTATGAAAAGCAGAGATGCAAGTATTAGTGAAGAAGAAATTACAACTCGCATTAATGTTAATAAAGAATTTGATGAAATATTTAAAGAAAAGGATTTATTTGAACACATCTACTTGAATGATGAAGAAAAGGAAAATTTCCCTGTTAATCTTTACAATTCATTAAATGATATTTTACAATAAATAAATGGATACAAAAGAAAGAGCAAGAAGATTTAAGGAACATCAAGAGTTGGTTTCAAAAGTTGTAAAACAACAGGAAGACATAAAGAAGAAACGCAGACAGAAACTAACGGGCGAAGAAGCATTTGAAAGAAAACAAGAGAAATTTTTTAAACCACTTTTAAAAACTTCCCAAGAAAAAATGAAAGATGTTTCCACAGTTCCCACAGTAGAATATACTCCCAGAAAGCTTCAAATGTTAAAAGATTTCAGTCAAATGACGGAGGAAGAATTAGAGCATTTAGGAGAATTAGAATATGATGATGAAGGTTTATTTCAATAACTGGAAGAGATTAATCAACCCCCTGATTATATTGTGAATGCTATTCAAAACAATGAATATTCAGCGGATTCAAAAACCAAAGCAGGACTCATTCCAACAGAACAACCAGCAATATTTCATCTTGTTCAAGAAAAGGTATTGATATTTAATGATGAATTAAGGTTCTTAAGTTCTGCTCAACCCCCTGTTAAACTAACTCCGAGATTAATGTTTCTTCTCACAAAAGATGGAAGACAAGGTTCAACTGTGAGGGATGAATCAAAGTATATTGATAAACCATTGGATATGGAAAATAATGATGATAGAGTATATATTGATTTGCTGAACACTCTAAATTATAAGGTTATTCTTTCTGGTAAAAGTAGGAAGAATGAGAAGGAGAAACACATTATTCAGGCTTTAAGTATCCTTGGTTCAGGTATTAGTTTTCTTCCAAATGACCCATCGCAATTAGTTAATAGACTGTTATTGTTGTTAGGCAGTAAGAAAGCTGGAAATAACAATTGTTTTAATGAAGCATCAGCCATTTTAGACCAGTTAATGAACATGAAAATAATTAATAAATCTCAATATAAAGACATTTTATCTCATATTAAATAAGATGAGAAGCACAATCCTGAGTTTTAATTTCACAACAAGCGACCACACATCTTCATTCCCATACCCACTACAACTTGACACAACAAAAGAATATGAGGCATCTTTATTGTCCCTGGAAACTTATAATACCTTATTTAATATAACCGAGAAAAATGACAAGTTTAGTTATAATCCGGGAAGTGGATACAAAACGATAACAGTCTCACCCGGAACATACGAGATTTCTCAAATATCTTCCGAAATTGCTCGTCTTATGAAAGAACAGGGTGATGAACCAAAAAATATTGTTATAAACATTCAAAAACATACTTCAAAATCAACGATTAAAGTTAAAAATAACTACAAGGTTGATTTCACAATTGATAATTCATTTAGAGAGTTATTGGGTTTCTCCTCAAAAAGATTGAAACTAATGGGACGTTTTACAGTGATAATGTCATTCAAATATCCTCAGGAATAAATTCGGTGTTAATTCACTGTGATTTGATTGATGGTGCTTATAATGATGGAAAAAAACAAATACAATATTTTCATTCAGCGCATACTCAACCCCAATTGGTTATAAATTCAATATGGAACCTAAAAATTTGGTTTATCTACCTGTGTCAGGAAAAACCATACACAGAGTAAATTTTAGGATAACCGACCAAGATAATCGTGTGATTTCTTTTAATGGAGAAGTTATATCCATCAGAATTCACCTACGTGAAGTTTTCCAATAAATAAATACGATGGTTATTGTGAGGAAACACGAGTTGGGAAAATATAAAATAATTACAGGGGATGGGATGTTCCTTTCCCCGTACTACAAGGGTGAAGGTATGTATCTTGGTAGAGGATACTATAAACCTAAGAGACAAAGGGGTGTCGGACATCAATTTAGAGGAGATGGGATAATTGATACTCTCATGGGTATTGGTTCAACTATTCTTAAACATAAAGACCTAATTGGTTCAACTGCTTCTGCTGTGGGAAATGTAGCAGGTGCTGTAAAGAGTATTAAAGATGCTCAGAAGGAATCTCATAAATTACAAGCAATAAAAGAAATTAAGAAAGGTAAAACTCAGTTGTCCCCCCAAGAACGACAGAAAATAATTCAAATACTTGGATCAGGGTTTCAAAAGTTTTAACATCTTTTTTCCTAAATAAATACAAGTATGGAAGCAATTGATAGTATCTATGATTTGGATGATACTATTATTATCTCAAACTCCACTAGAAAAGAAGATTACTTCAAGGTAAATGCAATAACTGGAACAGACTGGAATACAAATGGTACAAAAAGTTTTGAAATAAATAATCAACAAACCTATTTGAATCTCTCCGAAAGTTTCTTGTTGTGTAAATTTAAATTCACTAAGGCTGGGAATAACACAAACGCTACACTTGTAAATGATTTCTTCTGGAAAATGTTTGATAGTGTGCGATTGTATATTGGAACACAAGAAGTTGAAGCGGTTGATTATGTTTCTGCTGTATCTGAAATGATGAAATTTACACTCTATACATTCAGTGATAGAATGGGAAAGGGGTCTGTCGAAGGTTTTATTCCTGATATGTCAACGGGAACAAACACAGACCCTGGATATATTCAAAGGAAAGGAATGTATAATGATGATACAAAAGCAGAAAATAGTTTTACTGTGGCAGTTCCTCTTAAAGGTATATTTGGATTTTGTGATTATGATAAAGTTCTGTATGGTCTTAAAATTAGATTTCAACTACAAAGGAATGATAATGAAAATAGATTGCTTTTTGGTGTTGGTAGTGCTTTTGGTGAACAGAATAAATTTGTAATTGAGGAGATGAGTTGGTATATCAGTGAATATACTCCTAATCTTAAAACAGAAGAGATGTTGAATCGAAGACTTAACTCAAAGAAACCACTCAGTGTATCATACCTCAAAAGAAGATGTCAACACGTTAAACTCAATCAAACTACTTACACGTGGAATTTGGGTGTTCTGGAAGGAAAGCCACGATATCTGTGGATGATTTTTAAAAAGCCAGATGGTGATACTGCGACTGATAAGAATAATGCATTGAGTGATAATGCTAAGGTGAAACAACTTCGCGTTTCTCTAGATGGAACATTTTATCCACGAGATAGATTGGAAATTAATTGGGAAAAAAATGATTTTGCTGAAGCATACAAGTCTTACCAAAAGGTGTGTGAAAGTAATGGAAATAAAGAACCTATTTTGGATATGACAGCATTTAAAAGTTTGTATACAATCTATGCGTTTGACCTGAGCGCTCAAAAGGAAACTATAAAGTCTAATCGAGTGGATACTTCCCTATACATTGAAAGAGGAGAGAGTGAAGAAGTTGATACATATTGTTTGCTTTTGGAAGAAACAGAATTGCAGATTAATACAGATAATGGTGTGATGATTAGTCTCACATAATTTTTTGTTAAATAAATGAGTGGCAAAGTACCAACTGGGGTATATGTTAATCAAATCAATCTTCATAAACTATCATCTTGTGTTCAAAATCAAAAGCCTTGTACGATTAACGTTAATACAATTCAGAGAAAAGGAGCAGTAAGAATTGATGTTTTGCTCACAAGAGAACAGGTTAAAATCTTGAATGACACTGGCTCACTTAAAATTAAAATGACAAAACCAATGTTGAAAAAATATTCAATAAGAGAGACGAGTGGAGGATTTCTCCCATTTCTAATTCCTTTATTTGCTGGTTTAAGTGCGGTTGGAGCATTGACGGGTGGTATTTCAACAGCGGTGAAAACTGCCAACGAAAGGAAGGCTCAACTCCAGGCTCAAAAAGAATTGGAAAGACATAACAAAGAGTTGGAGAAACAAATTAGTGGAAGTGGTGTAATTGTAGATTTTGCTGAAAAACTTGAAGGTCTGCCTGATAAAGCAAGATTGTTAGTTGGAGATATGCTTTCTTCTATTGCACAAGCAGGTGTAAAATTAATGAAAAGAGGTAATGGATTATATCTTTCTAATAAATAAATGAGCATTGATGAGTGGTTGGAAAAATTTGGAAAGAATACAACATCAAATTTACAACTTGTCAAATATTGTAAGAAATTAAAAATTCATAATGTGGTTATTTGTATGAGAGATGAATTAACAAATGTGCCGAAACATACAAAGAATATTATTATGAACTTAGAAGATAATAATGGGAACGGTTCTCATTGGGTTTGTATTTTTAATAGTCAAGACAAATATTATTTTGATAGTTTTGGTCTTCCACCACCTGTTGAAGTCATAAAATTCTTACAGAATGGTGTTTATCAAACATTTCAAGTCCAAGAATTAAATTCCAAGTGTTGTGGTCAATTATGTCTGTATGTGTTATTTCAACTCAACAAAAATAAAAAAATTTATGATATTATTTTTAATCTAATATAAATGACTTATGTTGGTAAAGATGGTTCTATCTTTGGTGTATCTCAAGAACTGGATATTGATTTATCACATTATTATACAAAGGCACAGGCTGAACGACATAAATATAATATAAACAAAAATATTAACATGAAAAATGCTTATAAATTAAAAAATTATCCAAGCCCGACTGACGCGAATGACTTGGTGAGATTAAGCGATTTATCACAATATATATATACTTAAATAAAACGGCTGTGTATTCCAAAGATACAGAAGTGTTGATATTATCTCCAGGTCATACAGAATTCACAGTTCGAATTAAAATAAATTTTTATAAAGAAGGGCGTATCGTTTGTATGAGAATAGAACAATGGGGGTATGATATGAATGATTTAGGGTATAATTGGTCATTTAAAATTAACCTCGAAGACCTGGAACAATTAAATCAGTCTCGTAAGGAAGAATATTATGCACTTGGTATCGAGAATGAGTTTTGTGGAGCCACGATTAGTAAACAACAAATAAAAGAATTTAATAAGGGTAAATATAATAATGGTTTTGCCCTTGTTTATCTCATGAAAACAGAAAAAACAGGATTATATATAATAAGTAAGGAAATACAAAATGATTTAACTATGGGAAGATGGGGAGGTGTTTCGTGCCATAATATTATTCTAACATATATTTCTAATACATAAATGACAGCAAGAAGGCTTCAAGAAAATTATCATTTCTGTGTCCAAGCATACCTTCAAGAAAAGGGTATTCGTTATTTTAATAAATATGTTCTACAACATAAGAATGAGGTATTTTCAATAAAAGATTGGCATTATGCTGATGTTGATAAACCGACAACTTTAGATTTAATTAGAATGTTAAATAATGAAAAAATTATAAGGTTAAGAAAAGGTAAGGCTCTTTTAGAAATTCAAAAGAAATTTTATTGGTTTCCTGTTGTAAAAAAATTTATTTTGGATACAGGAATAACAAGAAATCCTGATGAATATATGTATAATATTCTATGGGGTGTAAACGATTCAAGGATAGTAAGGGATGAGGAAGGAGTTGAAGAAGAGAGGGAAGAGGAGGAAAAGGAGAAGGAGGAGAGGGAGAAGAAAGAGAAGGAGGAAAAGGAGAAGAGAGAGAAGGAGGAAAGAGAGAATAGAGAGAAGAGAGAGAGGGAGAAGAGAGAGAAGGAGGAAAGAGAGAATAGAGAGAGGGAGGAAAGAGAGAAGAGAGAGGGAGAAGAAAGAGAAGGAGGAAAAGGAGAAGAGAGAGAAGGAGGAAAGAGAGAAGAGAGAGAGGGAGGAAAGAGAGAAGAGAGAGAGGGAGGAAAGAGAGAGAATGAATAAATATCAAAATATGGAAACCAGTGAGATTCAAAAAAGATTGGTGGTATTACAGAAAATAACTCAACCCACCGAGGAGGAAAACAAAGAATTGACAAGTCTATTTGCAATACTTTCGACAAGACTATTAGCATCGACAAGATGTGGATTTTAATTCAAGTTTTTCATTTTTTTTTTCTTAAATAAATGGAGGAGAGAGTGAAGGCATTTCTAAGGATTCTTTATGTTTTAAAAATTAAGATTCAAATGTGCATGTTGGAAACTAAAAAGGTTTTTGCACTCTGCAGGAATTTTTCTCATAAATAAATGAGTTATTGTCTCAAATGTAAAAAGAAAACTAATACTAAAAATATTTCATATATTAAAAGTAAAAATAACAGGGTTATACAAAAAGGTATATGTTCGGTGTGTGGTTCAAAAAATCAATTTATCTCCAAACACAAACTCGGAGGAGATATACAAAAGTTTTTATCAGGAAGTAAATTTACAACTACTGGAATACCAGGGGAATTACATCTTCCAGGGTATTCTTTCTGTGGTCCAGGCACAAACTTGGATAAAAGATTAGATGAGGCAGACAATCCTAAATCCTGGAGTAAACCAATCAATAGAGTTGATGAAGTGTGCATGAGACACGATATTGATTATGGGAATACCACAACGTTGGAAGAAAAGCATGAAGCCGATAGAGAAATGTTGTATAATTTGTCTCTGATACAAAATCCAACCTTGAGAGAAAAAGTTGATAGGTTCATCGTGAAGAAGATGATTAGTGCTAAATTGAAACTTGGACTTGGAAATTCAAAAAACTTATAGGCTCTAATGATGCCATTAAGACTGAAGAGCAATTAGCTGATGAATTACATAAACCAATATTCACAAAGTTTCAGAGAAGGAAAGTTTATTCCAAGGAAGTTGATTATATCTGGTCTGCTGATTTGATTGAACTCAATAATGATAAGGGGTACAAGTCTGCTTTAACCGTTATTGATTTGAGGAGTAGATATGCGTGGGTTGTCCCTTTAAAAAACAAAACAGGTAATACTCTTATGTTAGCTTTTCAACAGATATTTAATAAAAGTAAGAGAAAACCTAAAAAATTGTGGACTGATGAGGGTAGAGAGTTTTATAACAAGACATTTATGAATTTTCTAAAAAATAACAGTATTACATTATACAGTACCTTTAATGAAGGGAAGGCAGTTGTTGTTGAACGTTTTAATCGTACCTTAAAAGAGAGACTATATAAAAAATTCACACAACTCGGTTCACAACAATGGTCATCTTTTATTCAGGATATTGTGGATAAGTATAATGACACGATTCACACGTCAACAAATATGAAACCATCAGAAACATTTACAAAATTAAAATATGAAAAAGAGATTAATGTCAGAAAACCTAAGTTCAAAGTTGGTGATATCGTAAGAATATATAGGTGGAAATCTCATTTTGAAAAGGGTTTTACTGAACGATGGACGAAAGAACTTTTTAAAATTGTTGATGTAATAGATACAGTTCCTTGGACTTATAAAATATATGATTTGGAAGGGGAAGAGATTTTAGGTTCATTTTATTCACAGGAATTACAAAAGACAAAACTAAGCAGATAATACACCTTTGTGGACACTCGAGGGCCAAGTCTGAGGTGTATAACAGTATATAATGTGTGTCAAGGGGTGGACGTTCTTAGATCTGTGAACCCCAAACACAGAATCCTCAACTGAATAGTCAAGGCTTAACTTTTGTTTGTGTGTGTGTGTGTGCAATGGGAGCAATAGGTTGGCGCTTCACTCCCTCCTACTATACACCGTTGTGGACACTCGAGGGCCAAGTCCGAGGTGTATAACAGTATATAATGTGTGTCAAGGGGTGGACGTTCTTAGATCTGTGAACCCCAAACACAGAATCCTCAACTGAATAGTCAAGGCTTAACTTTTGTTTGTTGATGTGTATGTGTGTGTGTGTGTGTCCCAACCCTCACATTCAAAATCTCAACCCCAACCCTCACATTCAAAATCTCAACCCCAACTCAATCCTCACCCAACACAGTCTTTTTCAAAATGAGATTTCCACCTATATATATATATATATATATATATATATATTTTACGTTTTTTTTTTTTTCTCTTCTTCCAATTCTGTCTTTTAAGGCTTTCAGGTTTGATAACATAGAAAGAGGGAGTAAGAACTTTCTTGATAGGTTTAAATCCCAAAGAGTGGTAGCATTTCAAGTCTTCAAAATAAACCCAACTTTCCAAGTCTCCAAGGTAGTTATTTAAACCATCAAGGCAGAACTCATTTACTGATTTTTTCAAAATTTGTGAGTCTCCAAGGTAGTTCCCATATTTAGAACCATCTTGGCAGAACCCTTTTCCTGAGTCTCCAAGGTAGTTATTTAAACCATCAAGGCAGAACTTATTTACTGATTTTTTCAAAATTTGTGAGTCTCCAAGGTAAAACTTGTATTCTGGCTCATCAACGTATAACTTGTTCAGTGGGTATTGTCTTGATAACTCACAATGAGTACTATTGCTGTAAAACTCTTTTTCAGGATTTTGCTGGTCTCCAAGGTATAACTCTTTGGTTGGGTCATCAAGGACGAACTCGTTCTGTGGGTCTTGGTCGCTCATAAGGTCTTCAACCAAGCCAACAATTTCGCCCCAAGTTGTAGCAAAAGCAGTATTTTCATTTCGTATTTCAGACACAATTTCCTGTGAGAGAAAATAATAATGTATTAATTAAGTTATTTAATTATTAAATGAGTATGCTTCAATCAAAGTTTGAAAATAGGAAAATAAAAATCTTACCTCAACAGATAAGAGGTTTGAATCCAGTTCATCAACTTGAAGGTTTAGTTCCATACAAGACAGAGAGTTCCAAGGAACACCAAAGTCATCCCACTCAAGGTCTTGCTCGTTCTGTAGGTCTTGGTCGCTCACAAGGTCTTCAACCAAGTCAACAATTTCGCTCCAAGTTGTAGCAAAAGCAGTATTTTCATTTTGTATTTCAGATACAATTTCCTGTGAGAGAAAATAATAATGTATTAATTAAGTTATTTAATTATTAAATGAGTATGCTTCAATCAAAGTTTGAAAATAGGAAAATAAAAATCTTACCTCAATGGATAAGAGGTTTGAATCCAGTTCATCAACTTGAAGGTTTAGTTCCATACAAGACAGAGAGTTCCAGGCAAGCACACAGCACACCATTGCCAGCAAAAACAAATGTTTAAAATGGAGCCTGGGCTTGAAGCTTTTATAGAGAAAGACTGGTGGGTGTGGTTTCCTTTGGAAATTCCCTGGGCAAGCCTAGGCAAGCCTTCATTGGGAAATTTTTCAAAACCATAACATCCTGTAATTTTCTAGTGATTTCTTTGTAAGTCAGAGATGAACTGGAAATGATGTAAGAGTGGGCGGGGCTTAGCAAAAGTAGGCGGGGCTTAGGAAAAGTGGGCGTGGCTTAGAAAAATACCTCACGAAAAGTGAGTGGAGCTTAGCAAAAGTGGGCGGGGCTTAGGAAAAGTGGGCGTGGCTTAGAAAAAAATACCTTATGAAAAGTGGGCGGAGCTTAGCAAAGTGGGCGGGGCTTAGAAAAAGTGGGCGTGGCTTAGAAAAATACCTCACGAAAAGTGGGTGGAGCTTAGCAAAAGTGGGCGGGGCTTATGAAAAGTGGGCGTGGCTTAGAAAAATACCTCATGAAAAGTGGGCGGGGCTTAGCAAAAGTGGGCGGGGCTTAACAAAAAAATAACCTGTGGCTCAGGAGGTGGTCAAACAAGAGCATGAAGAGAAGTTTATCATTTCGTAATGGCACAAAAGGGGTATCTTCAAAAATATAAAGATTCAAATGTTTTGTTTGTCAATATTTTAGATGGGGATTATTGTGCAAAGAAAATTAAACTATTGAAGGAATTTGAGAATGAACAAATCTTTATAGGTTCAATGAGTGAGCTGTTCAACCCCCAGGTGTTCAATTCAATGAGGTTCAACCTCCAAGTTAAAAGGGGAGACAAATAAATATACCTTGGGATAAAAAGGGGGTTTATTTTTAGGGAAAAAAAAGGGAATCGCTGAAAATCCCCCATTCATTTACATGGGGAAAAGTGAGCCAGAATCAGTATTCTTACCCTACTAGTATGATATTTCATAAATGTATTGGGCCCGATATGTACTCGTGGATCAGGATTGCGTGGCGGAAGTATGCGCTCTACCGAGTATCCTAGTTACCTATGATATTACCATTTTTTGATGATGACAGTTATATTGAAACACAGTGTAGTACTTATTTCGGTAATTTTGTGATCTCCCTGTTTGTTTCTTTCGCGATGTATTCTGGCATCTTTTATCAGCCTTGTTTGTTCTGAAAATGTGAGAGAATAAAAGGTATGGCTTTTGAAAGTGACGCAAGTGTGAGTTGAGGTGACACAAATTCGGTAGTGGGACTGATAACGTGACTCGGTAGTTACAACACTCCCCTGTGAGCTGTCTTGCCTGAGTTTGAATCTCTCGCTGTCTCGCCAGCTATGAATCTCTACCCAGCTATAAACTGTCATCCCGATGCTTGACAGGGAGGGTGAATCGTCAATGTGTGTGCCATCCCTCGGATGGATGTTGGATTAGTCGTCCCATCTGCCGGCATGAGTCGGTGGACGTTAAAGATCCCACGGTCTCCTTCACGAAGAGTAGGCAATCTATCGCCGGCACCATGAGGAAATTTCAAATTCCTGCCCTGACTTCCTGAGCTGGTGTGGCGACCTGACCAGCATTGTAGCCTTGTAACTGTTTCGGCAGCACCGACTCTCTGCTAAGCCCAAGAGTATGGGACATGAATATGATGATGATTATTGAGTTAATGTGATGGAATCATTTAAACATGGCTTCATTATTTCTCTTGCATTCCATGAGCACTGTTGTCAAGCTATGTTTGTGCCTGTTTTCAGATCGGGAAATGGGAGATTATCTCCAAAATTGGAGAAGGAGGCTGTGGAGTCGTCTACAAGGCAAAGAATATCAATTCTGGAAAAGAGGTACAACCTTGTGGAAAACATACTTCCTGTGTGTTCCTTTCACTTTCTCGGATCTTGAGCAGCTCTTGGGATAGCTACACAGAACACAGGAGAAAACACAGCCAGCAGTTTTGAGGGGCATGACAGAGGGACACATGGAAGAATAATGAGAGCAAAGCGATGGGGAGATTCTCCTTCATCTGAATTTGTCTCCCTTGTTTCTGTTTCGATGAAAGATGCTTTTTCTTTTGACTTGTCAGCCCCACATCATTCCTGTGGAAGATTACATCATTGATGTGATTACATTGGAGAAATAATGTCTCATTTGTGACAGATGATGGCGATGTGTCAGAAATCTCAGTAAAAATAATGGGGAAAACCCCTTGAGGCAAAGGTGAGGGGGCTTCTTCATTCCTATCATTGTTCTGCCTCCACTGACGAAGTTGCCGGAGGCATTATGTTTTCGTGTTGTCCGTAGGTCCTTACATCCGTACATTCTAATTATCTCTGCCACCGAAGGTGAAGAAGCTTATGTTCTCACCCCTCTCTGTCTGTTTTTCTGTTTGTCTATGTGCAGGATATCTCAATAATTTGTGGACGGATCCGGATGAAATTTGGAGGGCAGTTTGGGTGTGTGACAAGGACAAACTGATTAGATTTTGATGAAGATCCGGATCTGGATCCGACGGCGAATTTTTAAAGTTATTCTTCACCAATGAGAGATCAGGCCAAAAATGATATGCAGCATGATATCTCAAAAAGTTGTGGACAGATTTGGATGAAACTTTGTGGACACATTGGGTGTGTGACAAGGAAGAATTGATGCAATTTTGGTGAAGATACGAATCCGGATCTGGATCCAAGAATTATTGAATAATTGAAAGTGATTCTTCACTGTTCAAAGATCGGGCCAAAAACAATATAGAGCACGGTATTTTAAAAATGTATTGGGCCCGATATGTTCTCATGGATCAGGCGCTCCATTGAGTGCCCTTCTAGTTTTCTCTGTTTTCTCTGCGATTGCTTATCCGATTGACACAAAATGTTCACCAGAGGTGCGACTACTCATCCAGAATGTTTTAATGATAATTATGATGTCATCGGTCATGTGGTGTGGCAGTCATGTTGGGAAAAAAGGAGAGTTGAGACCTCTGTATCTCTGAAACCGCTCCATGGAAAAAAATGAAACGTAGCGCATATCAAGTACTCCCCATGGGAAATATGTGGGATATTTTGATGATGTCATAGGTGGCATTATTGTGACATCATAACTGCATGCATCGAATGCTTCATCCGTCTGAAATCCATCGAACAAAACGATCAGTCTGAAAATCTTCTCCAGAACGGCTGAACAGATCAAGGCAAAACTTTACAGGCATCATCAACGATCCATGAGGAATAAAAAGTTATCTTCCTATGATGTCATAGGTCACATGGTTTGGCAGCTATGATCTTTTTTTTGAAGAATACACCTTTGAAAATCCTCTCCAGATTGGCTTGACAGAACGAGGAGAAACTTCACCCACATCTTCCCCAAGCTTTTGGGATTGCAAAATGTTCACAAAAAATTAATAGGTCACATGGTTTGGCAGCCATATTGTATTGAACGAAAATCTTTAACAAATTCTTTCTCTTGAACGACTTCATCAATCGGCATGAAACTTTACAATTTTGATCTCATCATGATGGGGAATATTTGTTTTCAGTTTCAACCTGATTGGACGCATGGTCTGGCAGGCAAACCTTTTTTTATATTTTGCATCTGGGTTCAGGGATTTAAATCAAACTTGGAACAAGTATCATGTATAATGATGGAATCATGTGGGCAGAGGCAAATCTGGCTAAGTGGAAGAGTGCCGTTCTAGATTTTTCTTCCACTTTCAATTCCTGCCACTCAACCACATTCACCGGTGGTTTGTACATGTAATAATCTATCTTTTCTCCTTTTGATCCTCCATGGATGTAAAGTTCCTTTCTGTCATTTTGCTCCTCTAAAGACTTCTGTATAAATGGACACAATCATTGTATATCACGATTCACCGATATCATATATTTTCCTCACTTTTCCGCATTGAAACCAAGATTTTAAAATGTGGCCTCTTGTCATCTCTTTCAGGTTGTTGTGAAGAAAGCAAAATATGTGGCCGGTCTCCTTGGAGTAAGTTTGTGTGAATGTGGAGATAATGGTGTTTTAACTGCTGAACCAATACAGTTTAATTTATCTCTGAAGTGTCCTGGTAGATATTTTATCTCTGACATATTTAATGCCGATTGGCCCTTGAGGCTGAGTCTGTTTGTGTGGGTTACAATCTTTTGGTTTGAGCTATGAGGGGTATGATAACCTTCGTACATCTCCATGAATTTGTTCAATTTCCTCCTTTTCTTTGTAGCTCTTGTATGAAGCAAAGAAGATGAAGTCACTTCATCACAAGAACATTCGTAAGTTTGGCTTTCACTCAAATCTCTCGCAGTATGAACAAAACAAGTTACAAATCGCTTCTGTGGCATGAATTTCTCTCTTATCAGTCAACATTTCACTTTTCACAAAACCAATGTTCAAATTTGCAAAAACACCCTTTTGGATCCGTCTATTCATCCTTTGTCACAAAATGCTGGTACCGCTTAAGCAGCTTCCTCAGCAAGGGTTATACTGGATGGTTTGCCTTTGCCTTCCCAGCAGTAGTTGGAGCAGGAATTTGTAATTTGGCCAGGCTGCTGGTGATAGCTTGGAAAATGTGGGGTCTTTAATGTCCACCAACTAATTCAGGCAGATGGAATGCCAGTTTAACATCCCTCCAAGGGTCGGCACACACATTGAATCAACCTGCCTGTGAAACACCAGGATGACAGTTTAAAACGGGGCGGAGTTTCCAACCCAGGCGAGACAGCTTTGAGCAAGTCTGTGTACATCTGGGGCTCTAGGCTACCCTGTGAGCCCCCTTTTGGGTTCCATCTTTTTTAAAAGAAATATCGCTCGCACTCTATCACATCATGCATCGGAGTGGTGACCTGTCCAGTATTGTGCTGTCCCCACCACCACCACCACCACCACCACCCACCTCTGATCCAGCCTTAGCATCCCCATGCGTCTGAAGACGCAAAAGGAGTGGTTCTCCCTTATCATGCCATCTGTGAACAAAATTGAAAAGTATTTGTCATAAAGTGTCTATCCTCACAATTCCTCTCTCAGAGATACTTGAATAATGGGTTTTAGAGAATAAATGTACTGCTATGAATTATACCACCCGCTCAGCGTGCGAACAGCTGCTTTAGCCAATGACGGCCGTCTCGCCCACCGGATGGACAATTCAGTCGCGACTTTCCGGAACAACGCCGAAAACCAGTCACGGGTGTGCTCCAATGCGCACACCACGGCCATGTCAATGTGCTACCCGCGCGCGACAGGGTCAATCGCCGAATTAATCGATATACCTAAGTATTCGCGCGGGCAGCCTACCGAGAGACCTTACCTCAGCGAGGCCTGCTCGGACACGAACCGCTTAAGCGGTTCGTTCCGTTCTGGGATAACCGAGCGGTTTATTATCGCGAGACCTCGCTGGATCCAATTCTTTTATCGGCTATTAAAAAGCCCACTATTATTCTGAGAGCAAGATAGCAGTTCAATTGGGGAAAAGACACGACGAACGAGTTAACATTCACACAAGGACATTTATTTACAATGCACACGTAAACAGGGATAAGCAGTCATGCAATGAATGGGGGAAGGGGACAAGACACAAGCAAGGTAAAAGCACGACAACCGTCTATGGTTATTATTCACAAGCACTTACACAGTTCTACTTGCTGGACATGGCGTCACAACATTCACACAAATAAAAGCAAAGAAAGACCCCCTCAAAGGCAAGGGAGTCAGACTGGACCCGTAGTCCTTTATGTCCAAGGAGACGAAGTTGTCCAAGGGAGTTGACCGAAGGGACTCCCAGAGGCCACCGCAGGTTACCTCCACGTTCGTGGTGACTTGGTTGGGCGACCCTCGATGGACCCTCTCAAGCTCCTCACCGACTACAGGGACTCCAGGCTCGAACGCGGCTGTCCACAACTCCACGCTCCGAGACCTCCACCGACTGACTGCTCCACCCAGACCGAGACCTCCACCGACCGACCAACAACCAACTCCAGAGAGAGACTGTGAATGCTCCGTGCACCCTTTTTATTCCCCCTGCCTTCTCGCCCCGCCCTTCTTCCAGCTCCCATGGGAAGCCTCCAGAAGGAGGGCGCGTTTTACCTCCAACACCCTGGCTCCTCCCTTCACGGGGCGCAAAGGGCAGAAGAAATCGTTGCGGTGGCCTTCAATGGGAATGTGGCCCAGGGACATTTATCGCCAAAAAACAGGCCCCCACCCTACATCACCTTTGACCCCTGGTTCAATCCGCCCTTCCCCCATCGCGAAGCGTGGGAAAGCAGGAGGGAAAACCCCATGCGTGCTGGAACCCCTTCTTCTTTCCCCATGGCAGAGATGGTTTTTGATGCAGGGAGGGTTGTAGCGTTGTTGTGGAGAAGGTGATTGGTGGTATGGTTGGTGGTTGAGGTGGTCGTGGTTGTTGTAATGGTGGTGTGGTTGGCGTTGTGTGGTGGTCGTGAGGGTGGTGTGGTTGGGCGCTTGTAAAAAAAGGTGGTTGGTGGTGTGGTTGGTCCAAAATAACGATAGCAAAGAATAACGGCAAACTCACAGATCACAGCCCTGTCCACACAAAAAATTCCATTCAGACCACGGTGGGGAAATCTATTTGAACACACACTAAGCAATAGAACTGATCTTGGGGATATCCTTTATGGTGCTCTGCGAATTTCCACAGCCGTAACAGTACATTTTGAGATTGAAATGTAATTATATTTACCTCATTGTTGGTCTTTGGGGTTCAGTCGGATGTTGCAGAGGAAGCCCATTTGAGCTGTTGAGTCCAGGTGCAGTTCCTATTGTCAGACTGGTTCTTCAATGATAGGAGGTTAATGGATGCAAGAGGAGGACACTTGAAGGAAGATTGAGTGGAGGGAAGGGGGAAGAGGACACAGAGGTTGAATAAGCTGAGAAGAAAGGTTTTAGTGAGGATGGAAAGAGTCGTTGTTGTTTTGTATCCAGCATGTGGCTGCTGGCTGCATCATTTTCTCGAAGCGTGGCTGTGCCACTGATGCAGTGTTCCTGTTACCAGTAAGCTGGTGGTACTCATCTTGCCACCCTCGGAAGGATGACAGGCTGAGTCAACCCACCTGGTGCGATTTCAAAGTCAAGAACCGAAGAACTTAAGCCAGACATCTTCACCGTTAAACCAACACCAGGCTCCATGGGAATAGGGATGATGATTGACCTTCTGATAAAGGGACGAGAAGCTGGTGTGAGAGGAAGAGGTTAAATGGGGAGGCCGAATCAGCTGACCCTGAGTGCAGGGTATTAAAATCACCAAACTGGAACACAAAACGCAGGATAGTGAACCCATGATATGAACGCGTGGTAATGAACACAACAAAAGTGTTCAACAAGCGATAGCAACAAACAAATGTGGAACAGTTCACGTAGCTTTGGAAGCGAACCACTTGAAATGGAGAAGAAAAGCTGCTGCCCGAAACCGGATCCTCTTATCAACATGATGAACATGCAAATTTTGTGTGACCCTTCAAATGACAAGTAGTCGACAGGTGAGGGTCAATATAACACAACAGGTGATGGTCAATGTGTTCCTTTCACCATTCATTATCATGTCTGCAAATATTTCGGTAACACCCACCACTCATAATATTCCACAGAATCCAGGAGTTCCGTTGTTGATTATCGGCTCTTTGTGTTTCACTTTCAATTGCTTTTGTGTACAATAATCAATAATGAGACCACTACACACTGTCAATCAAATGTACTCAGCCAACTCCATCGGAGCAGTGTGTTCACAGAATGTAGTCGTCTTATCGCAATAATTCTCATCAGTTTGCCTGAACCTAAGTCTACTCCATACAACTGGGATTCATACATACACTGCCCATGTAACTAACACCCATGCTGATTTTATCGATTTACTTATGATTGGTGGGTGTTGCCCAAATATTTACAGACATGATCAAGAATGGTGAAAGGACCACATTGACCCTCACCTGTTGTGGTATATTGACCCTCACCTGTTGACTTGTCATTTGAAGGATCATACAAAATTTGCATATTCATCAATGTTTTTTAAAGGTGTATCACTTTGGGTGAGTTTCGAACATCATCTTAACTTGTGCTCCACTATCTTGTTTCCCTACAGTGAAGTTGATTCGCGTCCATATAAATCCGGAAGTTCGCCGAGTGGTCCTCATTCTGGAGTATGTGGATGGAGGTGAGTTTTCTGACATCAGTTTGCTGAAAATCTGTTGTTTTTATCCATCAAGTCGACTTTTACTTGAGCAGCTAAATAATGTAGTCATTAGTTAACATGAATTATGGTGTCCTAATTGTGGGGACCTTTTATACTCAGTGTCAGGCTCATGCTTGACTGTGTATATTTCTTTCAAGAATTAAAAGAGCAGAAAAGATGGCATTAACAGCTTTGGTTTTACATTGTCATGTTCACCGTCTGATGTCCCTGTCAGCAGTACGCTGTATTGAGCTCAACCATGAATGTTGATCCAAATCAGAAAGTAAATAATGTATGTTTTGAAGTCGAGGCTTGTTGCTCTGATAAATGTAACATCTTTCAGTTCTGACAAATCTCAGTCTCATCCTGTCACTCTGGCAGGATTGTTAACAACAACCCACTGAACGATTTCCATGGTCAGAAACAGGAAGTGGTTCAGTCTCTTGTCTTTATAGGCCTCACTGACAGCCATAATGTGGATCGTATATCAAAGCTGTCTTCCAAACTGAGCTGCAGACTTCATCATTCGAAATAATTCCTTAAACTCATCGTCTATAAGGTGTTTCTGTATCGTTCAATGCAAACGTATTGAGAGCTTTATGTTCCACAGAATCCAGGAGATCCGTTTTTGATTCTGCAACCTCTCTCCGAGGTGATGAGATGGCAGCACCACAAACTGATCTGGATTCTGTGGAATATAAAGCTCAACATTATCAGCATATCACGTGATCTGGCTGAAACAAAGGCCAGCTCCTCTCACATCGGATATGAGTTGATTCCTTCAATTTATGTGGCCTGTCAAGGGAACGCAGAGTCTTGGAAGAGTGAGGATAACACCGTATTTACAGTGGGACCATAGGTGGACATAAACAAGAAAATGACTGAACAGGAAGAGAAAAAACAGCAGAGGACGGGATGTTGTTCTGCACACATGGAGCAACATGTCAAACGTTCCATATTTGCTGCCTTGCAGTTGAGCTCCTCCTGTCCCCTCACCCCTCTGCCCCAGTGCCGGATTAATCCTCGGCTGGCCCTCAGGCACATTTTGAAATTTTAGAGAATGGCCTGAAAAATTTTAATTAGATCTCAGGCTCATGGAAATGGACCCCAGACAAAAGATTAACCGATTCAAGAACAAAATATTTAATACAAAAGAAGACAAATATTTCATGTGAAAAGAATTTTTGGCCCGAATTTTTGGATGGCCCTGAGGCACATGCCTTGTCTGCCTAATGGTTAATCCAGCACTGCTCTGCCCATCTCCCTTTCCTCATTACAGACAGTTCAAGTGACACCCTCCTGGTTAAACTCAAAGTCTGCTCTTTCCACACACTTGCACTCCTTTGTTCCTCTTTTCTTCCATTTGTCAAACTTCCCTCCAGAAACTGTTCAAAGTAGCTTCAAGAAAAATCATTCAGATTGTGAAAAAAGTGTGAAAATTGGCATACATGTCCATTTTTATCTGTTCTTTCATGCAAGAGCAGGGCACACCTTTTCAGAATACATTTACGGCCGCCATCTTGAATTTCAAAATGGCCACCACCAAAAATAATATTTTACAATATCTCGGTCACCAAGAGACCGAGCAAAATGAATAAAGAGTCTAATCCAATGTTTTCACACACACACACCGAATCCAATAAACACACTTAAAATGCTCTATTGTCAGTCTTTCTGCTTTAAAATGACATATACACTGTCCCAAGTATAGTTCATCTGGTCGAGAAACAGTTCTGACTTCAATCTGTCTGATAACATGTTCCTGCACAATGGCAAAGTTCAGTGCACAGGAGTGATGCACAGAAACATTTGCATGGTGGTGTGCATGCCTTTTTGCGGCAGCATTTGATCAGCTCTGTGCAGGATTTTGCCGCCTTTATTGGCAAGTGCTGTCCAGAAAGGTATCTACTGTTCGATGACATTCTTCGTCCATCCCCAGTCGCATGGGCTTGGTAACTGCTGCTTATATATCAGCGCTTGGCCCCAGATGTGTCCTGCCTGGTATGTCAACCTCTTGATATGTTCCGTGAGGGCTGCCTTTGTGGGGGGTATGCGATCTATTTGTCTTCCTTTCGCGAACAGAAGCTTCCTTGCCTGATTCACCTCGGTGCATTCACTGGTTCTATCACAAAGATGTATGACGAACCTTTCCAGTTGACACACATTCTCATGTCAGTGCAATGGTATCACTGTATCAAATGTCCTGAAAAAAGGGGGAAAAAATATTAGTCCACCACCATTACAATTTACAACATATATTTCTGCTTATACACATCTATACATGCATACATCTCATTATTTTCAGACAGCAACTGATTTTTAGGACATCAATTGCAATACAGATCATATTCAAGCATGCAAAGAGTGATAGTGATTGACCCACACACAGGGACGTTCTCTGGAATGCATGGATCGACTGACAGCTGGAACGACCATGGACCATAGTTTCAGAGCGAATGACAGACAGACTCTTAGAATTATAACACCTTTCAAAACTTTATATTGAAAATTAAATTGGATAAAGCCATTTCTACACGCTCATAGCATTTGGATATCAAACGTCGAGCAAACACTTTTAAGTATTTAGTTGTTTATGAAAGGGTCTCATTTCGATTTTAAAGCAGAAAGACTGAAAATGGAGCATTATAAGTGTGTTTATTGGATTCCTTTTGTGTGGAAACATTGGATTAGAGTCTTTATTCAAGTGTTGAGGCCTCTTGGAGACCAAGATATTGTAAAAATAGTTTTCGGTGGCGACCATTTTGAAATTCAAAATGGCGGCTGTAATTCTCATCTGAACATGTGTGTCCTGCTCTTATATGACAGAGCATATAAAAGTAGTCATGTGTACCAGTTTTCACACTTTTTCACATTTTGAACGATTCTGGTGAAATGTTGACTTAATCTACTGTACCATCAATCACATTCTCTCCCCCCCCCCCACCACCCAAAAACTTCAAGCATGCGGTGTGCCACCATCTCACATCATCCTCGATAACTTCCTCCAGAATTTTTCTTTCCCCTTGCTCTTCTATGACCTTCAATTTTGCAAACAAATTTTATCTTTACCCTTTTGTGCTTATTGAACAATAAAACATCCAAATCTTCAAAAACAAAATAACTTTTCCTCTGGTTGTGTTTTCTGATAAGTTAAAAAATCTCATTGCCTTGCTCTTGTGTGTTACTGTTTGATGTGTCCAGCTACACTCGAAAATCAAGTTGCTTTGTGGAAAACGTTCACAGAAAGACAGGCGTGGCAGATCATGGAGCAGGTGAGCTGAAAGAGCTCTCAGCATCAGTCTCATGTTTATGACGTGTTTTGAAATGACTTGAACAAATATAATTGAACTCAAAATTGTAAAATCTAAACAATTACAATCTGTCTCCATGTTTTAATGTTTTATCTCTTCCTTCCAGCTGGCTTCTGCTTTTGCGTATATGCATAGCAAGAACATTGTGCACAGGGACATAAAGGTAACCAACTACACTTGCACAGAACATGAATCCTTCTGTTAATAACACTGCAGTGAAAACCATTTTTATGCAGCACAGCAAGGAAGGAATGGGGGGTGGAAGGGGGGGAGGGGGGTGGTGGCCAAGAAAGTACAAAATTCATATTGTTGGGTAATGATTCACAAAGGTGGCGGTGGATGGGGGTGTGGGGGGAGGTGCCGATTACGCACCGATCCTTTTTGTGTTTGTTGCACAATTAATGAAACCCACACCATAACTCGAAAGGAAGATAAAATTAAATATCCATTCCAGCTCGGTTGCAGTCTGTGGAAAACTGAACCACCCATTGTTGGTATGTGTTCAATTTTTTATATCTCTATTCATGTCGACATTGTGAAGATGTTGTTGCACATTTTCTCCTTGAAGGCTGCCCGTTTCTCCGATACTCATGGCTCTGTTGGTTTATCCCAATCTATGGAACTTCTCTCCTCGTACTCTCAAAATTTGCCTCCTGACGTCTCATTCTACAATATCAATCTCCTCTTACAGAATACACTTGCACACACCTTGTTTTTGGGGGGTTTTTTGTATACCTTGTCGAGGCTCGTATGAGAGCGAACACACAACATACAGCAAAGGGGGCATGAGACAAGAGGGGCAGGAGTGGGAAGGAAAAAACAGTGGGGCACAGTGACATTCGGAGGCAGTTCGACAGAGTAAAAATATTATCTCACTCCTCTCTGCGCATGTGCGATTTGGAATGAATTCTGAGCAAAAATATGGTAAAACAGCAGACTTGTCTCTCGATTCATGTTCCAATTCATGTCTAAAATATATCACTTGATTTACATCAGCTGTCCCTCGAAGATAAGTGGATAAGATGGATGGATGGACAGACAGACATGAACCAATTGCTCAACCCTGCTCTTCACTTTGTGTGTGTGGGGTAGCTACTCTTCCATCCCAAATCTCTATCCACACATAACCCTCTACATTAATTCCCTCCTTCACATTAAATAAACTCTGGACATTGTTGAAGAACTTTTTATTTATTTATTTTAAACTTTTCTTTGAATGGAATTTGTTTTTTTCCTGCCTGTCTTTTACATTCAAATTTGCATCTTTATTTGAACACATTTTATCATGAAAGGTTTGATGTTTTTTTAACATGTTGATTTCTGTTTATTCTCCAGCTTTCAAACGTGCTTTACAGCAGTGGGCTTGTGAAGGTCATCGACTTTGGCATTTCTCAATGTTTCATTCACGGTGAAAAGATTTATGGCCGCTCTGGCACATCTCGCTATATGGCGCCAGAGATCTCAGAGAATGGCTTCGAAGGTCCCCCGATCGATGTGTGGGCTCTTGGTGTCCTGTTTATGACATTATTCGTTGGACATAAATTTGATGGACGGAATATCGTGAAAGTGAGTTTTGCTTATAATGGTGTCATGATCATGAATGTGGTGTGAATGTGATGCTGATGCTGAGGTGTGTTAAGTATTGAATGAAGGGAGTGTTGAGGGTTTATTGAGTGATAGTTGTGTTGAGTGTGTATTTAGTTGAAGGATATGTTTTGTTGTAAAATATCTGATGGTTTGATGTTGGGTTGTTGTTGGTTGGCTTGTTCAGCACATGCCATTATGGATGCGTCGGTCATGGAGATGCTTTTGATGTTAAGATCTGTTAGTTTGATGAGTCGAGGTTCTGCTGGATATTCCTGCTTGGAGGCATGATATGTTTTCTTCCACACTGTGGAATGAAACAAATGATTGGTTCATCCTTCAGTTATATTCTCTTTTGTAATTATTGTTTGAACTAATTTTCTTTTTTTAATGTTTAATTTCACCATAACGCACTGGAAATTTGGACAATATTTTGGCTATGTTTCATTTTGTCTGCCAATTATTTGAGCTTTCATAAATCCATTTAACTAGTAGTAGGTGTCCACCACTATTCTTGACCATGCTGTGGAACGTCAGCCGAGGCCCTTGTGCGGATGACATGAAAACAGAATTTACTGATAGTTTCAGTCAACACAAAGTTCAGGATAATATTTTCATTCTCATTTTCTTCAATTTTGTCGATTGTGCCACACCCATGGGCGTCGGCAAGGAGGCACAAGGGGGGGGGGCATTTGCCTTTCCCCTGGAAAATCAAAAATTTGAAAAAATTACATGGAAAATACAAAATGAATAAAATAACATAAACATTTCTCAACACTTCATTCAGTTAGAGCAGGTTAATACTCTTGGAACAGGAATTGGAGCCATCGGAGATCTCTTCCGAAATTGTCAATGACCCTGTTCATTAGCTCGGTCTTTTGGCTGTTCACTTTGTCGCGGTGGACACTTAGCATGCAGAGGCCGGACAGACGTTTTCACTCATCGTTGATCTTAACCTGGTCTTCACCCTGCGCAGTGTGCTGAAGGACCTTTCCACTGTACATGATGTTGCAGGCAGAGTCAGTGCGATGAGGATAGCCTTGCACACAGGATGGAACAGAGTGGTCTCTTCACCAGCTCGATCATACCCAGAGAGTTGTCATCCAGTGGCTTATGCTTCTGCACGTCATACCACGCTAGAGCTTCTTCTGCAAGGTTGTCAATGCCATACATTTCCTTGACAGATGAAACGATGTGCTTGAATTCATCTCTTTCTGTTTGCTGCATTTCTCTCGGATGTAGTGCGAAAATGTGAAAATATGGTGTGTTACTTTCATCAAAGCGACTTTCCAGAGACTGGATCAAGGAATCCATGTACGGGACATAGATGGTGCAGCGATAGTACTCCTCAATGGATCTTCCTACATTTGGCCGGTGGACCTGGCGTGCGCATCGCCGAGGCATAGTCAAGTCTATGCCAAGTGCTTCTGCCAAGGTTTTCACCTCAGGGATGACATCTTCTGAGAACACACGGTCTGCACCATCCCGGTGAGCTCGGAAAGCCTTCATCAACAGGTCAATGTGATCTCGGACTCCCATCATGTCCATGTCGACTGCCTGCAGCTGTTGGGTCACTGGCTCCAACATCGCTGAGTACTTCACAATGATCTTCAGAGAGATGAGGAACACTGTGGTTCCTGCAGCACACCTCAGCTGATACGCCGTCTGACGCGTACTCTGTGACTCATGCTGGTTTGCCTCCAGTTGCTCCAGTTGTGCATAGATATCACAAAAGTTGTCTGAAAAGATGCGGATGCTTTTGTACTTTGCGCTCCATCTGGTTTCACACAACAAAGGTATATTTGGAACCAGTCTCCTGCGCTTGGGACTGTCACGGAAGAATTTAATGATAGATTTCACAGTTCCAGTCGTATTCCTCACATCTGCGACAGAATTCAGATCATGAACCACCAAATTCAGTCGATGTGAAGAGCAGTGCACGAAAACAGCTTTGGGATAGGTGTTCCTGATACGGGCCTGTACACCATTGTCTTTTCCTGCCATGGTTGAGCATCCATCGAAGCCTTGGCCGTGGAGCTTGTCAACGTTAAGACCAATTTTTTTTGCTTGGTCGCTGATAGTATCTGCAATTGTTGCAGCGTCCACCCTCTCCAGTGGAATGAATCCAAGGAATTCCTCACGTATGGTGGCTGAGTCATTCCGTTGTTCCTGCAGCACAACAAATCGTACTCCAATGGACAGTTGCTCGGTGCCTGATATGTCAGCAGTTTCATCTGCAATGATAGAGAATCCATTTGATTCATTTGCAGCTTTCACAATATTGTCTCTTACGACGTCTTCGGAGAGAACTATCAGCTCGTTCTGTACACAAACTGATGTGTATCTCGCATTTTTGCTTGCACCCTCCATGTGATCCTTCAGGACCGTGTGCCCTGCTTCTATCCTGAATCGCAGTAGGTCACAGAGGTTCCCCGATGTACTCTCCTTCCCCCTCAATGCAATGTCATGGCTGCAGCAGAACAGAATGCTGGATAGTATGGGGAACAGTTTCTCTCGGTTTTGAGTGACTGCTTTGTTGACTGCTCAGTCCATCTGGCTCACGATGGTCAACTCTGGCCTTTGCTGAGGAAATGGCCAAACGGTGCTGAGGAAATTGTTGGTATCTTGCAGTGCGCCTTTATGCCAGGAGGAAAGCATGTGCTTCCTCTCGCACTCATTGAAGTCTTTTTATTTTACAAAAGGAGTCACGATGAACGCACCCATTTGACCTCGGTGCACTGGTTGAGGGAACAGCACACAGTATTTGCACAGAGCACCTTTCAAGTGACTTGAGTAGGCCAGCCATGGAGAATATTGGTTTATCCACGTGTGGCGGAAACAGCAGGAGCCCTGTGAATCGTTCTGATAGCTGTAATCAGTTGGTGTGACTTATGTGTTCATCAGGAGGTCATATCTTCGATTATTGGTCAAATGTTCTGTGGTTTTGACGTATGATCCAATGTCCAGATGATGAGGCAAGTCATTGGCCACTTTCGCAAGTGGTGTTTGGGGTGGCATCTGATTGGTTGCTGTGAGTAACTGCTCGTGATGTCCCCCTCTGCGCTGCTCTGCTGGTTCAACATGCGTCTCCGATGCACCCGGGGTGTCTTGATTGTTGTCAGAGTCATCAGACTTACGTTTTTTAAAGAACCTCCTGATATCCATTTCACATTCCTGAAAAATAAGAAAAATGAGGTTAACATAACAACACAAATTTAATACAATGGTCTTCCCCAGACTATAACAATCAAATCAAGAGAATTTCGTTGGATTATTTTGTATAAAATCCAACGAAGAAAATTAGCATGAGTTTTGTTTCTGAAATAAAATAAATAGCCGCAACACAGAAGGAATGAACGAAAAAACACTATCTTCCACACCAAATATCATGACATTCAATCAATCGTGTGTCTTCTACCTGAAGAGTTGTGAACATTTTGTTCTGTTATTTACAGTAATCTGAGCAACAAGATGTCTTCACACTTCACACGGCGATCTCAGGATAACATTGCCCCTCCCCTGCATTTTTTTCTGCGGACGCCCATGGCCACACTGGCAGCAATCATACCACACTGCTTAAACGTCGCATGTGACAGAGATTAGAAATGGTGCAAGCCTCATTTTCTCGAGCTTGGGCTGAGAAAAACTCTCAAACAAATACAACCCAAGCTTGTGTTTCTTCCTGGTAAATCATTTCACATGAATTCATGGAAATTGAGGGGAATTAATTTGGGATTCTGGCCTTTTCCTGGTTTTCTTCATTCCAGGCTCAATCTGTGGCTTCAAACCATCTCTAGGTGGTAAGTGTGGTGTGCTCGCACTTGTGCAATGTGCTCTGTGCACCTCCTTTCCCAACACGAAGGAAAGACTCATCGGGTTGTATTTTATGGCCTTCAAAGTTATCCCATAACCAAGTTAACGAAATCGGATATTGTGGGTGCAATGGTAAAAGCTAACTTCATACAAAGTGACATGATAATTGGATGGAAAATTCGACCGGCATTCCAAAAAGTCCGTTTCCTGATGGCATGGGCGACAGGGTGTTTCATGTGTCAGGAATAAATGGCCTCGACCTCCCTTTCCTCGACCTTCGGTCAACAAACCGACAAAGACTTAACATCCATTCATTGAGTTGAGAAGGTTTGTTTTTCAGCTTCTGACAAACTTTTGTGTTGTACACTATCACTTATTTGAGGAATGAAATGTATTTTATTGGTTTCGAGTCAGGTCATGGTTATTTCATCAGTGAGTGCTTGTTTTGAATATGCTTCTTACCTTCACCACCAAAGGTGGAAGGAGGTTATGTTTTCAACCCTGTCTGTGACATGGCTACGAGAAATTTTCAAGTGATTCTTAACCATTGAGAGAGGGGGCAAAAACCGATATCATTTATTGCATTTCAAAAAGTTAGAGATGGATTCAGGCGACACTTGGTGGACAGGTTGGGTATGCGACAAGGATTCGATTTGGTTGAAGATACGAATTTTTTATTTTCATTTTAAAAGTGATTCTTCCTCATTGAGCGATGGGGATAAAACAATATACAGCATGATATTTCAAAAACTTATTGGGCCTTATGTGTTCCACTTGATCAGGCATTATTTGGCAGAGGTATGTGCTCCACCGAGTGCCCTTCTCGTCACGTAAATGTCAGTTTTCGATTGTGAAGATGGTTTCGGATTCTGACACAAATACATTTGTTTGGATTCTTTGCAGATGTCACTTGACAAGACTGATTACAATGTGGTATTCAGCCCACCACCTTTTGCGAGTAAGACATTGGTTTCCCTTCTGACTGGGATGCTTCGGAAGGATCCTCTGGAGCGACTCACCATGCAGGTGAGGATTTGATCATGTCTACAACTATTTTATTTCCATGAACAAAAATGTTGAGGTTGCAGACCTCCTGTTATTGTGGATGAAAATGCAATTGCTCACGCGTGGAGGTGTTTCCTGATCCTGTTTATATTTGATTCCAACACATCCATTGTTTTGCAGGAGATTGTGAACCACCCATTTTTCGAAGTACATCACCAGATGTAATTTTGAAGGTAAGCAGCCCTCCTTTTGTCGTCATTCTTTTTTTTTTCTTTCTTCCATTCTTTCATAGTATCTGAATAATATGGAGCCTCATGGAAGAGCAAGGTGATAGAGAACATGAACTGATAATAGGGCAGCTGGGTAGCCATTGGACAAAATAAACATGAATTTCTGGTTCTGGGTCTAAGTGCATTCGACTTGGATATTGCGGTGCCTCTTTCCAGTTTATCAAAGCGAAGTTTTCGGACCATATCCGTTGCGTCTCTCTCTTATCTTTTTTTCCTTGTGTTATTTGTGTTTTTGGACAATTTTTTCTGTGTTTAACCTGATCTTCTTGTGGCATTTTGTTGAATTTGTGTCCTTGTGAATGTATGGTACGCTCACCAAGGAAAAGAATTGGGGATGGTCCGAGATGGTGGTGAACAGCAGTTTTGAAGACTTGGAGCGAATAATGAGACTGAAAAAATGCAGAAGTGCTTCCACAGGTGCCAAAAAGAGGAGGGAAAAAAAATCAGAGGTGAGCAGTGATTCTGGATTTTGAGAGTTTAAACAGAAGAGGGTTTTGGTGGACCACATGCATCCTGCAGGAGGGCATAAGAGACCAGAAAGGAGGGTGGTAGAAGACAGATCTTGGTTTCCATGGTGTCGAGCTGAAAGGACAGAGTGAGGACAGTATTAAGGAGAGGGTCTTTCACTCAGAGTAGTTAATGCATGGAATTTACGCTTCACCTCTCGCTTCAAACAACCCTGATTACGTCGTCATAAATATTAAACTTACATTTTTGCAACCAAATATAATCAGCTGCAATGTTACACCTTTGGTCTCCAATTCATCTTCCCATTTTGCCTGAAGCACCTCCACTTAAAATAGCTACTCTTTTGTCAATTGGTGGATTTCCACTTATTTTGCTGTAAAAAGGTAAATATTGAAATGAACGCAAATCCACAAAAATTATGGTTTTGTTCGTGGTGTGAGAGTGTATCCTTTTATTCAGATGGGTAAAGAGTGACCTTTGTGTTACTTCGCAACTTTGTTCAATGGCTAATGTCAAGCTTTTCAACAGTTTCACATCTTAACATTGATTTTTATTACTTACGAAGTCTAAAGATTTCCTAAGTATATTGAAGACTTCCATCCTCTGTTTGTTTGTTTGTTTGTGTGTTTGTTTGTGTGTTTGTTTGTGTGTTTGTTTGTGTGTTTGTTTATAGGCAGGATAACTCGAGAACGGAAGAAGCTACCAATGTCAAATTACACCACGTGATTCAGGAGGGTGATGGCGAGCGCTGATTAGATTTTGGTCAAAATCGGTCAAAGGTCAAGGTCGCAGTGAGATCAAACATAATTCCGTAAATTCATGTGGAGAAATGGAGTATTTTTGCTTCGGTCGATGTTACGAGTTCGTTTTTACTTAGATTTTAATTTTGTCTTCGGTTTTTGCGATTGCTTAGGACGCTTAAATCTCAGCTGTCAAAATTCTGGTAAAAATCGGATGTTTTGGAGACGGTTTAAGATTGTATAAAAAATATTTCACTCGCCGCGTCACAGCTCGTCACGTGGTGCAGCGCGCTTGAGCAGAGGGATCGTTGATCACGTAAAGGTTTTCCGTGTGAGCGCTGACGGTGTTTTCGATAAAGATGGTGTTTAGAAGTCATTTTTATCACAATAAAGGTTATCGTCGCATGCCTGACTCTTGAAGCCGTCGGATTATGTAAAGATTGTTGGTGGATGGCCGAATATTGCGGTTTTCTGACTTTGATAAAGTAATATTAAATAATTGCGTGGAGAAATGGAGATTTTTTCCTTCGGTCGACGTTACGTTTTTTGATGGTTTGGTCAAGAATCATCGTAGAAACTTCTGGTTTGCGTCGCTACCTTCTCTCGAGACAGCTTTTATTAGACAAGGTCAGAGGTCAAGTTGACAATTTCGTAAGTACCAGTCCATGACTGCTTGTTTATTTTATTATTTGGATGAGAATAAAAATTGTTCATCTTCTCCGGTATTGAATGAAATCACCTTTGGGATTCTTCCAAGATTCGGAAATGGAATAGAAATGATGAACAGAATGATAGATGTCAACCAGTGGCTTAAGAACAGTGTTGGGAGGAAGGTTTTACGTTTAAGAGGAAGTGTTGGCTTCATAGTTTGGGTGGGGGGCTTGGGATATGATGATCCTGTGTTCAAATGCCACGCGGCTGTTGAATTTATATCAGGTGATGTTGACTGCCTGTCATCGTTCCGAGTTTGGCAAAAGGAGTGCAAGCTTGCTGGTATCCTGTGTCAGAGTGGTGACCCATCCAGGATTGTGCTCAACAGCAATGGAGACTGCTTAGGCAGCACCAACACTCTGTACAGAGTATGGTCCCGATGGATGGATGGTATTGAGTGTACCACTGCTTGTGTGTCAAGGAAATTGACTGATATTGAGAAATGTTACTCTGTTGGAGAACGCGAAGCTGTCGCATGCATTTGCACTGTGGGACACTGGCATGCCTATCTCTTTGGCACAAAACTTACACTATGCACTTTCCATCAGGAATGAGTTGCCTGACTTTAGACTTTGGGTTCAAGTTACAGACCTATGCGTATAGCACTCCGCAATGCACGATTACTGTAATATGACCACCAAGTGCAGCATAAGCTGTGCTTTCAAAATAAAGTTGCCGCCTTATTTAATTTACCTGACAATATTGTTGACGACAGTGCTGACGTGGATAATGATGTTGACGGTGTCTGAAATCTTGCTACAAGATGCTTGTATTTCTCATGACATGTTAGTTGAAGCAATTAGCACTGATGATGCTCAAGTAAAAGTAAAATGGTATTGTTGCGAATTCGCGCCCGCCGGCATGCGAACGGCCACGTAACTCGAATCGCGACACGTCGCCCACCGGACGTACAATTAAGTCACGACCCTCCGGGAACTACCGCCAGTCACGGAGCCAGTCAAGGGTGGGGGTTTAACCTCACCACGATCGTGCCAATTGCCCACCCGCACAGGATCGGGCTGCTCGCCAAATTCGACCTACCGAAGTACCTGTGCGAGTGGACGACCGGGCGATCGTACCACGCCACAGGCCGACTCCGGACACGAACCATTCCGTATTACAAGGATAACCGAGGGAGTTATCGTCGGCCTTGATGGTTCCGATTAATTACCGGGCGTATTGAACCCACTATCAATCCCTTCCGTGATGCAAGATGGAGATTCAATAAAAGGAAGGAGACGAAGCAAAGCGGGAAAACAGTTCACATAATGCACTTTATTTACACACACACACACACACACACACACACACACACACACACACACACACACACACACACACACACACACACACACACACACACACACACACACACACACACACACACACACACACACACACACACACACACACACACACACACACACACACGAGCACGTATATACAGCCATACAGTCAAAATGCAACAAAAGCAAGGAAAGAGTTAAAACCGAATAAAAGGGAATTATTTACACACGACAACACTTACACAGTTTCTACTTCACTGACTGGCGCCACTCAAAGACATTTACACAAAACCCCAAAAGAAAAGGAAGTCGCGACTTCCCTGGGCGCGTCGTCCCCTCCTCCCACGACCGTCGGCGTGGTCGTGCCTGGCCCCGACTCCTCTCGCGGTTTGCGAGCTCGTGCTGCGCCTCCCGTCCGTGCTTCCGTGGACAGGCCACCCGCCAAACCGCGAGCACAGGACCAGAACGAGCCAAGACCCAGCCTCCACAGCTGCCAGAGTAGACGAGTGCAGAGGAAGAGGAAGAGCCAGCGAGGAAGAAGGAACGTGAAGCCAGGACCAGGACGAGAGAATAGGGAGTGAGATTCACGAGGAAGAGAAGAAGGCTGTTGTTCTGGCAATCCTGCGTGCGTTCCTGGACGGTTTCCACCGCGGAAATCATCGCCGCGTGGTCGCGGTGGACGGCGTTCATAAGTGCGGGTAGTGGCGAAGATGGTGGTGGTCGTTGTGGTGAAGGTTGGAAATGGTTGTTTGGTGGTTGGCGGGCGTCGTTTGAGAATGGCGGTTGAGGCGATGCTTACGGGGTTGGGTTGTGGAGGTGAAGGTCGTGGGGGTTTGGTGGAGTTGTTCGGGGGCATTGTTGATGGTGGCTTAATGGTCAAAAATAACAATAGAGAAAGAAAAATGGCTAACTTAAAGCGTCGCAGCCTGGATGAATCACACATATTCCCTCTATACAACGGGTTTGGGCTAACGACACATTGACCGACCGATATATCTCACCTGAGGACTCTTTATGGTGTAATGCGAATTTCCACAACCGTAACAGTATATTGAAAATGGTTGGCCGTCCCAGTCTAAAATGTCAACGACTCTGTGAAACCGTACATCCCCATTATTGACCAGTTGTGAACTCACAATGACGTTATGTTCTGTGGTGAACAAGTTGTTATCCCCAATTTCTGAACTACTGTTCAAATCTGTCCATCTTTTTGAGATGTCTTGCTCACAGATAAACATACAAACAGACAGGGGTGAAAGCACAACCTCTGTCCACCTTTGGTGACATAGATAAATATGGAGTGTGTGTGTGTGTGTGTGTGTGTGTGTGTGTGTGTGTGTGTGTGTGTGTGTGTGTGTGTGTGTGTGTGTGTGTGTGTGTTTCTGTGCGTGTTGATGCAATCTTGTGATTCTGTTTTCATGGCATTCAGGACCCAGATGCTGACTTTAACAAGAAAAATGGAAATTCCATCAAGTATTCCAGTCAATCTTGGGAACAAGCGTGAGAAGAAAAAGGTTGAAGGGATCTGATTTGCCATCAATGATTCGAGGTGATATTGTTTGTGTGATATGCGTTTGAAGAAAAAATGTTTGTTGATGATGATCATTCATGTAGTTGGGATGGTATTCATTCCAGGGAATTTTGATGAAACTATATAATGAAGACCAATTTACGAAGTCTCACCAGGAAAAACAGGCGTAGATACAGCGAGATGTCCAGGACCACACAGACAAGTAGCTGTCGGTGTCCCACAAATCATAGTTGAGGAGACACTCTGGCCCATAAAGTATAACATGTGTGTCTGAGGTTTTTATTGCTGCGACCAAACAAGGTCCTGACGGCATACGTCCTTGCTGTCATCGTCAAATGTATCGAGGAACGGTACAGCAATTTTACATCAGAAAGTATTGCAAAGAATCTTATGAAGTCTTTCTTCCCAGGCTTATGCATGTCAGTGTGAAGAGGAAAATCTGGATCTGCAATGCCTGTGATTGTGCTCTATAACAAGGGGAAATGCCTGCTCAGGCTTAAGTCAACAACTTAGATCTTTTCAACATCCCAACAGAGTTGTCAGACCGAAATCCTTTTGAAATCTGGCTGATCTCACAGAGACTGACATTCATGAAAATGGTGGCACTACCTTGTCTTTGTAGAAGTGGGAGGAAAGCAGACAACACCGTGACAGGCAGCTATAGGAAAAGCAAATGGGGTTTTCAGTTATATTTGTATGGGCATCAATTCCAAATCAAAAGAGGTGGTTTTGACATTGCACAGGAATTTATTGAGGCCACATCTTTCAAGGAATTTTCAAGGAATTAAGGCACAGGAGGAGCCCATTCGGCCCATCATGACTGGGCTCCACCAATACCAGATTTAATCAATCCGTTGATACCCCTTCTCTTCGTGTGCAGCCTTTTGGCGACTACACTGGCACTTATTTCGCCGACCTCGGAAGGAAGACAGGCTGAGCCAACCCCCTGGTGGTAATTCAGCGGCCAATGGGGCTAGAACTTTGGACCCAAGCCACCCAAACTGCTCAACCAACACCAGGATAAATATTGAATATTGTGTGCAATTTTAGTCACCATAACTTCGGAAGGACGTAGCTGCCATCGAGAAGATTCAGCACCTGGCTACCAGATTGATAGCACAATCGACTGATTGACATTGGACTTGCTGAACATCAAGGCATTGGTCACACGAAGTAAGATTGAGACTGTTGTATTGGTGGCCAAAAATAGACACCCAGGTTCACTGTGCTATTCAAAATTTTCTTTGTCAGACAAAAGAGAAGACTGCTGCTTGTTGTTATTGTCCGATGCAAACAATTCTACTTCCTTCCATTGCGTGGAGTTAGTTCGGAGTAGATGTTGTCAGACCTTTTGTTTCCCATGACAACAGATTTGCTATCACTCTTCTTGACAATTGTGGAAAATGGTTGGAAGTTACATTTATTCATCCTACCATGACGGAAAGTGTCAGAGAGTTACTCACCTCTGTTTTTCCAGGCAAGATCATTTCTGATCACGGACCACAATTTGAATCTTATGAGATTTCTACCTTTCTTGCTGAAAGAGATATTAAACATTCACATTCTGACACCGACCAGCCTGAAGGGAATGGTGAAATCAAAGGATTTAACTAAGTATTGAATGAGTCTCTGCAAACTGCTAAAATACACACCATCCATTGACTCATTCTGAATGCAATTCCTTTTCTGTGCACAAATGCACTCCACATCGTATAACTGGCATTGTACCCTCTGTAGTGCTTCACTGGTGTCATGTGAAGACCAAGTTAGATATTACGAGAACAACGAAAACTCCTTTTTCTGGAGAGAAAATTGTGTGAAATAGAATCCACAAGAAAGAAATTCCAGCAAAGCTTTTGAAGATAAGCGTGTAGGTGTGAAATGCACTGCATTCAAGCAAGGTGAGGTTGTAATTGTAAAAAAACAACCAGGATACGTTCCGTAAGGTGAAAGCCAATTCTTCGGCCATTCTCAAGTGAGTGCTCAACTAGGTTTGAATACTTATGCAACTGAGGATGGTACAACATGGAATGTTCAGCGATGAGCTAGATTCTATGGATCTACATCAGCAGCCAGAAAAAAAGTAATCCAGAAGCAGGAAAGCCCGTGTGATAAGGTAAGGTAAGGTGTGGTATGGCGTTGCCCTCCTCCCCCCTTCCTCGCTTTCCCCTCCCCCTGTCTCCCTGCTTTATTTTGCAGAAAGATGGCTCCTTCCAAAAGAAGGAAATGTACAAGAAGCAACACAGCAGTAATGAATACTTCCAGAGCAAATGAAACTTCTCAGCAGCAAAAAGCAAGACGAGAAGCAAACACAGCAAAAATGACTGCATTCTGCCCCCATCGTTCCTGCGATCTCACAGTAATTGTATTGTCCTTCATTCGGTTGTCCATACTATCTGGCTGAGGAGGACACAGTTCAAGCCTGTGATACCTTTGTCGCCCCTGTGTGAAGTGGGGCCATCGCCGTAAAATACAAAACACACAGGAAATGGCGCTTTGTGTTGAGGCGCGGCGGTGATGGTCATGTTTAACCCTCGACCAGTCAAAGATCCCTGGGGGGTTAAACACGGCAAGGTAAGCCTTGGTTTTATTTGCTGTCTCCCACCTGTCTCTCTCTTTCTCTTTCCTCCTGCCCACTTCTCTCCCACCCACCCCAACTCTCCCCATCTCTCTCTTTCTCTTTCCTCCCACCCACCACCTCTCCACCTCCCCACTCTCTCTGTGCCACCCACCTCTCCCTCCGTCCCTCTCTCCCCCTCCCCGGCCCCCATCTTTCTGTCCCCTCTCTTTGTATTCCCATAAGTGAAGCAATGGTTGGTATTTGCTAGTTATAAATAAGCATTAAAATAAATTGTTGGTCGTTGCGAGAAGATGCAGTGCAGCATGTTAAAATTGGTTATTGATGACAGTTTGAAAATTTGAATGACAGTTTGAATATGGTGAGATTGAGGTGTGATGTAATGGACATGTGTATCAGGTAAAGTGCTTATCGTTTCATATATTACCATATAAAGTGGTGTATTATTAAAAGTTATTGAAATGTAGTAACACTTTAAACATCAGTAATATAATAAATAAGATTCAGCCGATGTTTGTCTGTCTGTGTTGCTCTTCTTTCGGCTGCTCCCATTCGGGGTCGCCACAGCGGATCATCCGTTATGATCCGCATACTGATTTGGCACAGGTTTTACGCCGGATGCCCTTCCTGATGCAACCCGAGTCGCCTCTTACGACACATAAGGATTGGGTTTCGCCATGATTCCGAGCTGCCCTATACCCTCTCATATCGCGGCCCAGCGCAGAGCTCACATCCTCAAGCGATCCTCCAACCCAAGCTTCCGAGTAGCCGGATTACAGGCGCACGCCACTACGCCTGGTCCGATGTTTGTCTGTCTGTAAGTTCGCATTTTTTGCAAGAACCGCTCTACCGACAACCACCAATTTTCGCATCCCGACCAAGTCCGACCGAGTGATTGTCGAAAGGCTATTTTTTATCCACAACCTCAGCCTTCAAAGACCCATAAGATTGCCCCAAAAATGCTTTTTACATGCTTCAGTGATTCGATTTCATGCTTGAGAAAAGAATTTTTACATGTTTGGGCGTTAAGACTGCTGAAGATCCTGAAGGCCCCAAAGACCCATAAGACCCTCAAGACCATTGAATTCCCCAAACACCATTAAGACCCTTTAAAGCCCGATTACCCCAAAGACCGTTTAGTTCATCAAGATCCCAAAGATACTTTAAGACCCTGAAGTCATTTGCATACCCCAAAGATACTTTAGAGCCAGAACACCTCAAAGACCATTCAGATCCCGCGACCCTTAAGACCCCAAAGAACCTGAAGACTTTTGAAGATCCGCAATACACGAAAGACCCTTAAATAAAGCAAAATCGGCATAGCCTCAACTTGCTGTCGAATAAATAATATTCATCAGATGTCTGTCTGTCTGTCTGTGTTAACTTTTTTTTTTGCAAAGACCGCTGGGCCGACAACCACCAAATTTGGTGCACCAACCAAGTCCGACCCGAGGGTTGTTGTGAGTGTATTGGTTCACGAGTCAGTAAGTGACCACTATATTCGTTATGGGTATGTGGCTGTCTGTCTGTCTGTCTGTCTGTCCCAAGCATAGCTCCGTGGGTTTTGATCCGATCTTGATAAAATTAGGGTGTGAGGTTTGCATCATGATCGAGTTGTGTTTTCCGGAGAATGGGCATGCTACGCCCATTATGGGCGGAGCCTCGCCCAAAAAACATGTTTTTATGGGGTAGCCGGTTTCAAGCTACATCTTCTCCGAGGGGGGTTGTTGAATCTGGCAGGGGTTTCAGTATTTGGTTAGCCCAATGGCACCTGCATAGCCCGTACTTCTTCTCCGAGGGGGTTTGTTGAATCTGGCAGGGGTTTCAGTATTTGGTAGGCCCAATGGCACCTGCATAGCCCCACGGAGCTAGATTTTTCATTTTCGTCCCATGGTCAAGGTTACAAGGTCACGAACTTCGAAAATGTCAAAAAAAATCAATAAATTGGGCATCGAGCTCCAAGGGTTTTCAACTGTTTAGAATGAAAGTTGGTATGCAAGTAATGCTCTTCGAGTACTACAACTTTCATCATTAACATTTTTCCCGATTCCCGCCAGTTTGCCCGTGGCGTCCCCTCGAAGGTCAAAAAATAAAAAAGGCGAACCGTGTATATTGCTCGTGAACCATCGCCATTGCCAGACTTGTTTTTATTCACAACCTCAGCCTTTAAAGACTCTGAAGAACCATAAGACTTTTTTTTTACATGCTTGAGAGACAAGAATATATGCTTGAGAGAAGACTTTTGTGTCTCCTGCACACATCACCCCACCCTCCAGGTGAGGAGGGTGCATGACATGGACACCCAGCAGGATTAAAAACAAAACCTGTCAAAAGACGGAGGAGCTCCTTGTGAGCCAATGACTATCCATATCTCGTGCTCAACCTTGTCTGTGGGCGTCCTCCCGCAGTTGGGTTACTTTGGTTTCTTTTTGACATTGGTGGCACGATTTGAACTCTGGCCAACGTAAAACGCTTCACTTCGCAAAACACAAGAAACACGCAAAGAAAATTGAAAACCCACTCCATGGGAGTATCTCCTGTGCAGCTGCCCTCCGCAGGGCAGTTTTACCAGATGATGGGATTGGGGCAAAGCCTTCGGCAAGCCCAATTTTGATGACAGGAGAAAAACCACAGGAAAACCTTCCCGGGTCAGATTGCGGTCGTGTGTGTCGGGCTGGTGCTGAGGTGTCGTCCACCAGACGGCAATCTCCTTGGGTGAACCTGAGGCGGTTCCTTTGGGTTGGTGCCTGGAATGTCCCATCCCAAAGAGAGGATGATCACCTGTCTTTGTTATTATCTAAGCTGAAGAGTTTGAACATCAGTATTGCAGCACTCTCTGTGATTCAGAAAACAGATAGTGGCAAGATTATGGTGGGTGGTTACACCAACTCTTGGTCTGGTGGCGCTGATAGTTACCATGTCCAAGGAGTTGCTGTAGCTGTGTCCAATAATCTGACTCCAATAATAAAAATAATTCAGGTAACACTTGTCAATGAGTATATTATGAGACGAAGGATTCATCACTCCGTGGGTGTTGTTTCCCTGATCTCTGTATATGTTCCAACTGAAGCGCGTGATCTCACCGTGAAGGACGCATTCTCTGCCACGTTCGAGTCTCTGATTGATCATTACCCCAGGCAAGATACCCTTCTCATCTTGAGGGATTTCAATGCATCGAGTGGAACTGATAGGGATGGTTATGAGACATGTGTTGGTCCCCCTGGATCTGGAACTGTGAACCAGAATAGCATGAAGTTCCATGATTTTTCAAGAAGTCGAGGACTTTGGGTGGCCGGTTCATAGTTTTAGCACCCACAGGCTCATCGCTGGAATTGATATTCCAACGCTGGTGGTGTCGCAAATGGGATTGATCATGTGCTCATTGATGGTCATGCATTACGTTCGTTGATGGAGTCTGAAGTGAAGGCCTCTGGGCCGATTACTTTGAGTGGCTGTACCGGGCTGATCCAGTTGCTGTTGAGTTGGTTGTCACAGGTGTGACTATCCCCATTGCTGACCCTCCAATCAATTGTGATCACCTTTGTTTGTGGAAACACAGGATGCGGTGAACCGGTTGAAATGGGGCAAAGCTCCTCGGCTCTGTGGCATTCATGCTGAACATGTCAAGGCTGATGGAAATGCTGTAGTCATGTCATTGCATATAGTTCTGTGCTCTGCTGGAACACAGGCATCATCCCAACTGACTGGAAGAGGGGCCTTGTTGTCCCTTTCTAGAAAGGGAAGGGTAATCGCTAGAAATGCAACAACGACCTGAGGGGTGATGCCGCTCTCAGTGCCGGTCAAGGTCTTTGCTTGCAAAATTCTTGATGGGGTTTGCAACTATCTGCTGGAGCACCAGCATCCAGAGCAGTCAGGCTTTACACAAAAGAGGTCAATGATTGACCGTATCGTTACCCTTAGACATAATTCCTTTTGAAATTGGGGTGATCTCACTGAGGCTGACATTCACGAAAATGGTGGCACTTCCTTGTGGTAATACATGTGGGAGGTAAGCAGACAGCACCAGTGCCAGGCAGCTATCGAAAATGCAAAAGGGTTTTTTTGTTGTAATTGTCAGGGGATCAATTACAAATCAAAAGAGGTGGTTTTGGCATTGTACAGGAATTTAGTGAGGCCACATCGAGATTATTGTGTGCAGTTTTAGTCACCACAACTTGGGAAGGAGAGAGCTGCCATCGAGAGGGTTCAGCGCAGGGCGACCACATTGATCGCACCATCGACTGATTGATGTTGGATTTGCTGAACATCAAGGAATTGGTCGCACAAAGCAACGATTGAGACAGTTGCATTGGTGGCCAAAAATAGCAGGTGGCATTGGTGGCCAACACCGAATTGGCAGGGGATGATGCATATCTTGCATCAGGGGAGCCACCACTCTGGCCAATCGTCAGTCAAATTCTTGCCTGTGATCAATATGTACTCTGGAGACAAATCGTTCATTGTGTCTACCATAGACTTTGTTTGCAACCTTGCCATGAAGCAAAACCTTCCCACCATTGTAACTTTTGACCAGCCCTTGTATTGGAAGGCTGCCGAAATCATCATTGATGCGCCACAAAGTAGTCACCTGAAAGGCATTGTTCTGATGTTGGGGTGTTTCCATACACTTATGAACTTGCTGGGGGCCATAGGAACTCTCATGGAAGGGACCGCTCTCAAAAACATATTTGAGACTGTCTATGGAGAAAATGCAGTTGTGCACATGATGACAGGGAAAGCTGTCCAGAGGGCTTTGCAGGGCCATCTTCTTGTTGACAAGTGCCTGCATAGCCAGCTTATAAGGAAATGGCCAAAGACAATCCCGAGATTCAGACACTGCTGGATCAAGCTGAGGAATTGTACTCCTCCCTTCTTCGCGGAGAGATGACGCGAGGAGATGCTGCTTGTTCTGAGGTTTTGATCCAATCGAGACAGTAACGGAGAAGAAGAAATCTGAACTTGCTCAGACCTCAAAGACCAGCCAATTGTGGCATAATTATCAGCGTATAGTTGGCATGGCAAGAATGTTGATCAAGGTGGATCATACTGGGTCTTGGTTGATGCATTTGCAGGCAGTGTCCAATTGCCTAACTGTCTTTGCTGCAGCTGGGCACTTCAATTACCTCCGATCTGCTCATTACTACCTGCAGAAAATGAGCAACCTGGAGGAAAAGCGCCCAGACGTTTATCGAAAGTTCCTTGATGGTTTTCACGTTGTTCGTAGGAGCAATCAGTGCTGGGCAGGGCTTAGTAGTGATCTTGTCATTTAACAAACGTTGATGAGGCCTCTAAAGAGCACTGGTGGTCTAATTCACGGCAGTGGGATGACCGAGGACATGCGAAACCTTTGGACCTGATCTGCACCTGTAACATCCGAGTACAACAGTGTGATGCAGGATTTCACCGACCTGACCTCTGCTACAAGTCCGCAACACAAAGACTCAAATGAGGCACGCATCAAAAGAGATGCATTTGATCTCGAGAAAATTTGGATAAAGCTTGCAGCCTGCTCACCCTTCACATCTGATTCTACTCTGAGAAACATTGTCAACGGGATAGTGGCTGGGCCAGATGTGAATATCCATGCCTTTGAATCGGTTGGGAACAAGATCATTGAAGATATAATCGGAAAGTCGGCATAAACTTACAAATTCAAGTGAAAAGACAGAGCCCAAACCCTTGGGAATATCTCTGCTGTGAAGATTGCTCCTGATCGTACCATTGATCCTGCCCTTCTGTTCCAGCGTTTCCTTGTGGTGTCAAGGTCAGGATATCTTTCCCTTGAAGATGTTTTGACGTATGAACTAAGCCCCTACCCTCCAGCCCTCTTTGAGGTCGGGAACATTCTTTGAAAAGCAAACAAACCTCAGCTTGCTCAGGCAATTCAAGACCATGCTGTGGACTTATCAAGTGAGGCTGTGATGAACTCTGTTCCTAAAACAGATTGTTACGTGCTCGATGGTGGCTCTTTGCTCCATCATTTACCGTGGAAGAAAGGCGACTCATATAATGCAATAGCTGAGTCTTGTGCAGACTTCACTGTGAGACATCACGGACGAGCGACAGTGGTGTTCGATGGCTATGGTGAAGGTCCTTCCATAAAAGACAACACACATCAGAGAAGAGGACAAAACCTGCACCCTATTGTTAGTTTCACTGCAGAAACAGAGTTTTCAGGCAAAAAGGAAGACTCTTTGTCTCGTGACAAAAACAAGGCAGACATGATTGCTCTCATCAGCACAGCACTAACTAAAAGGGGATGCCATGTCATTCAGTCACCAGGGGATGCCGACGTTGATATCGTTAAGGCAACTGTTGAACGATCCCGTCATTGCACCACAACGTTGGTCGTTGAGGATACAGATTTGCTGATCTTGCTCCTTCATTACTCTAGAACAGACAATGAGATCATCGACTTCCGTTCTGACGCAAACATGCAGTCAAAAGAACACAAAGTGTATTACATTAACCTGTTGAAAGACACTTTAGGAGACGATGTGAGCAATGAGTTGCTCTTTGTACATGTCTACACAGGCTGTGATTCAACTTCAATGATTTTTGGCATCGGAACAAAGTCAGCCTTCCGAAAATTAGTGAAATTTGATCCTGTCATGAAGTCCTGTGCTCGTGCATTCATCCTTCAAAACGAATCTCAAGAGGACATATCAGATCTTGGAAAAGACCTGATGGTTGATCTCTTTGGTGGCAAGTATAATGATACGCTGTCATCACTGCACCATATCATTTTCACCAAGAAAGTGGCAACTGCTCAAGCATTTGTCACTCCTGAACGGCTTCCACCAACATCACCTGCAACAAGATTCCATAGCCAATGTGTGTACTTTCAAATTATTGTATGGATGGGGATGGAAAATTAAATGAACCCAACTGAATGGGGATGGAAACAGGAAAATGATCAGTTAATTCCAATTTTGACCCAAAACAATGCTGCACCTCACAAACTCTTGAAAATTATCCATTGCAACTGTTTGAGGGGGTGAAAATCCTCTCGATGCAGCTGCAGACGCTATGGACTCCCCTGCACTGCTGCATGTGGCCCTTGCCAAACTGAAAACTGTGACAATCCAAACACTCAAGAGGTCGTTTCTGAGCAGGACGATGACACTCAAAACTGAACGCTCTGAAACTTATTCTCTGGACAAAGGTTGGATTTTTATGTTACATAATAGGCCAACATCATTTTTTTATGATCTTAATGTGTTCTTTGCCCCCAAAAACCTAGGAATAGACACCAAGATCATCAAATTTGAGTTGAAATTTACAGAGTTATGATCATTAAAAGGTTTCGGCAGCCATCTTGGACGCCATCTTGAAAAAAACACTTTTCCGGGGGTCATACTTTGGTAAACTTTTAGTATGTTATAAAGTCAACTAAAACCTACCACAATCAGTTGAGAAACCTTTTGTAGCAATTTTTTGGGGGTTAAACTGTATATTGACCTGACTAATTTCATAGCCGAGGATTACGAAGACATAAACACATCTGATCACCATTCTGTGAATAAGAGTTGTTGGTTGGCAAGTTCTCCAGATACTGCTCTGTCACAGAATCAATTGTTGAGTTTAAGTGAGAAAAACCTTGAAATGTATTCTTAAAGAGTACATGGAAAAATACATAAATAAACTTTTTGAAAAACACAAGCATGAAAAAAATTCTCAACAAAACAACTTATTATTGATGAAATTACTTCTTTCACAGCATCAGAAAATTTGGCTATTTCATTTCAAGTGTAAAGAATTGATCAATTTTCCACTTTTTTCTAAATTTGGTGGAATATTTCCCAATGAGGCTAAACATGTTTTGGTATTTATATGCCGCAACAGTCTCTTGAAAGTTGGGGTTTGTTCTCACTGTTCACTTTCGCTGGGGTCAAGCTCAGCTGTCAGAAAGACTTCAACGCCAAGGCTACGGTGTATAATATATTTGGGTCCATTATTGATTAATTCTATTCCTGACTCTTGAGTGACGAGAGGGTTAAAAATTATTATATCAAGTCACAGATGACTCAAACTTTGCATTATTTTATGCATCGAACAAGAAAATGAAAATCTACAAACCAATCTGTCTGGCGGAGTCTGTCAGTATGAACTGTTGGGCAGTCAGTCCTGCCACTTGCACATGAAATAGGCCGTTTTCTGGCACTCGCAAGTGACTTAAATTTATATGGCTCAGGGCCAGAAACTCCACAATATAAATTCCCATCATCCTCCGACTCATCCTCGGCAATATCGGAATGAAAACACTCAATTTCATCGCCGCTGAAATTACTCTCTGATTCGCATCTTGCCATTGTTCACACGCTGTTTCCGAATGTTCACAAAGTTTTCGGAGAACGTGACGTCATAGCATCTTTGGTAAATTCCAGTCTGTTTTTCGATCACTGACAAAAGTTTTGACTCAAAAGTTAATCTTAGCATATTTTGGGTTTCAAATGTAAGAAAATAATTGCCCAACGATTATTATTAATGTGATTACAACCTTCGAATCACGAGAAGTCATCAGCGACTCAAAACCTGCTCTTTAATCTCCCAGAAAAAAAATCACCCTTAAATTTCCATGCGATCTTTTCTCCTGACACCAATTTGCGTGATCAACAATTTTATATCCCCTCTGAAATGTTGATCAGGGTAAGAATCCCACTCTGGACACCAAATGTCTCCTTGTGCCAGTTTACAACATGAAATCCTCAGGAAGCTCCATGAGGGCCACCTCGGTATCCTCAAAACCCAGCTCAGGGCACGCAGTTGCATGTTCTGGCCCAAGGTGAATGACGACATTGAAAACTGGAACAGCTTCTGCCAGACCCATCAGCTGCGGCAGTCCCAGGAACCAATGATCCCACATGAGATCCCAACCAGGCCATGGAAAACACTGGCTGCAGACTTATTCCACCGAGATGGACATGACTACCTCCTGCTTGCCGATATGTATTCCAAGTTCCCCATGGTTCGAAAACTTCCAACAGGGGCAACTAGTAATGATGTAATCGGTATTCTGTGACTGGTATTTTCAGAGCATGGCATTCCAGAGAATCTTATGAACAACAATGGAGGCCATTTTAGCAACCGAGCCTTTACAAAATTTGCTGAGGACTGGAATTTCAACCTACTTACTTCAAGCCCCCACTACCCTCAATCAAACGGCTTCATGGAACGCCAAGTGCAAACCATAAAGAACACCTTACACAAAACAACACTCTCTGGTGCTGACCCACACATGGCCCTCCTCATTTTGAGGACGACGCCCATGACAGCCACCTTGCATCACCTGCGGAGCTGATGAATCAAAGGAAAATGAAATCCAACCTGCCCATCAAGGTGCCAAATGTAGCACTGAATTGTGATGCAACCCAAGAGGCACTCGAACGTCGGCAAGTATCCCAGAAAGAATACTTTGACTGCCGGGCTGGCCCCGATCTTGGGCCCCTTCAACCTGGCCTACGAGTTCGGATTATTGATGAGGCTGGGTGATCCCACACTTGGGGGCCAGCAGTTGTTTCCACCACCACTCGCTCTGAGCCCAGATCATATGAAGTCGTCACGGAAACAGGAAACATGCTGAGATGGAATCGCCGCCACATCCGACCTGCTCCACAGACCCAGCGAAAACGGCCAGAGCGCAAGATGTTGCAGAACTCCTTCGGGGATACCAATGCTGACCATGCCACTGTCAAGGGACAACGAGGTGCTGATGAGGAACCTCCATCATCCCCACATACCCAAGTGCCTACCACACCATCAACATTCTAAACTCGTTCTGGTCTCAGTCAGATGGGCTGTCAGGCTAGACATTTGATCACTGGTGGTCTTGCTCATATAAATATGTGGGTGGAGAGCCATTCCGAACTGCATTGCATTTCACCCAATTATACTGATGTCTCTCTGTCTCTCTGTCTCTCTGTCTCTCTGTGTCTCTGTCTCTCTCTCTCTCTCACCCACTGGATGCTTTCTATGAACTGTTTGTTGATAGAACAAACAGTTGATAGATGGACGTTACTTTCTGTGCTGTTGCTTAAAGCCTGTTGTCTCCAAAGTAGAGACTCGGATTAATCTTATTACATGGTGGCAGTGGTGCGATGTTGCGGCAGTGAAGCCGTGTGGAGCTTGGGCGGGATACCGTGCCGAGTGACGTTGCGTGCTGTGCTGTTCATTAAACCTGTTGATCTCCTTCCTTGAGATCTGGAGTCATCTTATTAGAGTGTCCTTCTCATATATGTAAACGTACAATGGTGTCTGAACATGATATGAGTTACACAGGTAAAGATGCTTCATGAGCTTCAAATCACTGGAAAAAACAAGGACAAATGTGTCCAAGAGCCGCGTCAGAAAGGTTTTGTCTTCACCAGAAGAAGAACAAGAAGAAGAAGAACAACGTGGAGCTTTTTTTTTAATTTTTATTTTTTGTTTCCCTTGGTCGAGGCTCGTATGAGAGCTAACACAGAACTCACAGCAAGGAGGCATGAGACAAGAGGGGTGGGAGTGGAAGGGACAAAACAGTGGGGAACAGACACATTAGGTGAACTGTGGAAGGGAGAGGGATGGGGATGGGACGGGGAACATGGCGAAGAGAAGATGGACATTTCAGGGACTTTCAGGAAGGAAAGCAGGAGAAATGAAGGAAGTGGGCTTGGTTGGATTATCGGGGGTAGAAAAGATCGAGGATTTGGATGGGGGCAGATAAGAGGTGGTGGTGAACAGCTGTTTTGAAAGCCTGGAGGGAAGAATGGGAAAGAATAGAGTGAGGAAGTTTATTCCAAAGGCGGGAAAAAAGAGGAATGAAAGAGTGAAGATGAGCAGTGATTCGTGATTTTGGTAGTTTTACCAGAAGGGGGTTGTTGGCGGACCTTGAGCGCCCTGTGGAAATGTGGTGGGGACAAATCGCAGAGAGAGCAGGGGGGGCAAGGCTGGAGAGGAGTCGGTAGAAGACAGAAAGACCACCGACCAACCTGCGGTGATTGAGTGAGAGGCCCAAAGGCTCAGCTTCATTGCGGGAGATGCCGATGATCTTAAATGCCCTGGTTTCGACAGCGTGAAGCCGAGAAAGGTGGGAGGCAGGAGCACCAGCCCAGAGGGGAGAGCAGTACTCCATCAGGCTATGGACAAAAGCTTTGTAAGTGGTCAGGAGCTCAAGAGGGCCGAGGAAGGACTTAGCACGATGGAGGATTCCCAGTCGGCGACTGGCTTTTGAGGCGAGGTTGGAAATGTGACTTTCCCAGGAAAGGTCATGGCAGATAGTGAGACCTAGAAGCTTGAAAGAAAAGACTTCTTCCAGAGGATTGTTGAGAAAGTGGATGGGGGGGTTTTGTAAACGGTCCTTTCGAAGAGACATAGTGAGAGTGTGAGATTTGTCTGGATTGAAAGACATGTTCCACGTGTTGGACCAGTTTGTGATTTTATCCAGATCTGCAGTGAGTGAAGAAGCTGCTGCTTGCCAGTCTGAGGGATGACAGATGGTACGGCAGAGGGTGGAGTCGTCGGCAAAGAGAAATAGAGGATTTTCCAGAGAGTCCGAGAGATCATTGATGAAAACCAGAAGAACAGGGCCCAGAACGCTACCTTGAGGAACTCCAGCCTGCACAGGAAGAGGGGATGAAAGAACTCCATTTAGGGCCACACGTTGACTGCGACAGGAGAGGAAGTCTGTGAGCCATGAGTGGAGATGGCCTTGAATACCATGGGAAGAGAGTTTGGTGAGTAGGGCAGGGTGCCAGACTGTGTCAAAAGCACGTGATATGTCCAGGGATACGGCTCGGATTTCCTGTCTGGCATTGAGGACCTCCATCCATTGATGGGAGAGCAGAAGCAGCATATCCAGGGTAGAGTGACCTGGTCTGAAACCAAATTGATGATTGGAAATCAAGCCATTGGAGAAGAGGAAGGATTTCATATCTGAGGTGATGATGGATTCCATCACCTTGCTGATGATTGGGAGAAGGCTGATTGGTCTGTAGTTATAGGGATCTGTTTTTGCACCTTTTTTATGCAGGGCAGTGATGTTAGCAGATTTCCAAGCAGATGGCAGATGACCTTGGGCAAATGAGAGGGTGAATAGAACAGAGAGAGGGTGAGCAAGAGCAGAAGAGCAGGCTTTGAGGACACGTGGGCTGATGCCGTCTGGACCGGTTGCAGAATCTGACTCGAGGTTTGAAAGCAAGCTCTCCACCTTGTCAGGAGAAAAGGACACAGAGTCCAGGGACAGTTGGGTGCGACTGGGTAAAGTGGGTAGAGATAGTGATGGGTTTAGGACACAAGATTTAGCTGCAAACACCGAGTTTAGACATTCAGCTTTATCACGTGTGGAATCAGCAGTGCGGCCATTTGAGGTAAGGGAGGGGATGGAGGGGGAACATACACCAGAAACAGATTTGATTAAACGCCACCAGGATTTTGAGGAGGGAGAGGGGTTTGAGAGTTCAGACTTGAGATGAGAAAGATGTTGTTTTCTGGCTCTCCTGAGGGTAGATACACACTTGTTCCGAGCTTTGTGGAAAGAACTGAGATTGCCCTCAGTTGGGTTTGCTTTCCATGAGGCAAAGGCAAGTTGTTTCAGGACAACAGCCTCGCCACAAGCTTCAGTAAACCAAGGGCGGGAGGAAGGGTAAGACAACTGAACACGAGAGGGGATAAATCTGTGCATGAGGGAGAGCAAGTTTCTTTGAAAGAATTCCCAGGATGAGTTGATGTTTGAGAAAGTAGTGATAGGAGACCAGTCTGTCAGTTTGATGGCTGCTCGGAGACCCTGCCAGTCGGCTTGAGTGAAATGCCAGACTCGACGGCGGTGAGGTGGTTCTCTGATAACAGCCACAGAGATGTCCACTTTAACAAGGACGTGGTCAGAAGAACCAATTGGAGCGAAGGAAGAGCAGCAGATATTGTCAGGGAAATTTGTCAAAATCAGATCCAGAAGAGATGGAGTACCATTGGTTGAGATCCGGGTCGGGAAGTTGACCGATTGAGTCAGTCCCAATGAGTCGCAGAAAGCTTTTGCTGAGGTGCCATGACAGGTGAGAGAGGTACCCACACCTAGCCAACTGGCGTGATGACAATTGAAGTCACCACATAAGAGGAAGAGAGAGTTTGGATGAGAAGATAGAAGATGGTCCATGTTTTCGGATAGTAAGGTGTAGATGGAGTCATCACTGTTCGGTGGACGGTACAGTACACATATAAACATGAGGTGGGAGTGGAGGGGAAGCCAAAGCCAGAGGTATTCCTGGGGGTGTGTGGGAGTGAGAGCAGTGCATGGAGAGTGAGGAATAGAGTCTTTGATGAAGAGAGCAACACCTCCACCAGGACGAGGCTCAGGTCTGTCATACCGTAAGAGGGAGTAGCCAGGGAGAGATACTTGGGAGTCAGACACGTCTTGGGAGAGGAAAGTTTCTGTTAGGCAGATAATGTCTGGTTTGTCAGTGGCAACCTGTATGGAAAGATCTGAAAGGTTTGAGCGAAGGCCCCGGATATTTGAGGTCCACACTTTTAATGAAGAGGAAGGGGAGGAGGCTTTGGGTGCAGGAGGTGGAGGGGGAGGGGGAGGGTAGGACAAAGGACGAGGGGGGCAGGTAAGGAGGGTTGCTGAAGGAGTGTGGGGTATTGCAGAACAGCGAGGGGAGGGGGCCGAATGAGGAGGAGAAAAGGCTCTGTGGTGCTGGGGGAGAGGGGGCACAAGAGACAAGGAAGAAGGCAGTTGAGGATTTGAGGAGGTGGAGTGAAGAGATGGAGGTGAGAGGGCAGTGGAGGGAGGCAGGTTGGTGGATGAGAGGGGGGGGAACTTTGAGAAGGAAGAGTGAGGAGGATGAAAGGTGGGAGAAAGGTGAGGGGAAGATTTTTGAGAGAGGTGAGAGGGAGGCTTGGAGGGAGAAGAGTGGGATGGTTGCTTTGAGAGTGAGAGTGAGGGGTGAGGTTGGTGAGTTGGCACTGAAGTTGAAAAAAAAGAATGTTTGATGGAAAGCGAGCATCCATGGCAAACTGTGGTTTTTAAAAGTTTTAGGTCAGAGATGCGATTTAACACAATTCTTGATGGATGCAATGAAGGCGAATTCAGAGCATGGAGAGAAGAAGCACTGTAATAGTTGGATTTTTTAGGCAAGGAATGAAGGAGAGGTCGAAATGAGAGCAGTCTGTTAAAATAGCAGAAGAGTAGTGCATTGTGAAACAGTAAAGAGTACCACATGTGTGAGAGAGGAAGATGAAGCATTATAAGATCGTTTTTGTTGTTAAAAATAATGTATGAGAGAGTTCAACAGAGAGACAACAGAGCTCTCTTCGAGCCAGCGTTTGCAACGCGACGCGGCTAAAAATCAATAAACACGTATGAATGCAAGACTTGCTTACTGTTTCATTTTACTTTACTATGGTCTGGAATTTCATCACAAAAATGCCACAAATTCTTCAGGAGTGATTGTTCGGGGGTGGATTGGCTCAGTGTGATGTTCGTGCTTCGATATAACCAGAATGTAACATGGTAGAGCGCGTACCCACCCAGAATGAACTGTTCAACCTTTGTATCTGATATACTGAACAAACGCCTTCACATCCGTATTTCAATCATGGAGCCAGCCCGAGTGAAGGACACAAACACCGTGCAAGGACACCACAGCAGGACCCGTTTATAATGCGCATGTGCAGCCTCCCCATTACATCATGACGTCATTCAACACAACACTGTCGTATCCACTGATTGGCTGAATCTGGATTCGGACCTGAACCAAAATTGTATCAGCTTGATCGATGTCTGCACATACTCAATCCATCCACCAAGTTTTTTCACAACTCGCCCACAATTTAAATCTCATGCCATGTATCGGTTTTGGCTTTATCTCTCAATTGTGAAAAATCATTAAAAAAACATTGCTGTTCCCTCATTAACGGTAAAGGCGGCTGGCTTTATATCTTGGGGTCTGAGTTCGAGCCACTGTCCTGCCGTGAACGAACACCAGGTGGGTTGGTTCAGCCTGTCATCCTTCTGAGGTCGGCGAAATGAGAAACAGCTTGGGGCTGGGGCACTGCATCAACGGCACAACCGCATTTCCAGAAAATGATGCAACCAGCAGACACAAGCTGGAGACAAAACAACAACTTAAAAAATTCCCGTATCCTGATTCGGATTCGGATGTTCACCAAAATCTAATCAATTCTTCCTCACCACACACCCAACCAGCCCACCTTTTGAGGTGTCCCGCTCACAGACAGAAAAACAACAACAATAAAAAACCCCCTCTGTCCACATTCGATGACTGAGGTAAGAAATAACGATTTGTTTATTAAATGAGACAAATAAATAAAGATGATCAAGACTTCGAATTTCCGATTCTGATGGCGCTGAAACCCCTCGTTGTTGAAGGACGAGGGAGGCCGACGTCACGACAATGTCTACGTCATAATAGAGGGAACAGCACGTCATAATGGGGTTCTGTGAACGAACAGTCTCTGAGTGGACATCCGGCTGCGCTGGACGTGTTTTCGTCGGCTAAAAGATTTTCGTTGAAGATTTCCGTGTGGATTTTATTTTTTATCTTCTCAAGATGCGGCTCTTTCGAAAGAAACCCCAACGAAGGTTCGTCACTCGAGTTTTAACGACATTAAGTGTAATTTTATCTTTTCACGTCGAGTGAAGCCCGAATTATACATGTTACTCTTCTTCCTCTCTCTTCGTGTTTTTCCTTGTTCGTCGATCGATCCGTTTGTAACAAACGTCGAGATGTGTAAATCCTCCCTGAAGAAAGTGTGAGTTGTTGATTTGAGAGGAATGTTTTTTTTTTAGGGAAGTAAAGATGAATGAGACTTTGGAGGATGTCCTCCTGAACGAGTCTCTCCGAGTGGACCAGTCCACACCACAAACGAGGACAAAGAATCCTCCTCCCTTCTGGAAACGTCTGAAGTAAATAATTCTCTTTACCTCTTCTTCACCTTTTTAAAAACTTGTTTTTCGATGTAATTTACCTCAGCAAATGGACATGTAATTGATTTTTAAAATCTTTTTTTTTCGATGTAATTTACCTCAGCAAATGGACAAGTAATTGATTTTTAAAATCTTTTTTTCGATGTAATTTACCTCAGCAAATGGACAAGTAATTGATTTTTAAAATCTTTTTTTCGATGTAATTTACCTCAGCAAATGGACAAGTAATTGATTTTTAAAATCTTTTTTTCGATGTAATTTACCTCAGCAAATGTACAAGTAATTGATTTTTAAAATCTTTTTTTCGATGTAATTTACCTCAGCAAATGTACAAGTAATTGATTTTTAAAATCTTTTTTTCGATGTAATTTACCTCAGCAAATGGACAAGTAATTGATTTTTAAAATCTTTTTCAACCAAGGAACAAGTGCAGCAGACGTGGCAAGAAAGGGAAGGGTTGTGGTGAAGTTCCTCGAGACGTGTAAGTAAGAGGAAACATCCTTTGGGAATGTGGTCACGTGAAACGGACTAATAATGGAATTGTTATTCCTTGTGAAAGGGAAATGGAAGATAACTCACCCTGTGGTGTCTCGATCACATTTTGCTCCTCATCTCCATCACAGGTTATCGGTTTAAGGAATGGGGGATTTCTCTGAGGTACTTGTACCGAGTTGTTTAACCTGGGCTGGAATCCTGATCCGTGTATTTTAAATGGTCATCCTGGAGTTTTACCTGAAGGACGAGGCAGAGTTGTGTGTGCCATTCCACACCGAAGGGCATGAAGCTGCAGGACCATCTCCCAACACTGGGGGTGTCGTTGGACATGAAAGATCCCATCGTGTCTCTTGAAAAGAGTCGGCGAGTTATCGCCGGCACGATGAACAAATTACAAATTCCTGCAAGTCAACGAAAGGATTGGTCAACCAGTTCGTGAAAGACTGGTACCACAACCATTTCCACAGGCCATCCTTATAAGTAGGTATGGGTTGCTCGAGTAGTCCAAGAATTAGTCCATATTTGGACATGGCCCCTGGGGTGGGGTCAAAAGGTCAAATGCCGAAAAATGCAATGACACCACATTTTAAAATGAATCTTTATATTTACAATCAACGTTGGGGGACACATGAAAGATGCAATGATTTGTTTTTTTATTATTTGACTCCCAATTCATGCTCCAGGGTGTGGGGACTTCGGATCACATGGATAAAGTACTTAAGATCAGAACCTCTTTTTCAGGGAAGCAAAGATGGATGAGGATCCTGGTTCAGAAGATGTCATTCTGAACCAACCTCCCCACATGGACCAGTCATCACCAGCAACTTTGCCCAAGAAACCCTCCTTTTGGAAACGTCTAAAGTAAATAATTTTCTTTTCCTCTTCTTCACGTTTTTTAACTCGTGTTTTTGGACATATCGACTTCAACAAATGTTCAAGAAATTGACTTTTCATTCTTTTTCAACAAGGAATAAGTGCGGCAGTCATAAGAAGAAGGGGGAGGTTTGCTGCAAGGTTGAACAAAACGTGTAAGTAAGAGAACATATCCCTTCAGAATGTTGTTGTATGAAACGTTGTGGTAATACAAATGGTAACCTTATCGAAGCCAACCCTACCAGTATCTCAGGTCATTTTCCATCTGCTTCGGAGTCGGCTTACATCACCTTCGTCAGCCAATCTTGCTGCTTGTTTGTGTTGTGAGCAAAATTCTCTTCCGTGACGCTGTGTTGGATGCTTTGGTTTTAATCTGTGCTTAAAAGGAATGAAATTAAACATTTTGAATAATTCACTCTGAGATTTCAACATCACCTTAATGCACATTATGAAATGGTGTCAACTTTCTTTTAATAAGAAGATTATTATTTATCATATCGGATACCATTGGGTGGTGCGAAACAATGCAGATTTACATCGACAAAATTGGGGTCTTCCCCCCATCCTGAACCCCCTCCCCCAGATACACCACCCAAACAGAAACCATAATTGTCGTACTGTTTGGCAACATTCAAAATTTGTTTGAGTATTTTATTTTTTTCCTTTTTGAAGAGTGTATATATATATATATATATATATATATATATATATATATATATATATATATATATATATATATATATATATATATATATATATATATATATATATATATATATATATATATATATATATATATATATATCTGAGCTGCACCTTGGATCTCTTCAAGACTGAGCATTTCCAGTTGTCCAAGGAAATTGAATTGAGAACAGGTTCGCTCAGAAGCAGAAAGCGGTTGTGCAAGAGAGCTGAGAAATGTGTCAATAACCGGTATGTAATTCTCAGCACAAAACCTCTGTGAAGGAGAGAGTTCTGCTTCAGGCGTGAGATGATCATCTCATGGATTCAGCCACACATTGTGTTGACACTGCCAAGCATGCACATATTATGTTGTGCCAGATTTCTCTACTCGCTGCCACTCGTACTCATTAAAGCACTCATGTTTTAACTCCAAAAAGGTTTTCAGCGACTTCACATTTGCCACTGCAGTGTTCAGATCTCATTTGAAATCCTGGAGCTTTTGACTCATACCATTGATCCTGTCTGGAATCTCCTTCCAAAAGACTGAATGTAAACACGTTTCCAGCTTACACGTGTGCTCATATATGCCATTTGTCTCACAACGGATGTTGGACATTTCATCCGGGTTGTCAGCAATTTTGGTCAGCACGAATCTGATTTAAGGATAGCCCTGTATGAGTGCTTTAGAGGCAATAGCTCTGCATGAATGGCACGTTGAAGTGAGTCATTTCGCGACACAGACATGACTATCAGCTTATTTGAGCAAATCCATGAGTATTTCATCACAATGTGTGGATGCAGTGAAAACAACAATTTCTCCCCAAGAAAGTCAAAGAAAGTCTCAAAATACAGTAGCTGGACAGCATTCAGCAGCTGCCTTTCCACCCAGGTTGAGTGAGTGCCCTACACAAGGTACTCTGTATATTTAGCCAGGTTGTTCTCCACTACCACCTTGGCTTGGAGGCCATTGTACCTTTGGCTCATAGCTGAAGCATTATCATCTGACTTGCCACAACAATTTTTGAAATCAATCTCGTGCATGTTTAACAATTCCACCAAGCCATAGAAAAAGTTCCTGAAATATAGATTACATAAGTTTGTGCAGTGAAGAGACGGACAATGCAAGGCATCAAACTTTCTTTGAGTAATATCCGCAATCATCGTAAATGCAAACACGACCCTTTTTTGAAAAGTTTTCTGGAAGACCCTGGGCAACTGTCCAGTCTGCCTGTCCTAAATCCGGCCCTGGCCGGTAGATAGTACGCCGGTTTAATGTCCACCTGAAGGACGCACACACATATTGATGAATTGCTTTGTCTGTGAAACACCAGAATGACAGTTTGTGGATGGGCTGACATTGAAACCCAAGCTAGATGGTTTTGAGGTGCGTGTGGGAGCTTGTGACACCAAGCGGAAATAGAAAAGTGTGGTTAAAAAAAAAACTTTTTGGTGATCGTCACACCCTCTTCACCACGTGATATTTATTGGCTTCATTGTCAACTGTGTTTGAGGATACTTCGTGCGGTCGCAGTCCAGAAGTGTTGTTTTCTGTCTGAATGTAGAAAACACATAAAGAACCAAGGCAGTCTTGGTGATTCTCATGGACCCGACTGCATTTTTAGTTTTACATTGTTTTGCTTGTGACATTGTTGAAAGCACAGCTTCACAAAATCTTCTTTTTTCTGCAGGGAAGTTGCTCATCAAGCGTCCAATGCTTTTGAGGAAGAGAATGTTGTGCCTCAAATGCCAGAAGGATTGTTTGAGGAGGAAAATGTTGAGCCTCAAGTGACCAGTGGATCATTTGAGGAAAAGATTGTTGAACCAATAAAGACCATAGGATCTTTGAAGGAAAAGTCGCTAACTGGTGAGTTTTGAGAATTTTGGTTCCAAGAAAGATAAATCATCTCAGTTACAAGCATTTTACATGTCGGAGGAGCGACCTGAAGGTGGTGGTGTGGTGGGGTTTGGGAAGAATTTTGAAAACGAAAAACTTATATCGTTCGGGGATGCCGGCAATAACCAACCTTCTCTTATTCTAAAGATGTCATGGTTCTTTAACGTCCCACCAGTAATGAATGAGAATCATTCCATCTTGAGCTGTTGCCATAGATGATGCAAATTAACCTTTTCTGAACACAATTCCTCTTTGGGTTTTGGTTCGTGGGGCAATTTGTTTCTGCAACAATCTGTGGAGAGATCTTCAGAATACCTTCTGCTTGTATTACAACACAAACCTGATCATCACAAACACTCACAGCACACACAAACTAATACATCTGTCCTACACACGTATAGAACACAACAACAAGCATGTCTTGCCAGCCTGGGTCATTCATCGAGGATCCTTGAGTCATTTATCATTTTGGATTTTGAACATGTGAACCAACCTTGGGAAATAAGGTGAAGCGTTGTTTTGGGAGTGGGTCCTTTTGCTTGAAGAAGGACTAATGTCCGATACTCCGATTCCCCTTGCTTTCCATGGTAGTTAACATAGCCCACTTGCACATTGTTCAGAATATTCATCGTCATTATTTTTACATCGACACAAACCTGTTATTTACCTCCACCACCGAAGGTGAAGGAGGTTATTTTTTCACCCCTTTCTGTCTGTTTGTCTGTGTACAGAATATCTCAAAAAGTTTTGAATGGATCCAGATGAAATTGTATGGACAGGTTCGGTTTGTGACATGGACAAACTGGTTAGATTTTGGTGAAGATCTGGATCCGGATATGACTTCCAGAATTGCTTATGTGATTCTTCACCATTGAGAGATCGGGCCAAAAACGATATATAACACGATATCTCAAAAAGTTGAGGACGGATTCGGACACAACTTGGTGGACAGGTTGGGTGTGTGATAAGGAAGAATTGATTCGATTTTGGTGAAGATCCAGATCCGGATCCGACTTTAAGAATTTTTTAAGTGATTCATCACCATTGAGATATTTGGGCTCAAAACGATGAAAAGCACGATATCTCAAAAAGGTATTGGGCCCGATATGTTTTGGTGGATCAGGCATTGCAGGGTGGAGGTATCCGCTCTACCGAGTGCCCTTCTAGTAAAGTTGTCTCTTCATTAGTCCCCTACTAGTTTCACTGGAGGGGTCTATCGGTTTGCTTTCCGTCTGTCCGTCTGTGCATCCCACCTGTGGTTTTTCAGTTTTTTCCCCATACCCTCAACATATTCAACTGAAACCTGGTGCATGGCATTATTATGATAAGTTACAAAACAAGTTTGAGTTTCAGGGAATTTTGTTTCATTTGTTAAACATTAACAGCAATTACATGACCAGGCTAGCCATTGCTACTACAACAATAATATATCCCACAGAGATGAAGGGGAGGGACAGACACCTGTCTATCCGTACATTGTAGGGTAAAAAAAATAAAAAGAAAATGCCTTGTAAACTGAGTAGCACTGAATTTCCAAGGAAACACTTTGATGGATGGAGGAAGTCCAGTCTGCGGGTTGGTTTGGAGGCCAGCTTTGATACATGGTCGACTCAGGAGAGGTCATGGTTGATGGTGAGGGTTAGGTGCTCCAGATGCTGAACCCTTTCTGGTGGCTGACCATGGTGATAGATATCAGTGGGTTAGCTTGATCCTTCCGGCGCGACAGCGTGAGACATTTTCCAGGATTGAAGGAAATGTTCGATTTATAAGACCATCATCGATCAATTCCAGATTGGTGGAGTGGCACAACTGCAACCTCTTATTATAGTTGGTGGGCCATGGTCCTGCCCAATACATTTCTCACTTTTTATCACGTGAATGTTTGTTAATGTTCCCACGTTTCTCATTTTTGTGCTTCTCAGATGCAAAATTGAAGGCTTATCTTGATACTCACACACATGTGCTGTTTGAGTACTTTCGATGTCACCATAGTGTGCTCTGTGGGTACGTGCATGAGAAAGTGCCCATTGAGGTATTGAAAAGCTGGCTTGCTGACATGAAAGGTGAGTACCAAAGGCAGACTGTGAAGCTGATGTTAATAGGTTTGGGAGATAGTGGGCAATGATCACGTCTGTTTATCAGACAATATTTTCTTTTCATGATATTTAATGTCATCTCAAATGTTACAGCATTTGTTTTTTTCAAATCTTTCTTCATGTCATCTCTGTGTTTCGTCGGTGGGGTCATTCATCAATGTGTGTGCCCTCCCTCGGATGGACATTAAACAGGCGTCCTGTCTGTCGGCATTCGGAGGAGGACGTTAAAGATCCCACGCTGTCCTTCGTGGAGAGTGGGCGAGCTATCATGGTTGTATTCTTTTCATTGATATTTTCGTGTCACAATATCCATTTTATGGTGATTTTGCCTCTTCTTTCCAGGATCTTCTCTCAATCATGGTGGAGATGATGAGGATGCTGATCACCTCAAACTTCCATTGTCTTCTCTCAGTCAGAGTGAAGGTGACGAGACTGCATTTCCCTCAACTAAACAGAATCTATCATGGTTGTATTCTTTTCATTGATATTTTCGTGTCACAATATCGATTTTATGGTGATTTTGCCTCTTCTTTCCAGGATCTTCTCTCGATCATAGTGGAGATGATGAGGATACTATTCCCCTCAAACTTCCATGGTCTTCTCTCAGTCAGAGTGAAGATGACGAGAGTGCTGTTTCCCTCAACGCAACAGAATCTTCTCAAAATGAGAGTGAATATGAGACTTATTATAGTGACGAGTTCAAGTTGAATGAGGACGAGCCTGCTGTGGTAAGCAAGACATTGGATTACCTTTATACTGAACAGTAACACCCCGGTTTGCGTCGGGAGGGGTTCCTGAAAAGCGCAATCATTTATTTAAACACAGTAAACCCTTGCAATTTTTCTCATAAGAATTGATGGATTAAGTGAGGGATGCGTTCCTCACTTCAAGTGTTATATTTCACTTTTTACCTCCCCCACTGAAGGTGAAGGAGACTTGTTTTCACCACTTTCTGTCTGTTTGTCTGTCTGTTTGTTTGTGTGCAGGATATCTCAAAAAGTTGCGGACGGATCCAGATGAAATTTTGTGGACAGTTTGGGTGTGTGACAAAAACGAACTGATTATATTTTGGTGAAGATTTGGATTTCGATCCGATAACCATAATATTTTTAAGTGATTCTTCACCATTGAGAGATCAGGCTAAAAACGATATGGAGCAAAATATCTCAAAAAGTTGTGGACGGATTCACACGAAACTTGGTGGACACCTTGGGTGTGTGACATGGAAGAATTGATTCAATTTTGGTGAAGTTCCGAATCTGGATACGAGATATTTAATTTTTTCAGTGATTCTTCACCATTGAGAGATCGGGCCAAAAAATAGATATAGTATGATATTTCATAAATGTATTGGGCCCGATATGTACTCGTGGATCAGGATTGCGTGGCGGAAGTATGCGCTCTACCGAGTATCCTAGTTACATATGATATTACCATTTTTTGATTATGACAGTTATATTGAAGCACAGTGTAGTACTTATTTCGGTAATTTTGTGATCTCCCTGTTTGTTTCTTTCGCGATGTATTCTGGCATCTTTTATCAGCCTTGTTAGTTCTGAAAATGTGAAAGAATAAAAGGTATGGCTTTTGAAAGCGACGTAAGTGTGAGTTGAGGTGACACAAATTCGGTAGTGGGACTGATAACGTGACTCGGTAGTTACAACACTCCCCTGTGAGCTGTCTTGCCTGAGTTTGAATCTCTCGCTGTCTCGCCAGCTATGAATCTCTACCCAGCTATAAACTGTCATCCCGATGCTTGACAGGGAGGGTGAATCGTCAATGTGTGTGCCATCCCTTGGATGGATGTTGGATTAGTCGTCCCATCTGCCGGCATGAGTCGGTGGACGTTAAAGATCCCACGGTCTCCTTCACGAAGAGTAGGCAATCTATCACCAGCACCATGAGCAAATTTCAAATTCCTGCCCTGACTTCCTGAGCTGGTGTGGCGACCTGACCAGCATTGTAGCCTTGTAACTGTTTCGGCAGCACCGACTCTCTGCGAAGCCCAAGAGTATGGTACATGAATATGATGATGATTATTGAGTTAATGTGATGGAATCATTAAAACATGGCTTCATTATTTCTCTTGCATTCCATGAGCACTGTTGTCAAGCTATGTTTGTGCCTGTTTTCAGATCGGGAAATGGGAGATTATCTCCAAAATTGGAGAAGGAGGCTGTGGAGTCGTCTACAAGGCGAAGAATATCAATTCTGGAAAAGAGGTACAACCTTGTGGAATACATACTTCCTGTGTGTTCCTTTCACTTTCTCGGATCTTGAGCAGCTCTTGGGATAGCTACACAGAACACAGGAGAAAACACAGCCAGCAGTTTCGAGGGGCATGACAGAGGGACACATGGAAGAAGAATGAGAGCAAAGCGATGGGGAGATTCTCCTTCATCTGAATTTGTCTCCCTTGTTTCTGTTTCGATGAAAGATGCTTTTTCTTTTGACTTGTCAGCCCCACATCATTCCTGTGGAAGATTACATCATTGATGTGATTACATTGGAGAAATAATGTCTCATTTGTGACAGATGATGGCGATGTGTCAGAAATCTCAGTAAAAATAATGGGGAAAACCCCTTGAGGTAAAGGTGAGGGGGCTTCTTCATTCCTATCATTGTTCTGCCTCCACTGACGAAGTTGCCGGAGGCATTATGTTTTCGTGTTGTCCGTAGGTCCTTACATCCTACATTCTAATTATCTCTGCCACCGAAGGTGAAGAAGCTTATGTTCTCACCCCTCTCTGTCTGTTTTTCTGTTTGTCTGTGTGCAGGATATCTCAATAATTTGTGGACGGATCCGGATGAAATTTGGAGGGAAGTTTGGGTGTGTGACAAGGACAAACTGATTAGATTTTGATGAAGATCCGGATCTGGATCCGACGGCGAATTTTTAAAGTTATTCTTCACCAATGAGAGATCAGGCCAAAAATGATATGCAGCATGATATCTCAAAAAGTTGTGGACAGATTTGGATGAAACTTTGTGGACACATTGGGTGTGTGACAAGGAAGAATTGATGCAATTTTGGTGAAGATACGAATCCGGATCTGGATCCGAGAATTATTGAATTATTGAAAGTGATTCTTCACTGTTCAAAGATCGGGCCAAAATCAATATAGAGCACTGTATTTTAAAAATGTATTGGGCCTGATATGTTCTCATGGATCAGGCATTATGTGGCGGAGGTATGCGCTCCATTGAGTGCCCTTCTAGTTTTCTCTGTTTTCTCTGCGATTGCTTATCCGATTGACACAAAATTTTCACCAGAGGTGCGACTACTCATCCAGAATGTTTTAATGATAATTATGATGTCATCGGTCATGTGGTGTGGCAGTCATGTTGGGAAAAAAGGAGAGTTGAGACCTCTGTATCTCTGAAACCGCTACATGGAAAAAAATGAAACGTAGCGCCTATCAAGTACTCCCCATGGGAAATATGTGGGATATTTTGATGATGTCATAGGTGGCATTATTGTGACATCATAACTGCATGCATCGAATTCTTCATCCGTCTGAAATCCATCGAACAAAACGATCAGTCTGAAAATCTTCTCCAGAACGGCTGAACAGATCGAGGCAAAACTTTACAGGCATCATCAACGATCCATGAGGAATAAAAAGTTATCTTCCTATGATGTCATAGGTCACATGGTTTGGCAGCTATGATCTTTTTTTTGAAGAATACACCTTTGAAAATCCTCTCCAGATTGGCTTGACAGAACGAGGAGAAACTTCACCCACATCTTCCCCAAGCTTTTGGGATTCCAAAATGTTCACAAAAAATTAATAGGTCACATGGTTTGGCAGCCATATTGTATTGAACGAAAATCTTTAACAAATTCTTTCTCTTGAACTACTTCATCAATCAGCATGAAACTTCACAATTTTGATATCATCATCATGGGGAATATTTGTTTTCAGTTTCAACCTGATTGGACGCATGGTCTGGCAGGCAGACCTTTTTTATATTTTGCATCTGGGTTCAGGGATTTAAATCAAACTTGGAACAAGTATCATGTATAATGATGGAATCATGTGGGCAGAGGCAAATCTGGCTAAGTGGAAGAGTGCCGTTCTATACTTTTCTTCCACTTTCAATTCCTGCCACTCAACCACATTCACCGGTGGTTTGTACATGTAATAATCTATCTTTTCTCCTTTTGATCCTCCATGGATGTAAAGTTCCTTTCTGTCATTTTGCTCCTCTAAAGACTTCTGTATAAATGGACACAATCATTGTATATCACGATTCACCGATATCATATATTTTCCTCACTTTCCCGCATTGAAACCAAGATTTTAAAATGTGACATCTTGTCATCTCTTTCAGGTTGTTGTGAAGAAAGCAAAATATGTGGCCGGTCTCCTTGGAGTAAGTTTGTGTGAATGTGGAGATAATGGTGTTTTAACTGCTGAACCAATACAGTTTAATTTATCTCTGAAGTGTCCTGGTAGATATTTTATCTCTGACATATTTAATGCCGATTGGCCCTTGAGGCTGAGTCTGTCTGTGTGGGTTACAATCTTTTGGTTTGAGCTATGAGGGGTATGATAACCTTCGTACATCTCCATGAATTTGTTCAATTTCCTCCTTTTCTTTGTAGCTCTTGTATGAAGCAAAGAAGATGAAGTCACTTCATCACAAAAACATTCGTAAGTTTGGCTTTCACTCAAATGTCTCGCAGTATGAACAAAACAAGTTACAAATCGCTTCTGTGGCATGAATTTCTCACTTATCAGTCAACATTTCACTTTTCACAAAACCAATGTTCAAATTTGCAAAAACACCCTTTTGGATCCGTCTATTCATCCTTTGTCACAAATTGCTGGTGCCGCTTAAGCAGCTTCCTCAGCAAGGGTTATACTGGATGGTTTGCCTTTGCCTTCCCAGCAGTAGTTGGAGCAGGAATTTGTAATTTGGCCAGGCTGCTGGTGATAGCTTGGAAAATGTGGGGTCTTTAATGTCCACCAACTAATTCAGGCAGATGGAATGCCAGTTTAACATCCCTCCAAAGGTCGGCACACACATTGAATCAACCTGCCTGTGAAACACCAGGATGACAGTTTAAAACGGGGCGGAGTTTCCAACCCAGGCGAGACAGCTTTGAGCAAGTCTGCATACATCTGTGGCTCTAGGCTACCCTGTCAGCCCCCTTTTGGGTTCCATCTTTTTTAAAAGAAATATCGCTCGCACTCTATCATATCATGCATCGGAGTGGTGACCTGTCCAGTATTGTGCCGTCCCCACCACCACCACCACCACCACCACCAGCACCACCACCATCACCACCACCCACCTCTGATCCAGCCTTAGCATCCCCATGCGTCTGAAGACGCAAAAGGAGTGGTTCTCCCTTATCATGCCATCTGTGAACAAAATTGAAAAGTATTTGTCATAAAGTGTCTATCCTCACAATTCCTCTCTCAGAGATACTTGAATAATGAGTTTTAGAGAATAAATGTACTGCTATGAATTATACCGCCCGCTCAGCGTGCGAACAGCTGCTTTAGCCAATGACGGCCGTCTCGCCCACCGGATGGACAATTCAGTCGCGACTTTCCGGAACAACGCCGAAAACCAGTCACGGGTGTGCTCCAATGCGCACACCACGGCCATGTCAATGTGCTACCCGCGCGCGACAGGGTCAATCGCCGAATTAATCGATATACCTAAGTATTCGGGCGGGCAGCCTACCGAGAGACCTTACCTCAGCGAGGCCTGCTCGGACACGAACCGCTTAAGCGGTTCGTTCCGTTCTGGGATAACCGAACGGTTTATTATCGCGAGACCTCGCTGGACCCAATTCTTTTATCGGCTATTAAAAAGCCCACTATTATTCCGAGAGCAAGATAGCAGTTCAATTGGGGAAAAGACACGACGAACGAGTTAACATTCACACAAGGACATTTATTTACAATGCACACGTAAACAGGGATAAGCAGTCATGCAATGAATGGGGGAAGGGGACAAGACACAAGCAAGGTAAAAGCACGACAACCGTCTATGGTTATTATTCACAAGCACTTACACAGTTCTACTTGCGGGACATGGCGTCACAACATTCACACAAATAAAAGCAAAGAAAGACCCCCTCAAAGGCAAGGGAGTCAGACTGGACCCGAAGTCCTTTATGTCCAAGGAGACGAAGTTGTCCAAGGGAGTTGACCGAAGGGACTCCCAGAGGCCACCGCAGGTTACCTCCACGTTCGTGGTGACTTGGTTGGGCGACCCTCGATGGACCCTCTCAAGCTCCTCACCGACTACAGGGACTCCAGGCTTGAACGTGGCTGTCCACAACTCCACGCTCCGAGACCTCCACCGACTGACTGCTCCACCCAGACCGAGACCTCCACCGACCGACCAACAACCAACTCCAGAGAGAGACTGTGAATGCTCCGTGCACCCTTTTTATTCCCCCTGCCTTCTCGCCCCGCCCTTCTTCCAGCTCCCGTGGGAAGCCTCCAGAAGGAGGGCGCGTTTTACCTCCAACGCCCTGGCTCCTCCCTTCACGGGGCGCAAAGGGCAGAAGAAATCGTTGCGGTAGCCCTCAATGGGAATGTGGCCCAGGGACATTTATCGCCCAAAAACAGGCCCCCACCCTACATCACCTTTGACCCCTGGTTCAATCCGCCCTTCCCCCGTCGCGAAGCGTGGGAAAGCAGGAGGGAAAACCCCATGCGTGCTGGAACCCCTTCTTCTTTCCCCATGGCAGAGATGGTTTTTGATGTAGAGAGGGTTGTAGCGTTGTTGTGGAGAAGGTGATTGGTGGTATGGTTGGTGGTTGAGGTGGTCGTGGTTGTTGTAATGGTGGTGTGGTTGGCGTTGTGTGGTGGGCGTGAGGGTGGTGTGGTTGGGCGCTTGTAAAAAAAGGTGGTTGGTGGTGTGGTTGGTCCAAAATAACGATAGCAAAGAATAACGGCAAACTCACAGATCACAGCCCTGTCCACACAAAAAATTCCATTCAGACCACGGTGGGGAAATCTATTTGAACACACACTAAGCGATAGAACTGATCTTGGGGATATCCTTTATGGTGCTCTGCGAATTTCCACAGCCGTAACAGTACATTTTGAGATTGAAATGTAATTATATTTACTTCATTGTTGGTCTTTGGGGTTCAGTCGGATGTTGCAGAGGAAGCCCATTTGAGCTGTTGAGTCCAGGTGCAGTTCCTATTGTCAGACCGGTTCTTCAATGATAGGAGGTTAATGGATGCAAGAGGAGGACACTTGAAGGAAGATTGAGTGGAGGGAAGGGGAAGAGGACACAGAGGTTGAACAAGCTGAGAAGAAAGGTTTTAGTGAGGATGGAAAGAGTCGTTGTTGTTTTGTATCCAGCATGTGGCTGCTGGCTGCATCATTTTCTCGAAGCGTGGCTGTGCCACTGATGCAGTGTTCCTGTTACCAGTAAGCTGGTGGTACTCATCTTGCCACCCTCGGAAGGATGACAGGCTGAGTCAACCCACCTGGTGCGATTTCAAAGTCAAGAACCGAAGAACTTAAGCCAGCCATCTTCACCGTTAAACCAACACCAGGCTCCATGGGAATAGGGATGATGATTGACCTTCTGATAAAGGGACGAGAAGCTGGTGTGAGAGGAAGAGGTTAAATGGGGAGGCCGAATCAGCTGACCCTGAGTGCAGGATATTAAAATCACCAAACTGGAACACAAAACGCAGGATAGTGAACCCATGATATGAACGCGTGGTAATGAACACAACAAAAGTGTTCAACAAGCGATAGCAACAAACAAATGTGGAACGGTTCACGTAGCTTTGGAAGCGAACCACTTGAAATGGAGAAGAAAAGCTGCTGCCCGAAACCGGATCCTCTTATCAACATGATGAACATGCAAATTTTGTGTGACCCTTCAAATGACAAGTAGTCGACAGGTGAGGGTCAAGAAACTGTTGCGGATTCGCGCCCGCCGGCGTGCTGACGGCCACGTAACTCGAATCGCGGCACGTCGCCCACCGGACGGACAATCCAGTCGTGACCCTCTCGGACTAACGCCGGGAACCAGTCACGGGTGGACCATCGGTCTCACCGCGATCGAGCCAATCGGCCCCCGCGTGGGATAGGGTTGCTCGCCAAATTCGACCTACCTAAGTACCCACACGGAGGGTAGACCGGGCGATCGCACCTCGCCGCAGGTCGACTTCGGACACGGGCCACTTAAGCGACCCGTTCCGTACTATCGGGATAACCGAGCGGTGTTATTCGTCGGCCTCGACGGTTCGATTAATTATCGGGCGTCTTTGCCCACGACCAACCCTTTACGTGAAGCAAGATGGGGATTCAATGAAAGAAATGACGAAGCGAAGCGGGAAAACAGTTCAACAATAAGCACATTTATTTCGCGATGAACGGAAAGCACACATATACAATTCCACCAAAAGCACATGGAAAAGAAGAAGACAAAAAGCAAATGCAACAATGCAGATCTATCCGACTACCGGGCACTTGGCAACACTTATACAATTTTACTTCACAGACGGCGCCGACAACACATATTCCCAAAGCAAAAGAAAAGAGAACCACCCTCCAGGATGAGGGGGTAGGCGGGCCTGGGGCCGAGACCGTGTCGGGCCTACCCGTCTGATGATGAGACGCGAAGTGGCGGTGGTGCCTCAACTCCGCGGGCCTCGCGGAGAGTGTCTGGTAGGGGGTGGGAAGGGGGCCCCCTTTTGTCGCACTATCTCAGCGCGGGGGGAAACAGGAGGGGGTTGCTGATGCTCGGGGAAAGGAGGATTTCACAAAATCTCGGGTCCCGCGACGAGCGTCTCCACCACGACCTCGGTCGCGCCGCCGGCCTTTCCCTCCGCAGTTCCCCGAATCCGACGCGAGTACCCCCTTGTCCGCCCTCGCCGCCGCCGCCTCTCCACAGCTCCGTCCTCTTCACTCCGACTCCGCGAACTCCCAACTGCGAACTGCTTCTCCGAACTCCAAAACTCAACTCCCTCCACTTCCAACTCCGAACTCTTCCTCCTGCGAACTGCCCTCTTCTGACGAACGCAGTCGTTTTTATAAGCCCCGTGGCTTCGCTCTTTCATCTTTGACCCTCTGCCTACGACCTTTCACCTCGCTCCCCATTGGCCCGAGGAAAAATTGGGCGTGAATGCTTTTTGATCCATGAATTTGCATATAGCGACCGCCCTCCAACGCCCTGGAGGCGGGGCCAAATCGCCCCTCGCTCACCGATTGGACGGAACAAAAGTGGGCGTGAGTCGTTTTTGATCCGTTTTTCTGCGGAAAATCCGTGATGTTTTTGAACAGGCTGCTCGGTGCGCGCCCCGCACGAGTCCAGCATCGGTGCCCACGAGTGGCGCGAGATGACGGTGATGCGATGGTGGCGAGTTGTGACGGTAAAGGTCGTGGCGGTTGTGGTGAAGCGGCGTTGTGGCTGGTGGTTGTTGTTGTGAAGTGGCGTTGTGGTTGGTGGTTGTTGTGATGGCTGTTGAGACGTGGTTGGTGGTTGTAATAATGGCGGCTGGTCCAAAATAAAGATAGTAAAAGAAAAACGGCTATCCTGAAGAGTCGCAGCCCTCATGAATGACCTTTATTCCCTCTAGACAACGGGTTTGGGCCTAACTACACATATACTTACCGAGATATCTCACCGAAGGGACCTGAATGGTGGTTTGCGAATTTGGTCAACCACAACAATACCACAACAGGTGATGGTCAATGTGTTCCTTTCACCATTCATTATCATGTCTGCAAATATTTCGGTAACACCCACCACTCATAATATTCCACAGAATCCAGGAGTTCCGTTGTTGATTATTGGCTCTTTGTGTTTCACTTTCAATTGCTTTTGTGTACAATAATCAATAATTAGACCACTACACACTGTCAATCAAATGTACTCAGCCAACTCCTTCGGAGCAGTGTGTTCACAGAATGTAGTCGTCTTATCGCAATAATTCTCATCAGGTTGACTGAACCTAAGTCTACTCCATACAACTGGGATTCATACATACACTGCCCATGTAACTAACACCCATGCTGATTTTATCGATTTACTTATGATTGGTGGGTGTTGCCCAAATATTTCCAGACATGATCAAGAATGGTGAAAGGACCACATTGACCCTCACCTGTTGTGGTATATTGACCCTCACCTGTTGACTTGCCATTTGAAGGATCACACAAAATTTGCATATTCATCAATGTTTTTTAAAGGTGTATCACTTTGGGTGAGTTTCGAACATCATCTTAACTTGTGCTCCACTATCTTGTTTCCCTACAGTGAAGTTGATTCGCGTCCATATAAATCCGGAAGTTCGCCGAGTGGTCCTCATTCTTGAGTATGTGGATGGAGGTGAGTTTTCTGACATCAGTTTGCTGAAAAGCTGTTGTTTTTATCCATCAAGTCGACTTTTACTTGAGCAGCTAAATAATGTAGTCATTAGTTAACATGAATTATGGTGTCCTAATTGTTGGGACCTTTTATACTCAGTGTCAGGCTCATGCTTGACTGTGTATATTTCTTTCAAGAACTAAAAGAGCAGAAAAGATGGCATTAACAGCTTTGGTTTTACATTGTCATGTTCACCATCTGATGTCCCTGTCAGCAGTACGCTGTATTGAGCTCAACCATGAATGTTGATCCAAATCAGAAAGTAAATAATGTATGTTTTGAAGTCGAGGCTTGTTGCTCTGATAAATGTAACATATCTTTCAGTTCTGACAAATCTCAGTCTCATCCTGTCACTCTGGCAGGATTGTTAACAACAACCCACTGAACGATTTCCATGGTCAGAAACAGGAAGTGCTTCAGTCTCTTGTCTTTATAGGCCTCACTGACAGCCATAATGTGGATCGTATATCAAAGCTGTCTTCCAAACTGAGCTGCAGACTTCATCATTCGAAATAATTCCTTAAACTCATCGTCTATAAGGTGTTTCTGCATCGTTCAATGCAAACGTATTGAGAGCTTTATGTTCCACAGAATCCAGGAGATCCGTTTTTGATTCTGCAATCTCTCTCCGAGGTGATGAGATGGCAGCACCACAAACTGATCTGGATTCTGTGGAATATAAAGCTCAACATTATCAGCATATCACGTGATCTGGCTGAAACAAAGGCCAGCTCCTCTCACATCGGATATGAGTTGATTCCTTCAATTTATGTGGCCTGTCAAGGGAACGCAGAGTCTTGGAAGAGTGAGGATAACACCGTATTTACAGTGGGACCATCGGTGGACATAAACAAGAAAATGACTGAACAGGAAGAGAAAAAAGAGCAGAGGACGGGATGTTGTTCTGCACACATGGAGCAACATGTCAAACGTTCCATATTCGCTGCCTTGCAGTTGAGCTCCTCCTGTCCCCTCACCCCTCTGCCCCAGTGCCGGATTAAGCCTCGGCTGGCCCTCAGGCACATTTTGAAATTTTAGAGAATGGCCTGAAAATTTTTAATTAGATCTCAGGCTCATGGAAATGGACCCCAGACAAAAGATTAACCGATTCAAGAACAAAATATTTAATACAAAAGAAGACAAATATTTCATGTGAAAATAATTTTTGGCCCGAATTTTTGGATGGCCCTAAGGCACATGCCTTGTCTGCCAAATGGTTAATCCAGCACTGCTCTGCCCATCTCCCTTTCCTCATTACAGACAGTTCAAGTGACACCCTCCTGGTTAAACTCAAAGTCTACTCTTTCCACACATTTGCACTCCTTTGTTCCTCTTTTCTTCCATTTGTCAAACTTCCCTCCAGAAACTGTTCAAAGTACAGTAGCTTCAAGAAAAATCGTTCAGATTGTGAAAAAAGTGTGAAAATTGGCATACATGTCCATTTTTATCTGTTCTTTCATGCAAGAGCAGGGCACACCTTTTCAGAATACATTTATGGCCGCCATCTTGAATTTCAAAATGGCCACCACCAAAAATAATATTTTACAATATCTCGGTCACCAAGAGACCGAGCAAAATGAATAAAGAGTCTAATCCAATGTTTTCACACACACACCGAATCCAATAAACACACTTAAAATGCTCTATTGTCAGTCTTTCTGCTTTTAAATGACATATACACTGTCCCAAGTATAGTTCATCTGGTCGAGAAACAGTTCTGACTTCAATCTGTCTGATAACATGTTCCTGCACAATGGCAAAGTTCAGTGCACAGGAGTGATGCACAGAAACATTTGCATGGTGGTGTGCATGCCTTTTTGCGGCAGCATTTGATCAGCTCTGTGCAGGATTTGGCCACCTTGGCAAGTGCTGTCCAGAAAGGTATCTACTGTTCGATGGCATTCTTCGTCCATCCCCAGTCGCATGGGCTTGGTAAGTGCTGCTTATATATCAGCACTTGGCCCCAGATGTGTCCTGCCTGGTATGTCGACCTCTTGATATGTTCCGTGAGGGCTGCCTTTGTGGGGGGTATGCGATCTATTTGTCTTCCTTTCGCGAACAGAAGCTTCCTTGCCTGATTCACCTCGGTGCATTCACTGGTTCTATCACAAAGATGAATGACGAACCTTTCCAGTTGACACACATTCTCATGTCAGTGCAATGGTATCACTGTATCAAATGTCCTGAAAAAAGGGGAAAAAATGTTAGTCCACCACCATTACAATTTACAACATATATTTCTGCTTATACACATCTATACATGCATACATCTCATTATTTTCAGACAGCAACTGATTTTTAGGACATCAATTGCAATACAGATCATATTCAAGCATGCAAAGAGTGATAGTGATTGACCCACACACAGGGACGTTCTCTGGAACGCATGGATCGACTGACAGCTGGAACGACCATGGACCATAGTTTCAGAGCGAATGACAGACAGACTCTTAGAATTATAACACCTTTCAAAACATTATATTGAAAATTAAATTGGATAAAGCCATTTCTACACCCTCATAGCATTTGGATATCAAACGTCGAGCAAACACTTTGAAGTATTTAGTTGTTTATGAAAGGGTCTCATTTTTTTAAAGCAGAAAGACTGAAAATGCAGCATTATAAGTGTGTTTATTGGATTCCTTTTGTGTGGAAACATTGGATTAGACTCTTTATTCAAGTGTTGAGGCCTCTTGGAGACCAAGATATTGTAAAAATAGTTTTCGGTGGCGACCATTTTGAAATTCAAAATGGCGGCTGTAATTCTCATCTGAACATGTGTGTCCTGCTCTTATATGACAGAGCATATAAAAGTAGTCATGTGTACCAGTTTTCACACTTTTCACATTTTGAACGATTCTGGTGAAATGTTGACTTTATCTATTGGACCATCAATCACATTCTCCCCCCTCCCCCCCCACCACCCAAAAACTTCAAGCATGCGGTGTGCCACCATCTCACATCATCCTCGATAACTTCCTCCAGAATTTTTCTTTCCCCTTGCTCTTCTATGACCTTCAATTTTGCAAACAAATTTTATCTTTACCCTTTTGTGCTTATTGAACAATAAAACATCCAAATCTTCAAAAACAAAATAACTTTTCCTCTGGTTGTGTTTTCTGATAAGTTAAAAATCTCATTGCCTTGCTCTTGTGTGTTACTGTTTGATGTGTCCAGCTACACTCGAAAATCAAGTTGATTTGTGGAAAACGTTCACAGAAAGACAGGCGTGGCAGATCATGGAGCAGGTAAGCTGAAAGAGCTCTCAGCATCAGTCTCATGTTTATGACGTGTTTTGAAATGACTTGAACAAATATAATTGAACTCAAAATTGTAAAATCTAAACAATTACAATCTGTCTCCATGTTTTAATGTTTTATCTCTTCCTTCCAGCTGGCTTCTGCTTTTGCGTATATGCATAGCAAGAACATTGTGCACAGGGACATAAAGGTAACCAACTACACTAGCACAGAACATGATACCTTCTGTTAATAACACTGCAGTGAAAACCATTTTTATGCAGCACAGCAAGGAAGGAATGGGGGGTGGAAGGGGGGGAGGGGGGTGGTGGCCAAGAAAGTACAAAATTCATATTGTTGGGTAATGATTCACAAAGGTGGCGGTGGATGGGGGTGTGGGGGGAGGTGCCGATTACGCACCGATCCTTTTTGTGTTTGTTGCACAATTAATGAAACCCACACCATAACTCGAAAGGAAGATAAAATTAAATATCCATTCCAGCTCAGTTGCAGTCTGTGGAAAACAGAACCACCCATTGTTGGTATGTGTTCAATTTTTTATATCTCTATTCATGTCGATATTGTGAAGATGTTGTTGCACATTTTCTCCTTGAAGGCTGCCCGTTTCTCCGATACTCATTGCTCTGTTGGTTTATCCCAATCTATGGCACTTCTCTCCTCGTACTCTCAAAATTTGCCTCCTGACGTCTCATTCTACAATATCAATCTCGTCTTACAGAATACACTTGCACACACCTTGTTTTTGGGGGGTTTTTTGTATGCCTTGTCGAGGCTCGTATGAGAGCTAACACACAACATACAGCAAAGGGGGCATGAGACAAGAGGGGCAGGAGTGGGAAGGAAAAAACAGTGGGGCACAGTGACATTCGGAGGCAGTTCGACAGAGTAAAAATATTATCTCACTCCTCTCTGTGCATGTGCGATTTGGAATGAATTCTGAGCCAAAATATGGTAAAACAGCAGACTTGAATCTCGATTCATGTTCCAATTCATGTCTAAAATATATCACTTGATTTACATCAGCTGTTCCTCGAAGATAAGTGGATAAGATGGATGGATGGACAGACAGACATGAACCAATTGCTCAACCCTGCTCTTCACTTTGTGTGTGTGGGGTAGCTACTCTTCCATCCCAAATCTCTATCCACACATAACCCTCTACATTAATTCCCTCCTTCACATTAAATAAACTCCGGACATTGTTGAAGAACTTTTTATTTATTTATTTTAAGCTTTTCTTTGAATGGAATTTGTTTTTTTCCTGCCTGTCTTTTACATTCAAATTTGCATCTTTATTTGAACACATTTTATCATGAAAGGTTTGATGTTTTTTTAACATGTTGATTTCTGTTTATTCTCCAGCTTTCAAACGTGCTTTACAGCAGTGGGCTTGTGAAGGTCATCGACTTTGGCATTTCTCAATGTTTCATTCACGGTGAAAAGATTTATGGCCGCTCTGGCACATCTCGCTATATGGCGCCAGAGATCTCAGAGAATGGCTTCGAAGGTCCCCCGATCGATGTGTGGGCTCTTGGTGTCCTGTTTATGACATTATTCGTTGGACATAAATTTGATGGACGGAATATCGTGAAAGTGAGTTTTGCTTATAATGGTGTCATGATCGTGAATGTGGTGTGAATGTGATGCTGATGCTGAGGTGTGTTAAGTATTGAATGAAGGGAGTGTTGAGGGTTTATTGAGTGATAGTTGTGTTGAGTGTGTATTTAGTTGAAGGATATGTTTTGTTGTAAAATATCTGATGGTTTGATGTTGGGTTGTTGTTGGTTGGCTTGTTCAGCACATGCCATTATGGATGCGTCGGTCATGGAGATGCTTTTGATGTTAAGATCTGTTAGTTTGATGAGTCGAGGTTCTGCTGGATATTCCTGCTTGGAGGCATGATATGTTTTCTTCCACACTGTGGAATGAAACAAATGATTGGTTCATCCTTCAGTTATATTCTCTTTTGTAATTATTGTTTGAACTAATTTTCTTTTTTTAATGTTTAATTTCACCATAACGCACTGGAAATTTGGACAATATTTTGGCTATGTTTCATTTTGTCTGCCAATTATTTGAGCTTTCATAAATCCATTTAACTAGTAGTAGGCGTCCACCACTATTCATGACCATGCTGTGGAACGTCAGCCGAGGCCCTTGTGCGGATGACATGAAAACAGAATTTACTGATAGTTTCAGTCAACACAAAGTTCAGGATAATATTTTCATTCTCATTTTCTTCAATTTTGTCGATTGTGCCACACCCATGGGCGTCGGCAAGGAGGCGCAAGGGGGGGGGGGCATTTGCCCTTCCCCTGGAAAATCAAAAATTTGAAAAAATTACATGGAAAATACAAAATGAATAAAATAACATAAACATTTCTCAACACTTCATTCAGTTAGAGCAGGTTACTACTCTTGGAACAGGAATTGGAGCCATCGGAGATCTCTTCCGAAATTGTCAATGACCCTGTTCATTAGCTCGGTCTTTTGGCTGTTCACTTTGTCGCGGTGGACACTTAGCATGCAGAGGCCGGACAGACGCTTTCACTCATCGTTGATCTTAACCTGGTCTTCACCCTGCGCAGTGTGCTGAAGGACCTTTCCACTGTACATGATGTTGCAGGCAGAGTCAGTGCGATGAGGATAGCCTTGCACACAGGAGGGAACAGAGTGGTCTCTTCACCAGCTCGATCATACCCAGAGAGTTGTCATCCAGTGGCTTATGCTTCTGCACGTCATACCACGCTAGAGCTTCTTCTGCAAGGTTGTCAATGCCATACATTTCCTTGACAGATGAAACGATGTGCTTGAATTCATCTCTTTCTGTTTGCTGCATTTCTCTCAGATGTAGTGCGAAAATGTGAAAATATGGTGTGTTACTTTCACCAAAGCGATTTTCCAGAGACTGGATCAAGGAATCCATGTACGGGACATAGATGGTGCAGCGATAGTACTCCTCAATGGAGCTTCCTACATTTGGCCGGTGGACCTGGCGTGCGCATCGCCGAGGCATAGTCAAGTCTATGCCAAGTGCTTCTGCCAAGGTTTTCACCTCAGGGATGACATCTTCTGAGAACACACGGTCTGCACCATCCCGGTGAGCTCGGAAAGCCTTCATCAACAGGTCAATGTGATCTCGGACTCCCATCATGTCCATGTCGACTGCCTGCAGCTGTTGGGTCACTGGCTCCAACATCGCTGAGTACTTCACAATGATCTTCAGAGAGATGAGGAACACTGTGGTTCCTGCAGCACACCTCAGCTGATACGCCGTCTGACGCGTACTCTGTGACTCATGCTGGTTTGCCTCCAGTTGCTCCAGTTGTGCATAGATATCACAAAAGTTGTCTGAAAAGATGCGGATGCTTTTGTACTTTGCGCTCCATCTGGTTTCACACAACAAAGGTATATTTGGAACCAGTCTCCTGCGCTTGGGACTGTCACGGAAGAATTTAATGATAGATTTCACAGTTCCAGTCGTATTCCTCACATCTGCGACAGAATTCAGATCATGAACCACCAAATTCAGTCGATGTGAAGAGCAGTGCACGAAAAACAGCTTTGGGATAGGTGTTCCTGATACGGGCCTGTACACCATTGTCTTTTGCTGCCATGGTTGAGCATCCATCGAAGCCTTGGCCGTGGAGCTTGTCAACGTTAAGACCAATTTTTTTTGCTTGGTCGCTGATAGTATCTGCAATTGTTGCAGCGTCCACCCTCTCCTGTGGAATGAATCCAAGGAATTCCTCATGTATGGTGGCTGAGTCATTCCGTTGTTCCTGCAGCACAACAAATCGTACTCCAATGGACAGTTGCTCGGTGCCTGATATGTCAGCAGTTTCATCTGCAATGATAGAGAATCCATTTGATTCATTTGCAGCTTTCACAATATTGTCTCTTACGACTTCTTCGGAGAGAACTATCAGCTCGTTCTATACACAAACTGATGTGTATCTCGCATTTTTGCTTGCGCCCTCCATGTGATCCTTCAGGACCGTGTCCCCTGCTTCTATCCTGAATCGCAGTAGGTCACAGAGGTTCCCCGATGTACTCTCCTTCCCCCTCAATGCAATGTCATGGCTGCAGCAGAACAGAATGCTGGATAGTATGGGGAACAGTTTCTCTCGGTTTTGAGTGACTGCTTTGTTGACTGCTCGGTCCATCTGGCTCACGATGGTCAACTCTGGCCTTTGCACGGTGGTGAGGAAATTGTTGGTATCTTGCAGTGCGCCTTTATGCCAGGAGGAAAGCATGTGCTGTTGATGTACCTAGGGTGTCTTGATTGTTGTCAGAGTCATCAGACTTACGTTTTTTAAAGAACCTCCTGATATCCATTTCACATTCCTGAAAAATAAGAAAAATGAGGTTAACATAACAACACAAATTTAATACAATGGTCTTCCCCAGACTATAACAATCAAATCAAGAGCATTTCGTTGGATTATTTTGTATAAAATCCAACGAAGAAAATTAGCATGAGTTTTGTTTCTGAAATAAAATAAATAGCCGCAACACAGAAGGAATGAACGAAAAAACACTATCTTCCACACCAAATATCATGACATTCAATCAATCGTGTGTCTTCTACCTGAAGAGTTGTGAACATTTTGTTCTGTTATTTACAGTAATCTGAGCAACAAGATGTCTTCACACTTCACACGGCGATCTCAGGATAACAGTGCCCCCCCCTGCATTTTTTTCTGCGGACGCCCATGGCCACACTGGCAGCAATCATACCACACTGCTTACACGTCGCATGTGACAGAGATTAGAAATGGTGCAAGCCTCATTTTCTCGAGCTTGGGCTGAGAAAAACTCTCAAACAAATACAACCCAAGCTTGTGTTTCTTCCTGGTAAATCATTTCACATGAATTCTTGGAAATTGAGGGGAATTAATTTGGGATTCTGGCCTTTTCCTGGTTTTCTTCATTCCAGGCTCAATCTTTGGCTTCAAACCATCTCTAGGTGGTAAGTGTGGTGTGCTCGCACTTGTGCAATGTGCTCTGTGCACCTCCTTTCCCAACACGAAGGAAAGACTCATCGGGTTGTATTTTATGGCCTTCAAAGTTATCCCATAACCAAGTTAACGAAATCGGATATTGTGGGTGCAATGGTAAAAGCTAACTTCATACAAAGTGACATGATAATTGGATGGAAAATTCGACCGGCATTCCAAAAAGTCCGTTTCCTGATGGCATGGGCTACAGGGTGTTTCATGTGTCAGGAATAAATGGCCTCGACCTCCCTTTCCTCGACCTTCGGTCAACAAACCGACAAAGACTTAACATCCATTCATTGAGTTGAGAAGGTTTGTTTTTCAGCTTCTGACAAACTTTTGTGTTGTACACTATCACTTATTTGAGGAATGAAATGTATTTTATTGGTTTCGAGTCAGGTCATGGTTATTTCATCAGTGAGTGCTTGTTTTGAATATGCTTCTTACCTTCACCACCAAAGGTGGAAGGAGGTTATGTTTTCAACCCTGTCTGTGACAAGGCTACGAGAAATTTTCAAGTGATTCTTAACCATTGAGAGAGGGGGCAAAAACCGATATCATTTATTGCATTTCAAAAAGTTAGAGATGGATTCAGGCGACACTTGGTGGACAGGTTGGGTATGCGACAAGGATTCGATTTGGTTGAAGATACGAATTTTTTATTTTCATTTTAAAAGTGATTCTTCCTCATTGAGCGATGGGGCTAAAACAATATACAGCATGATATTTCAAAAACTTATTGGGCCTTATGTGTTCCACTTGATCAGGCATTATTTGGCAGAGGTATGTGCTCCACCGAGTGCCCTTCTCGTCACGTAAATGTCAGTGTTCGATTGTGAAGATGGTTTCGGATTCTGACACAAATACATTTGTTTGGATTCTTTGCAGATGTCACTTGACAAGACTGATTACAATGTGGTATTCAGCCCACCACCTTTTGCGAGTAAGACATTGGTTTCCCTTCTGACTGGGATGCTTCGGAAGGATCCTCTGGAGCGACTCACCATGCAGGTGAGGATTTGATCATGTCTACAACTATTTTATTTCCATGAACAAAAATGTTGAGGTTGCAGACCTCCTGTTATTGTGGATGAAAATGCAATTGCTCATGCGTGGAGGTGTTTCCTGATCCTGTTTATATTTGATTCCAACACATCCATTGTTTTGCAGGAGATTGTGAACCACCCATTTTTCGAAGTACATCACCAGATGTAATTTTGAAGGTAAGCAGCCCTCCTTTTGTCGTCATTCTTTTTTTTTTCTTTCTTCCATTCTTTCATAGTATCTGAATAATATGGAGCCTCATGGAAGAGCAAGGTGATAGAGAACATGAACTGATAATAGGGCAGCTGGGTAGCCATTGGACAAAATAAACATGAATTTCTGGTTCTGGGTCTAAGTGCATTCGACTTGGATATTGCGGTGCCTCTTTCCAGTTTATCAAAGCGAAGTTTTCGGACCATATCCGTTGCGTCTCTCTCTTATCTTTTTTTCCTTGTGTTATTTGTGTTTTTGGACAATTTTTTCTGTGTTTAACCTGATCTTCTTGTGGCATTTTGTTGAATTTGTGTCCTTGTGAATGTATGGTACGCTCACCAAGGAAAAGAATTGGGGATGGTCCGAGATGGTGGTGAACAGCAGTTTTGAAGACTTGGAGCGAATAATGAGACTGAAAAAATGCAGAAGTGCTTCCACAGGTGCCAAAAGAGGAGGGAAAAAAATCAGAGGTGAGCAGTGATTCTGGATTTTGAGAGTTTAAACAGAAGAGGGTTTTGGTGGACCACATGCATCCTGCAGGAGGGCATAAGAGACCAGAAAGGAGGGTGGTAGAAGACAGATCTTGGTTTCCATGGTGTCGAGCTGAAAGGACAGAGTGAGGACAGTATTAAGGAGAGGGTCTTTCACTCAGAGTAGTTAATGCATGGAATTTACGCTTCACCTCTCGCTTCAAACAACCCTGATTACGTCGTCATAAATATTAAACTTACATTTTTGCAACCAAATATAATCAGCTGCAATGTTACACCTTTGGTCTCCAATTCATCTTCCCATTTTGCCTGAAGCACCTCCACTTAAAATAGCTACTCTTTTGTCAATTGGTGGATTTCCACTTATTTTGCTGTAAAAAGGTAAATATTGAAATGAACGCAAATCCACAAAAATTGTGGTTTTGTTCGTGGTGTGAGAGTGTATCCTTTTATTCAGATGGGTAAAGAGTGACCTTTGTGTTACTTCGCAACTTTGTTCAATGGCTAATGTCAAGCTTTTCAACAGTTTCACATCTTAACATTGATTTTTATTACTTACGAAGTCTAAAGATTTCCTAAGTATATTGAAGACTTCCATCCTCTGTTTGTTTGTTTGTTTGTGTGTTTGTTTGTGTGTTTGTTTGTGTGTTTGTTTATAGGCACGATAACTCGAGAACGGAAGAAGCTACCAATGTCAAATTACACCACGTGATTCAGGAGGGTGATGGCGAGCGCTGATTAGATTTTGGTCAAAATCGGTCAAAGGTCAAGGTCGCAGTGAGATCAAACATAATTCCGTAAATTCATGTGGAGAAATGGAGTATTTTTGCTTCGGTCGATGTTACGAGTTCGTTTTTACTTAGATTTTAATTTTGTCTTCGGTTTTTTGCGATCGCTTAGGACGCTTAAATCTCAGCTGTCAAAATTCTGGTAAAAATCGGATGTTTTGGAGACGGTTTAAGATTGTATAAAAAATATTTCACTCGCCGCGTCACAGCTCGTCACGTGGTGCAGCGCGCTTGAGCAGAGGGATCGTTGATCACGTAAAGGTTTTCCGTGTGAGCGCTGACGGTGTTTTCGATAAAGATGGTGTTTAGAAGTCATTTTTATCACAATAAAGGTTATCGTCGCATGCCTGACTCTCGAAGCCGTCGGATTATGTTAAGATTGTTGGTGGATGGCCGAATATTGCGGTTTTCTGACTTTGATAAAGTAATATTAAATAATTGCGTGGAGAAATGGAGATTTTTTCCTTCGGTCGACGTTACGTTTTTTGATGGTTTGGTCAAGAATCATCGTAGAAACTTCTGGTTTGCGTCGCTACCTTCTCTCGAGACAGCTTTTATTAGACAAGGTCAGAGGTCAAGTTGACAATTTCGTAAGTACCAGTCCATGACTGCTTGTTTATTTTATTATTTGGATGAGAATAAAAATTGTTCATCTTCTCCGGTATTGAATGAAATCACCTTTGGGATTCTTCCAAGATTCGGAAATGGAATAGAAATGATGAACAGAATGATAGATGTCAACCAGTGGCTTAAGAACAGTGTTGGGAGGAAGGTTTTACGTTTAAGAGGAAGTGTTGGCTTCATAGTTTGGGTGGGGGGCTTGGGATATGATGATCCTGTGTTCAAATGCCACGCGGCTGTTGAATTTATATCAGGTGATGTTGACTGCCTGTCATCGTTCCGAGTTTGGCAAAAGGAGTGTAAGCTTGCTGGTATCCTGTGTCAGAGTGGTGACCCATCCAGGATTGTGCTCAACAGCAATGGAGACTGCTTAGGCAGCACCAACACTCTGCACAGAGTATGGTCCCGATGGATGGATGGTATTGAGTGTACCACTGCTTGTGTGTCAAGGAAATTGACTGATATTGAGAAATGTTACTCTGTTGGAGAACGCGAAGCTGTCGCATGCATTTGCACTGTGGGACACTGGCATGCCTATCTCTTTGGCACAAAACTTACACTATGCACTTTCCATCAGGAATGAGTTGCCTGACTTTAGACTTTGGGTTCAAGTTACAGACCTATGCGTATAGCACTCCGCAATGCACGATTACTGTAATATTACTGGCACCCTGCCCTACTCACCAAACTCTCTTCCCATGGTATTCAAGGCCATCTCCACTCATGGCTCGCAGACTTCCTCTCCTGTCGCAGTCAACGTGTGGCCCTAAATGGAGTTCTTTCATCCCCTCTTCCTGTGCAGGCTGGAGTTCCTCAAGGTAGCGTTCTGGGCCCTGTTCTTTTTCTGGTTTTCATCAATGATCTCTCGGACTCTCTGGAAAATCCTCTATTTCTCTTTGCCGATGACTCCACCCTCTGCCGTACCATCTGTCATCCCTCAGACCGGCAAGCAGCAGCTTCTTCGCTCACTGCAGATCTGGATAAAATCACAAACTGGTCCAACACGTGGAACATGTCTTTCAATCCAGACAAATCTCACACTCTCACTATGTCTCTTCGAAAGGACCGTTTACAAAACCCCCCCATCCACTTTCTCAACAATCCTCTGGAAGAAGTCTTTTCTTTCAAGCTTCTGGGTCTCACTATCTGCCATGACCTTTCCTGGGAAAGTCACATTTCCAACCTTGCCTCAAAAGCCAGTCGCCGACTGGGAATCCTCCGTCGTGCAAAGTCCTTCCTCGGCCCTCTTGAGCTCCTGACCACTTACAAAGCTTTTGTCCGTAGCCTGATGGAGTACTGCTCTCCCCTCTGGGCTGGTGCTCCTGCCTCCCACCTTTCTCGGCTTCACGCTGTCGAAACCAGGGCATTTAAGATCATCGGCATCTCCCGCAATGAAGCTGAGTCTTTGGGCCTCTCACTCAATCACCGCAGGTTGGTCGGTGGTCTTTCTGTCTTCTACCGACTCCTCTCCAGCCTTGCCCCCCTGCTCTCTCTGCGATTTGTCCCCACCACATTTCCACAGGGCGCTCAAGGTCCGCCAACAACCCCTTCTTGTAAAACTTCCAAACTCACTAATCACTGCTCATCTTCACTCTTTCATTGCTCTTTTTCCCGCCTTTGGAATAAACTTCCTCACTCTATTCTTTCCCATTCTTCCCTCCAGGCTTTCAAAACAGCTGTTCACCACCACCTCTTATCTTCCCCCATCCAAATCCTCGATCTTTTGTACCCCGATAATCCACCCAAGCCCACTTCCTTCAATTCCCCTGCTTTCCTGCCTGAAAGTCCCTGTAATGTCCATCTTCCCCTCGCCATGTTCCCCGTCCCATCCCCATCCCTCTCCCTTCCACATTTCACCTGTGTCTGTTCCCCAATGTTTTGTCCCTTCCACTCCCGCCCCTCTTGTCTCATGCCTCATTGCTGTGAGTTGTGTGTTAGCTCTCATACGAGCCTCGACCAAGGTATACAAAAAAAAAAAAAAAAAAAAAAAAAAAAATATGACCACCAAGTGCAGCATAAGCTGTGCTTTCAAAATAAAGTTGCCGCCTTATTTAATTTACCTGACAATATTGTTGACGACAGTGCTGACGTGGATAATGATGTTGACGGTGTCTGAAATCTTGCTACAAGATGCTTGTATTTCTCATGACATGTTAGTTGAAGCAATTAGCACTGATGATGCTCAAGTAAAAGTAAAATGGTATTGTTGCGAATTCGCGCCCGCCGGCATGCGAACGGCCACGTAACTCGAATCGCGACACGTCGCCCACCGGACGTACAATTAAGTCACGACCCTCCGGGAACTACCGCCAGTCACGGAGCCAGTCAAGGGTGGGGGTTTAACCTCACCACGATCGTGCCAATTGCCCACCCGCACAGGATCGGGCTGCTCGCCAAATTCGACCTACCGAAGTACCTGTGCGAGTGGACGACCGGGCGATCGTACCACGCCACAGGCCGACTCCGGACACGAACCATTCCGTATTACAAGGATAACCGAGGGAGTTATCGTCGGCCTTGACGGTTCCGATTAATTACCGGGCGTTTTGAACCCACTATCAATCCCTTCCGTGATGCAAGATGGAGATTCAATAAAAGGAAGGAGACGAAGCAAAGCGGGAAAACAGTTCACATAATGCACTTTATTTACACACACACACACACACACACACACACACACACACACACACACACACACACACACACACACACACACACACACACACACACACACACACACACACAGACAAGCACGTATATACAGCCATACAGTCAAAATGCAACAAAAGCAAGGAAAGAGTTAAAACCGAATAAAAGGGAATTATTTACACACGACAACACTTACACAGTTTCTACTTCACTGACTGGCGCCACCCAAAGACATTTACACAAAACCCCAAAAGAAAAGGAAGTCGCGACTTCCCTGGGCGCGTCGTCCCCTCCTCCCACGACCGTCGGCGTGGTCGTGCCTGGCCCCGACTCCTCTCGCGGTTTGCGAGCTCGTGCTGCGCCTCCCGTCCGTGCTTCCGTGGACAGGCCGCCCGCCAAACCGCGAGCACAGGACCAGAACGAGCCAAGACCCAGCCTCCACAGCTGCCAGAGTAGACGAGTGCAGAGGAAGAGGAAGAGCCAGCGAGGAAGAAGGAACGTGAAGCCAGGACCAGGACGAGAGAATAGGGAGTGAGATTCACGAGGAAGAGAAGAAGGCTGTTGTTCTGGCAATCCTGCGTGCGTTCCTGGACGGTTTCCACCGCGGAAATCATCGCCGCGTGGTCGCGGTGGACGGCGTTCATAAGTGCGGGTAGTGGCGAAGATGGTGGTGGTCGTTGTGGTGAGGGTTGGACATGGTTGTTTGGTGGTTGGCGGGCGTCGTTTGAGAATGGCGGTTGAGGCGATGCTTACGGGGTTGGGTTGTGGAGGTGAAGGTCGTGGGGGTTTGGTGGAGTTGTTCGGGGGCATTGTTGATGGTGGCTTAATGGTCAAAAATAACAATAGAGAAAGAAAAATGGCTAACTTAAAGCGTCGCAGCCTGGATGAATCACACATATTCCCTCTATACAACGGGTTTGGGCTAACGACACATTGACCGACCGATATATCTCACCTGAGGACTCTTTATGGTGTAATGCGAATTTCCACAACCGTAACAGTATATTGAAAATGGTTGGCCGTCCCAGTCTAAAATGTCAACGACTCTGTGAAACCGTACATCCCCATTATTGACCAGTTGTGAACTCACAATGACGTTATGTTCTGTGGTGAACAAGTTGTTATCCCCAATTTCTGAACTACTGTTCAAATCTGTCCATCTTTTTGAGATGTCTTGCTCACAGATAAACATACAAACAGACAGGGGTGAAAGCACAACCTCTGTCCACCTTTGGTGACATAGATAAATATGGTGTGTGTGTGTGTGTGTGTGTGTGTGTGTGTGTGTGTGTGTGTGTGTGTGTGTGTGTGTGTGTGTGTGTGTGTGTGTGTGTGTGTGTGTGTGTGTGTGTGTTTCTGTGCGTGTTGATGCAATCTTGTGATTCTGTTTTCATGGCATTCAGGACCCAGATGCTGACTTTAACAAGAAAAATGGAAATTCCATCAAGTATTCCAGTCAATCTTGGGAACAAGCGTGAGAAGAAAAAGGTTGAAGGGATCTGATTTGCCATCAATGATTCGAGGTGATATTGTTTGTGTGATATGCGTTTGAAGAAAAAATGTTTGTTGATGATGATCATTCATGTAGTTGGGATGGTATTCATTCCAGGGAATTTTGATGAAACTATATAATGAAGACCAATTTACGAAGTCTCACCAGGAAAAACAGGCGTAGATACAGCGAGATGTCCAGGACCACACAGACAAGTAGTTGTCGGTGTCCCACAAATCATAGTTGAGGAGACACTCTGGCCCATAAAGTATAACATGTGTGTCTGAGGTTTTTATTGCTGCGACCAAACAAGGTCCTGACGGCATATGTCCTTGCTGTCATCGTCAAATGTATCGAGGAACGGTACAGCAATTTTACATCAGAAAGTATTGCAAAGAATCTTAGGAAGTCTTTCTTCCCAGGCTTATGCATGTCAGTGTGAAGAGGAAAATCTGGATCTGCAATGCCTGTGATTGTGCTCTATAACAAGGGGAAATGCCTGCTCAGGCTTAAGTCAACAACTTAGATCTTTTCAACATCCCAACAGAGTTGTCAGACCGAAATCCTTTTGAAATCTGGCTGATCTCACAGAGACTGACATTCATGAAAATGGTGGCACTACCTTGTCTTTGTAGAAATGGGAGGAAAGCAGACAACACCGTGACAGGCAGCTATAGGAAAAGCAAATGGGGTTTTCAGTTATATTTTATGGGCATCAATTCCAAATCAAAAGAGGTGGTTTTGACATTGTACAGGAATTTATTGAGGCCACATCTTTCAAGGAATTTTCAAGGAATTAAGGCACAGGAGGAGCCCATTCGGCCCATCATGACTGGGCTCCACCAATACCAGATTTAATCAATCCGTTGATACCCCTTCTCTTCGTGTGCAGCCTTTTGGCGACTACACTGGCACTTATTTCGCCGACCTCGGAAGGAAGACAGGCTGAGCCAACCCCCTGGTGGTAATTCAGTGGCCAATGGGGCTAGAACTTTGGACCCAAGCCACCCGAACCGCTCAACCAACACCAGGATAAATATTGAATATTGTGTGCAATTTTAGTCACCATAACATCGGAAGGACGTAGCTGCCATCGAGAAGATTCAGCACCGGGCTACCAGATTGATAGCACAATCGACTGATTGACATTGGACTTGCTGAACATCAAGGCATTGGTCGCACGAAGTAAGATTGAGACTGTTGTATTGGTGGCCAAAAATAGACACCCAGGTTCACTGTGCTATTCAAAATTTTCTTTGTCAGACAAAAGAGAAGACTGCTGCTTGTTGTTATTGTCTGATGCAAACAATTCTACTTCCTTCCATTGCGTGGAGTTAGTTCGGAGTAGATGTTGTCAGACCTTTTGTTTCCCATGACAACAGATTTGCTATCACTCTTCTTGACAATTGTGGAAAATGGTTGGAAGTTACATTTATTCATCCTACCATGACTGAAAGTGTCAGAGAGTTACTCACCTCTGTTTTTCCAGGCAAGATCATTTCTGATCACGGACCACAATTTGAATTTTATGAGATTTCTACCTTTCTTGCTGAAAGAGATACTAAACATTCACATTCTGACACCGACCAGCCTGAAGGGAATGGTGAAATCAAAGGATTTAACAAAGTATTGAATGAGTCTCTGCAAACTACTAAAATACACACCATCCATTGACTCATTCTGAATGCAATTCCTTTGCTGTGCACAAATGCACTCCACATCGTATAACTGGCATTGGACCATCTGTATAGCTTCACTGGTGTCATGTGAAGACCAAGTTAGATATTACGAGAACAACGAAAACTCCTTTTTCTGGAGAGAAAATTGTGTGAAATAGAATCCACAAGAAAGAAATTGCAGCAAAGCTTTTGAAGATAAGCGTGTAGGTGTGAAATGTACTGCATTCAAGCAAGGCGAGGTTGTAATTGTAAAAAACAACCAGGATATGTTCCGTAAGGTGAAAGCCAATTCTTCGGCCATTCTCAAGTGAGTGCTCAACTAGGTTTGAATACTTATGCAACTGAGGATGGTACAACATGGAATGTTCAGCGATGAGCCTAGATTCTATGGATCTACATCAGCAGCCAGAAAAAAAAGTAATCCAGAAGCAGGAAAGTCCGTGTGATAAGGTAAGGTAAGGTGTGGTATGGCGTAGCCCTCCTCCCCCCTTCCTCGCTTTCCCCTCCCCCTGTCTCCCTGCTTTATTTTGCAGAAAGATGGCTCCTTCCAAAAGAAGGAAATGTACAAGAAGCAACACAGCAGTAATGAATACTTCCAGAGCAAATGAAACTTCTCAACAGCAAAAAGCAAGACGAGAAGCAAACACAGCAAAAATGACTGCATTCTGCCCCCATCGTTCCTGCGATCTCACAGTAATTGTATTGTCCTTCATTCGGTTGTCCATACTATCTGGCTGAGGAGGACACAGTTCAAGCCTGTGATACCTTTGTCGCCCCTGTGTGAAGTGGGGCCATCGCCGTAAAATACAAAACACACAGGAAATGGCGCTTTGTGTTGAGGCGCGGCGGTGATGGTCATGTTTAACCCTCGACCAGTCAAAGATCCCTGGGGGGTTAAACACGGCAAGGTAAGCCTTGGTTTTATTTGCTGTCTCCCACCTGTCTCTCTCTTTCTCTTTCCTCCTGCCCACTTCTCTCCCACCCACCCCAACTCTCCCCATCTCTCTCTTTCTCTTTCCTCCCACCCACCACCTCTCCACCTCCCCACTCTCTCTGTGCCGCCCACCTCTCCCTCCGTCCCTCTCTCCCCCTCCCCGGCCCCCATCTTTCTGTCCCCTCTCTTTGTATTCCCATAAGTGAGCAATGGTTGGTATTTGCTAGTTATAAATAAGCATTAAAATAAATTGTTGGTCGTTGCTAGAAGATGCAGTGCAGCATGTTAAAATTGGTTATTGATGACAGTTTGAAAATTTGAATGACAGTTTGAATCTGGTGAGATTGAGGTGTGATGTAATGGACATGTGTATCAGGTAAAGTGCTTATCGTTTCATATATTACCATATAAAGTGGTGTATTATTAAAAGTTATTGAAATGTAGTAACACTTTAAACATCAGTAATATAATAAATAAGATTCAGCCGATGTTTGTCTGTCTGTGTTGTTCTTCTTTCGGCTGCTCCCATTCGGGGTCGCCACAGCGGATCATCTGTTATGATCCGCATACTGATTTGGCACAGGTTTTACGCCGGATGCCCTTCCTGATGCAACCCGAGTCGCCTCTTACGACACATAAGGATTGGGTTTCGCCATGATTCCGAGCTGCCCTATACCCTCTCATATCGCGGCCCAGCGCAGAGCTCACATCCTCAAGCGATCCTCCAACCCAAGCTTCCGAGTAGCCGGATTACAGGCGCACGCCACTACGCCTGGTCCGATGTTTGTCTGTCTGTATGTTCGCATTTTTTGCAAGAACCGCTCTACCGACAACCACCAATTTTCGCATCCCGACCAAGTCCGACCGAGTGATTGTCGAAAGGCTATTTTTTATCCACAACCTCAGCCTTCAAAGACCCATAAGATTGCCCCAGAAATGCTTTTTACATGCTTCAGTGATTCGATTTCATGCTTGAGAAAAGAATTTTTGCATGTTTGGGCGTTAAGACTGCTGAAGATCCTGAAGGCCCCAAAGACCCATAAGACCCTCAAGACCATTGAATTCCCCAAACACCATTAAGACCCTTTAAAGCCCGATTACCCCAAAGACCGTTAAGTTCATCAAGATCCCAAAGATACTTTAAGACCCTGAAGTCATTTGCATACCCCAAAGATACTTTAGAGCCAGAACACCTCAAAGACCATTCAGATCCCGCGACCCTTAAGACCCCAAAGAACCTGAAGACTTTTGAAGATCCGCAATACACGAAAGACCCTTAAATAAAGCAAAATCGGCATCGCCTCAACTTGCTGTCGAATAAATAATATTCATCAGATGTCTGTCTGTCTGTCTGTGTTAACTTTTTTTTTGCAAAGACCGCTGGGCCAACAACCACCAAATTTGGTGCACCAACCAAGTCCGACCCGAGGGTTGTTGTGAGTGTATTGGTTCACGAGTCAGTAAGTGACCACTATATTCGTTATGGGTGTGTGGCTGTCTGTCTGTCTGTCTGTCCCAAGCATAGCTCCGTGGGTTTTGATCCGATCTTGATAAAATTAGGGTGTGAGGTTTGCATCATGATCGAGTTGTGTTTTCCGGAGAATGGGCATGCTGCGCCCATTATGGGCGGAGCCTCGCCCAAAAAACATGTTTTTATGGGGTAGCCGGTTTCAAGTTACATCTTCTCCGAGGGGGGTTGTTGAATCTGGCAGGGGTTTCAGTATTTGGTTAGCCCAATGGCACCTGCATAGCCCGTACTTCTTCTCCGAGGGGGTTTGTTGAATCTGGCAGGGGTTTCAGTATTTGGTAGGCCCAATGGCACCTGCATAGCCCCACGGAGCTAGATTTTTCATTTTCGTCCCATGGTCTACGTTACAAGGTCACGAACTTCGAAAATGTGAAAAAAAATCAATAAATTGGGCATCGAGCTCCAAGGGTTTTCAACTGTTTCGAATGAAAGTTGGTATGCAAGTAATGCTCTTCGAGTACTACAACTTTCATCATTAACATTTTTCCCAATTCCCGCCAGTTTGCCCGTGGCGTCCCCTCGAAGGTCAAAAAATAAAAAAGGCGAACCGTGTATATTGCTCGTGAACCATCGCCATTGCCAGACTTGTTTTTATTCACAACCTCAGCCTTTAAAGACTCTGAAGAACCATAAGACTTTTTTTTTACATGCTTGAGAGACAAGAATATATGCTTGAGAGAAGACTTTTGTGTCTCCTGCACACATCACCCCACCCTCCAGGTGAGGAGGGTGCATGACATGGACACCCAGCAGGATTAAAAACAAAACCTGTCAAAAGACGGAGGAGCTCCTTGTGAGCCAATGACTATCCATATCTCGTGCTCAACCTTGTCTGTGGGCGTCCTCCCGCAGTTGGGTTACTTTGGTTTCTTTTTGACATTGGTGGCACGATTTGAACTCTGGCCAACGTAAAACGCTTCACTTCGCAAAACACAAGAAACACGCAAAGAAAATTGAAAACCCACTCCATGGGAGTATCTCCTGTGCAGCTGCCCTCCGCAGGGCAGTTTTACCAGATGATGGGATTGGGGCAAAGCCTTCGGCAAGCCCAATTTTGATGACTGGAGAAAAACCACAGGAAAACCTTCCCAGGTCAGATTGCGGTCGTGTGTGTCGGGCTGGTGCTGAGGTGTCGTCCACCAGACGGCAGTCTCCTTGGGTGAACCTGAGGCGGTTCCTTTGGGTTGGTGCCTGGAATGTCCCATCCCAAAGAGAGGATGATCACCTGTCTTTGTTATTATCTAAGCTGAAGAGTTTGAACATCAGTATTGCAGCACTCTCTATGATTCAGAAAACAGATAGTGGCAAGATTATGGTGGGTGGTTACACCGACTCTTGGTCTGGTGGCGCTGATAGTTCCCATGTCCAAGGAGTTGCTGTAGCTGTGTCCAATAAGCTGACTCCAATAATAATAATTCAGGTAACACTTGTCAATGAGTATATTATGAGACGAAGGATTCATCACTCCGTGGGTGTTGTTTGCCTGATCTCTGTATATGTTCCAACTGAAGCGCATGATCTCACCGTGAAGGACGCATTCTCTGCCACGTTCGAGTCTCTGATTGATCATTACCCCAGGCAAGATACCCTTCTCATCTTGAGGGATTTCAATGCATCGAGTGGAACTGATAGGGATGGTTATGAGACATGTGTTGGTCCCCCTGGATCTGGAACTGTGAACCAGAATAGCACGAAGTTCTGTGATTTTTCAAGAAGTCGAGGACTTTGGGTGGCCGGTTCATAGTTTTAGCACCCACAGGCTCATCGCTGGACTTGATATTCCAACGCTGGTGGTGTCGCAAATGGGATTGATCATGTGCTCATTGATGGTCATGCATTACGTTCGTTGATGGAGTCTGAAGTGAAGGCCCTCTGGGCCGATTACTTTGAGTGGCTGTACCGGGCTGATCCAGTTGCTGTTGAGTTGGTTGTCACAGGTGTGACTATCCCCATTGCTGACCCTCCAATCAATTGTGATCACCTTTGTTTGTGGAAACACAGGATGCGGTGAACCGGTTGAAATGGGGCAAAGCTCCTCGGCTCTGTGGCATTCATGCTGAACATGTCAAGGCTGATGGAAATGCTTTAGTCATGTCATTGCATATAGTTCTGTGCTCTGCTGGAACACAGGCATCATCCCAACTGACTGGAAGAGGGGCCTTGTTGTCCCTTTCTAGAAAGGGAAGGGTAATCGCTAGAAATGCAACAACGACCTGAGGGGTGACGCCGCTCTCAGTGCCGGTCAAGGTCTTTGCTTGCAAAATTCTTGATGGGGTTTGCAACTATCTGCTGGAGCACCAGCATCCAGAGCAGTCAGGCTTTACACAAAAGAGGTCAATGATTGACCGTATCCTTACCCTTAGACATAATTCCTTTTGAAATTGGGGTGATCTCACTGAGGCTGACATTCACGAAAATGGTGGCACTTCCTTGTGGTAATACATGTGGGAGGTAAGCAGACAGCAACAGTGCCAGGCAGCTATCGAAAATGCAAAAGGGTTTTTTTGTTGTAATTGTCAGGGGATCAATTACAAATCAAAAGAGGTGGTTTTGGCATTGTACAGGAATTTAGTGAGGCCACATCGAGATTATTGTGTGCAGTTTTAGTCACCACAACTTAGGAAGGAGAGAGCTGCCATCGAGAGGGTTCAGCGCAGGGCGACCACATTGATCTCACCATCGACTGATTGATGTTGGATTTGCTGAACATCAAGGCATTGGTCGCACAAAGCAACGATTGAGACAGTTGCATTGGTGGCCAAAAATAGCAGGTGGCATTGGTGGCCAACACCGAATTGGCAGGGGATGATGCATATCTTGCATCAGGGGAGCCACCACTCTGGCCAGTCGTCAGTCAAATTCTTGCCTGTGATCAATATGTACTCTGGAGACAAATCGTTCATTGTGTCTACCATAGACTTTGTTTGCAACCTTGCCATGAAGCAAAACCTTCCCACCATTGTAACTTTTGACCAGACCTTGTATTGGAAGGCTGCCGAAATCATCATTGATGCGCCACAAAGTAGTCACCTGAAAGGCATTGTTCTGATGTTGGGGTGTTTCCATACACTTATGAACTTGCTGGGGGCCATAGGAACTCTCATGGAAGGGACCGGTCTCAAAAACATATTTGAGACTGTCTCTGGAGAAAATGCAGTTGTGCACATGATGACAGGGAAAGCTGTCCAGAGGGCTTTGTGGGGCCATCTTCTTGTTGACAAGTGCCTGCATAGCCAGCTTATAAGGAAATGGCCAAAGACAATCCCGAGATTCAGACACTGCTGGATCAAGCTGAGGAATTGTACTCCTCCCTTCTTCGCGGAGAGATGACGCTAGGAGATGCTGCTTGTTCTGAGGTTTTGATCCAACTCGAGACAGTAACGGAGAAGAAGAAATCTGAACTTGCTCAGACCTCAAAGACCAGCCAATTGTGGCATAATTATCAGCGTATGGTTGGCATGGCAAGAATGTTGATCAAGGTGGATCATACTGGGTCTTGGTTGATGCATTTGCAGGCAGTGTCCAATTGCCTAACTGTCTTTGCTGCAGCTGGGCACTTCAATTACCTACGATCTGCTCATTACTACCTGCAGCAAATGAGCAACCTGGAGGAAAAGCGCCCAGACGTTTATCGAAAGTTCCTTGATGGTTTTCACGTTGTTCGTAGGAGCAATCAGTGCTGGGCAGGGCTTAGTAGTGATCTTGTCATTTAACAAACGTTGATGAGGCCTCTAAAGAGCACTGGTGGTCTAATTCACGGCAGTGGGATGACCGAGGACATGCGAAACCTTTGGACCTGATCTGCACCTGTAACATCCGAGTACAACAGTGTGATGCAGGATTTCACAGACCTGACCTCTACTACAAGTCCGCAACACAAAGACTCAAATGAGGCACACATCAAAAGAGATGCATTTGATCTCGAGAAAATTTGGATAAAGCTTGCAGCCTGCTCACCCTTCACATCTGATTCTACTCTGAGAAACATTGTCAACGGGATAGTGGCTGGGCCAGATGTGAATATCGATGCCTTTGAATCGGTTGGGAACAAGATCATTGAAGATATAATCGGAAAGTCGGCATAAACTTACAAATTCAAGTGAAAAGACAGAGCCCAAACCCTTGGGAATATCTCTGCTGTGAAGATTGCTCCTGATCGTACCATTGATCCTGCCCTTCTGTTCCAGCGTTTCCTTGTGGTGTCAAGGTCAGGATATCTTTCCCTTGAAGATGTTTTGACGTATGAACTAAGCCCCTACCCTCCAGCCCTCTTTGAGGTCGGGAACATTCTTTGAAAAGCAGACAAACCTCAGCTTGCTCAGGCAATTCGAGACCATGCTGCGGACTTATCAAGTGAGGCTGTGATGAACTCTGTTCCTAAAACAGATTGTTACGTGCTCGATGGTGGCTCTTTGCTCCATCATTTACCTTGGAAGAAAGGCGACTCATATAATGCAATAGCTGAGTCTTGTGCAGACTTCACTGTGAGACATCACGGACGAGCGACAGTGGTGTTCGATGGCTATGGTGAAGGTCCTTCCATAAAAGACAACACACATCAGAGAAGAGGATAAAACCTGCACCCTATTGTTAGTTTCACTGCAGAAACAGAGTTTTCAGGCAAAAAGGAAGACTCTTTGTCTCGTGACAAAAACAAGGCAGACATGATTGCTCTCATCAGCACAGCACTAACTAAAAGGGGATGCCATGTCATTCAGTCACCAGGGGATGCCGACGTTGATATCGTTAAGGCAACTGTTGAACGATCCCGTCATTGCACCACAACGTTGGTCGTTGAGGATACAGATTTGCTGATCTTGCTCCTTCATTACTCTAGAACAGGCAATGAGATCATCGACTTCCGTTCTGATGCAAACATGCAGTCAAAAGAACACAAAGTGTATTACATTAACCTGTTGAAAGACACTTTAGGAGACGATGTGAGCAATGAGTTGCTCTTTGTACATGCCTACACAGGCTGTGATTCAACTTCAATGATTTTTGGCATCGGAACAAAGTCAGCCTTCCGAAAATTAGTGAAATTTGATCCTGTCATGAAGTCCTGTGCTCGTGCATTCATCCTTCAAAACGAATCTCAAGAGGACATATCAGATCTTGGAAAAGACCTGATGGTTGATCTCTTTGGTGGCAAGTCTAATGATACGCTATCATCACTGCACCATATCATTTTCACCAAGAAAGTGGCAACTGCTCAAGCATTTGTCACTCCTGAACGGCTTCCACCAACATCACCTGCAACAAGATTCCATAGCCAACGTGTGTACTTTCAAATTATTGTATGGATGGGGATGGAAAATTAAATGAACCCAACTGAATGGGGATGGAAACAGGAAAATGATCAGTTAATTCCAATTTTGACCCAAAACAATGCTGCACCTCACAAACTCTTGAAAATTATCCATAGCAACTGTTTGAGGGGGTGAAAATCCTCTCGATGCAGCTGCAGACGCTATGGACTCCCCTGCACTGCTGCATGTGGCCCTTGCCAAACTGAAAACTGTGACAATCCAAACACTCAAGAGGTCGTTTCTGAGCAGGACGATGACACTCAAAACTGAACGCTCTGAAACTTATTCTCTGGACAAAGGTTGGATTTTTATGTTATATAATAGGCCAACATCATTTTTTTATGATCTTAATGTGTTCTTTGCCCCCAAAAACCTAAGAATAGACACCAAGATCATCAAATTTGAGTTGAAATTTACAGAGTTATGATCATTAAAAGGTTTCGGCAGCCATCTTGGACGCCATCTTGAAAAAAACACTTTTCCGGGGGTCATACTTTGGTAAACTTTTAGTATGTTATAAAGTACACTAAAACCTACCACAATCAGTTGAGAAACCTTTTGTAGCAATTTTTTGGGGGTTAAACTGTATATTGACCTGACTAATTTCATAGCCGAGGATTACCAAGACATAAACACATCTGATCACCATTCTGTGAATAAGAGTTGTTGGTTGGCAAGTTCTCCAGATACTGCTCTGTCACAGAATCAATTGTTGAGTTTAAGTGAGAAAAACCTTGAAATGTATTCTTAAAGAGTACATGGAAAAATACATAAATAAACTTTTTCAAAAACACAAGCATGAAAAAAATTCTCAACAAAACAACTTATTATTGATGAAATTACTTCTTTCACAGCATCAGAAAATTTGGCTATTTCATTTCAAGTGTAAAGAATTGATCAATTTTCCACTTTTTTCTAAATTTGGTAGAATATTTCCCAATGAGGCTAAACATGTTTTGGTATTTATATGCCGCAACAGTCTCTTGAAAGTTGGGGTTTGTTCTCACTGTTCACTTTCGCTGGGGTCAAGCTCAGCTGTCAGAAAGACTTCAACGTCAAGGCTACGGTGTATAATATATTTGGGTCCATTATTGATTAATTCTATTCCTGACTCTTGAGTGACGAGAGGGTTAAAAATTATTAAATCAAGTCACAGATGAATCAAACTTTGCATTATTTTATGCATCGAACAAGAAAATGAAAATCTACAAACCAATCTGTCTGGTGGAGTCTGTCAGTATGAACTGTTGGGCAGTCAGTCCTGCCACTTGCACATGAAATAGGCCGTTTTCTGGCACTCGCAAGTGACTTAAATTTATATGGCTCAGGGCCAGAAACTCCACAATATAAATTCCCATCATCCTCCGACTCATCCTCGGCAATATCGGAATGAAAACACTCAATTTCATCGCCGCTAAAATTACTCTCTGATTCGCATCTCGCCATTGTTCACACGCTGTTTCCGAATGTTCACGAAGTTTTCGGAGAACGTGACGTCATAGCATCTTCGGTAAATTCCAGTCTGTTTTTCGATCACTGACAAAAGTTTTGACTTAACGTGTTAATTTTAGCATATTTTTGGTTTCAAATGTAAGAAAATAATTGCCCAACAATTATTATTAATGTGATTACAACCTTCGAATCACAAGAAGTCATCAGCGACTCAAAACCTGCTCTTTAATCTCCCAGAAAAAAAATTCACCCTGAAATTTCCATGCGATCTTTTCTCCTGACACCAATTTGCGTGATCAACAATTTTATATCCCCTCTGAAATGTTGATCAGGGTGAGAATCCCACTCTGGACACCAAATGTCTCCTTGTGCCAGTTTACAACATGAAATCCTCAGGAAGCTCCATGAGGGCCACCTCGGTATCCTCAAAACCCAGCTCAGGGCACGCAGTTGCGTGTTCTGGCCCAAGGTGAATGACGACATTGAAAACTGGAACAGCTTCTGCCACATCTGCCAGACCCATCAGCTGCGGCAGTCCCAGGAACCAATGATCCCACATGAGATCCCAACCAGGCCATGGAAAACACTGGCTGCAGACTTATTCCACCGAGAAGGACATGACTACCTCCTGCTTGCCGATATGTATTCCAAGTTCCCCATGGTTCGAAAACTTCCAACAGGGGCAACTAGAAATGATGAAATCGGTATTCTGCGACTGGTATTTTCAGAGCATGGCATTCCAGAGAATCTTATGAACAACAATGGAGGCCATTTTAGCAACCGAGCCTTTACAAAATTTGCTGAGGACTGGAATTTCAACCTACTTACTTCAAGCCCCCACTACCCTCAATCAAACGGTTTCATAGAACGCCAAGTGCAAACCATAAAGAACACCTTACACAAAACAACACTCTCTGGTGCTGACCCACGCATGGCCCTCCTCATTTTGAGGACGACGCCCATCGACAGCCACCTTGCATCACCTGCGGAGCTGCTGAATCGAAGGAAAATGAAATCCAACCTGCCCATCAAGGTGCCAAATGTAGCACTGAATTGTGATGCAACCCAAGAGGCACTCGAACGTCGGCAAGCATCCCAGAAAGAATACTTTGACTGCCGGGCTGGCCCCGATCTTGGGCCCCTTCAACCTGGCCTACGAGTTCGGATTCTTGATGAGGCTGGGTGATCCCACACTTGGGGGCCAGCAGTTGTGTCCACCACCACTCGCTCTGAGCCCAGATCATATGAAGTCGTCACGGAAACAGGAAACATCCTGAGATGGAATCGCCGCCACATCCGACCTGCTCCACAGACCCAGCGAAAACGGCCAGAGCGCAAGATGTTGCAGAACTCCTTCGGGGATACCAATGCTGACCATGCCACTGTCAAGGGACAACGAGGTGCTGATGAGGAACCACCATCATCCCCACATACCCAAGTGCCTACCACACCATCAACATTCTAAACTCGTTCTGGTCTCAGTCAGACGGGCTGTCAGGCTTGACATTTGATCACTGGTGGTCTTGCTCATATAAATATGTGGGTGGAGAGCCATTCCGAACTGCATTGCATTTCACCCAATTATACTGATGTCTCTCTGTCTCTCTGTGTCTCTGTGTCTCTGTCTCTCTGTCTCTCTGTGTCTCTGTCTCTCTCTCACCCACTGGATGCTTTCTATGAACTGTTTGTTGAAATTATTGTGATTATTATTATTTTTCTTGGAGAAAGGGGGATGTCATATCAGCTGAGGGGGGGGGCGGTGCCTGGAAAAGGAGGCGGAGCAGAGTGAGGAAGGAGAGAAACGGCAATATAGTTGGCCGATGGACGTTACTTTCTGTGCTGTTGCTTAAAGCCTGTTGTCTCCAAAGTAGAGACTCAGATTAATCTTATTACATGGTGGCAGTGGTGCGATGTTGCGGCAGTGAAGCCGTGTGGAGCTTGGGCGGGATACCGTGCCGAGTGACGTTGCGTGCTGTGCTGTTCATTAAACCTGTTGATCTCATTCCTTGAGATCTGGAGTCATCTTATTACAGTGTCCTCATATATGTAAACGTACAATGGTGTCTGAACATGATATGAGTTACACAGGTAAAGATGCTTCATGAGCTTCAAATCACTGGAAAAAACAATGACAAATGTGTCCAAGAGCCGCGTCAGAAAGGTTTTGTCTTCACCAGAAGAAGAACAAGAAGAATAAGAACAACGCAGAGTTCTCTTTGAGCCAGCGTTTGCAACGCGACGCGGCTAAAAATGAATAAACATGTATGAATGCAAGACTTGCTTACTGTTTCATTTTACTTTACTATGGTCTGGAATTTCATCACAATAATGCCACAAATTCTTCAGGAGTGATTGGTCGGGGGTGGATTGGCTCAGTGTGATGTTCATGCTTCGATAACCAGAATGTAACATGGTAGAGCGCGTACCCACCCAGAATGAACAGTTCAACCTTTGTACCTGATATACTAAACAAACGCCTTCACATCCGTATTTCAATCATGGAGCCAGCCTGAGTGAAGGACACAAACACCGTGCAAGGACACCACAGCAGGACCCGTTTATCATGCGCATGTGCAGCCTCCCCCATTACATCATGACGTCATTCAACACAACACTGTCTATCCACTGATTGGCTGAATCTGGATTCGGACCTGAACCAAAATTGTATCAGCTTGCTCGATGTCTGCAAAATACTCAACTCATCCACCAAGTTTTCTCACAACTCGCCCACAATTTAAATATCATGCCATGTATCGTTTTTGGCTTTATCTCTCAATTGTGAAAAATCATTAAAAAAAACATTGCTGTTACCTCATTAACGGTAAAGGTGGCTGGCTTCATATCTTGGGGTCTGAGTTCGAGCCACTGTCCTGCCGTTAACGAACACCAGGTGGGTTGGTTCAGCCTGTCATCCTTCTGAGGTCGGCGAAATGAGAAACAGCTTGGGGCTGGGGCACTGCATCAACGGCACAGCCGGGTTTCCAGAAAATGATGCAACCAGCAGACACAAGCTGGAGACAAAACAACAACTTAAACAATTCCCGTATCCTGATACGGATTCGGATGTTCACCAAAATCCAATCAATTCTTCGTCACCACACACCCAACCTGTCGACCTTTTGAGGTGTTCCGCTCACAGACAGAAAAACAACAACAATAAAAAAACCCCCTCTGTCCACATTCGATGACTGAGGTAAGAAACAACGATTTGTTTATTAAATGAGACAAATAAATAAAGATGATGAAGACTTCGAATTTCCGATTCTTATGGCGCTGAAACCCCTCGTTGTTGAAGGACGAGGGAGGCCGACGTCACGACAATGTCTACGTCATAATAGAGGGAACAGCACGTCATAATGGGGTTCTGTGAACGAACAGTCTCTGAGTGGACATCCGGCCGCGCTGGACGTGTTTTCGTCGGCTAAAAGATTTTCGTTGAAGATTTCCGTGTGGATTTTATTTTTTATCTTCTCAAGATGCGGCTCTTTCGAAAGAAACCCCAACGAAGGTTCGTCACTCGAGTTTTAACGACATTAAGTGTAATTTTATCTCTTCACGTCGAGTGAAGCCCGAATTATACATGTTACTCTTCTTCCTCTCTCTTCGTGTTTTTCCTTGTTCGTCGATCGATCCGTTTGTAACAAACGTCGAGATGTGTAAATCCTCCCTGAAGAAAGTGTGAGTTGTTGATTTGAGAGGAATGTTTTTTTTTCAGGGAAGTAAAGATGAATGAGACTTTGGAGGATGTCCTCCTGAACGAGTCTCTCCGAGTGGACCAGTCCACACCACAAACGAGGACAAAGAATCCTCCTCCCTTCTGGAAACGTCTGAAGTAAATAATTCTCTTTTCCTCTTCTTCACATTTTTAAAAACTTGTTTTTCGATGTAATTTACCTCAGCAAATGGACAAGTAATTGATTTTTAAAATCTGTTTTTCGATGTAATTTACCTCAGCAAATGTACAAGTAATTGATTTTTAAAATCTTTTTCAACCAAGGAACAAGTGCAGCAGACGTGGCAAGAAAGGGAAGGGTTGTGGTGATGTTCCTCGAGACGTGTAAGTAAGAGGAAACATCCTTTGGGAATGTGGTCACGTGAAACGGACTAATAATGGAATTGTTTTTCCTTGTGAAAGGGAGATGGAAGATAACTAACCCTGTGGTGTCTCGATCACATTTTGCTCCTCATCTCCATCACAGGTTATCGGTTTAAGGAATGGGGGATTTCTCTGAGGTACTTGTACCGAGTTGTTTAACCTGGGCTGGAATCCTGATCCGTGTATTTTAAATGGTCATCCTGGAGTTTTACCTGAAGGACGAGGCAGAGTTGTGTGTGCCATTCCACACCGAAGGACATGAAGCTGCAGGACCATCTCCCAACACTGGGGGTGTCGTTGGACATGAAAGATCCCATCGTGTCTCTTGAAAAGAGTCGGCGAGTTATCGCCGGCACGATGAACAAATTACAAATTCCTGCAAGTCAACGAAAGGATTGGTCAACCAGTTCGTGAAAGACTTGGACCACAACCATTTCCACAGGCCATCCTTATAAGTAGGTATGGGTTGCTCGAGTAGTCCAAGAATTAGTCCATATTTGGACATGGCCCCTGGGGTGGGGTCAAAAGGTCAAATGCCGAAAAATGCAATGACACCACATTTTAAAATGAATCTTTATATTTACAATCAACGTTGGGGGACACATGAAAGATGCAATGATTTGTTTTTTTATTATTTGACTCCCAATTCATGCTCCAGGGTGTGGGGACTTCGGATCACATGGATAAAGTACTTAAGATCAGAACCTCTTTTTCAGGGAAAGAAAGATGGATGAGGATCCTGGTTCAGAAGATGTCATTCTGAACCAACCTCCCCACATGGACCAGTCATCACCAGCAACTTTGCCCAAGAAACCCTCCTTTTGGAAACGTCTAAAGTAAATAATTTTCTTTTCCTCTTCTTCACGTTTTTTAACTCGTGTTTTTGGACATATCGACTTCAACAAATGTTCAAGAAATTGACCTTTCATTCTTTTTCAACAAGGAATAAGTGCGGCAGTCATAAGAAGAAGGGGGAGGTTTGCTGCAAGGTTGAACAAAACGTGTAAGTAAGAGAACATATCCCTTCAGAATGTTGTTGTATGAAACGTTGTGGTAATACAAATGGAAACCTTATCGAAGCCAACCCTACCAGTATCTCAGGTCATTTTCCATCTGCTTCGGAGTCGGCTTACATCACGTTCGTCAGCCAATCTTGCTGCTTGTTTGTGTTGCGAGCAAAATTCTCTTCCGTGACGCTGTGTTGGATGCTTTGGTTTTAATCTGTGCTTAAAAGGAATGAAATTAAACATTTTGAATAATTCACTCTGAGATTTCAACATCACCGTAATGCACATTATGAAATGGTGTCAACTTTCTTTTTATAAGAAGATTATTATTTGTCATATCAGATACCATTGGGTGGTGGGAAACAATGCAGATTTACATCGACAAAATTGGGGTCTTCCCCCCATCCTGAACCCCCTCCCCCAGATACGCCACCCAAACAGAAACCATGATTGTCGTACTGTTTGGCAACTTTCAAAATTTGTTTGAGTATTTTATTTTTTTCCTTTTTGAAGAGTGTATATATATATATATATATATATATATATATATATATATATATATATATATATATATATATATATATATATATATATATATATATATATATATATATATATCTGAGCTGCACCTTGGATCTCTTCAAGACTGAGCATTTCCAGTTGTCCAAGGAAATTAAATTGAGAACAGGTTCGCTCAGAAGCAGAAAGCGGTTGTGCAAGAGAGCTGAGAAATGTGTCAATAACCGGTATGTAATTCTCAGCACAAAACCTCTGTGAAGGAGAGTTCTGCTTCAGGCGTGAGATGATCCCAATGGTGTCTCTAAATTTACTTTAGACATGAATCTCATGGATTCAGCCACACATTGTGTTGACACTGCCAAGCATGCACATATTATGTTGTGCCAGATTTCTCTACTCGCTGCCACTCGTACTCATTAAATCACTCATGTTTTAACTCCAAAAAGGTTTTCAGCGACTTCACATTTGCCACTGCAGTGTTCAGATCTCGTTTGAAATCCTGGAGCTTTTGACTCATACCATTGATCCTGTCTGGAATCTCCTTCCAAAAGACTGAATGTAAACACGTTTCCAGCTTACACGTGTGCTCATATACGCCATTTGTCTCACAACGGATGTTGGACATTTCATCCGGGTTGTCAGCAATTTTGGTCAGCACGAATCTGATTTAAGGATAGCCCTGTATGAGTGCTTTCGAGGCAATAGCTCTGCATGAATGGCACGTTGAAGTGAGTCATTTCGCGACACAGACATGACTATCAGCTTATTTGAGCAAATCCATGAGTATTTCATCACAATGTGTGGATGCAGTGAAAACAACAATTTCTCCCCAAGAAAGTCAAAGAAAGTCTCAAAATACAGTAGCTGGACAGCATTCAGCAGCTGCCTTTCCACCCAGGTTGAGTGAGTGCCCTACACAAGGTACTCTGTATATTTAGCCAGGTTGTTCTCCACGACCACCTTGGCTTGGAGGCCATTGTACCTTTGGCTTATAGCTGAAGCATTATCATCCGACTTGCCACAACAATTTTTGAAATCAATCTTGTGCATGTTTAACAATTCCACCAAGCCATAGAAAATGTCTTTTTCGGACTGTTCTTTTGCAAACCTCCATTTTTCAGCACCGTTCCTGAAGACAAGAGAAGCCTTATGCTGATCTGTATCGCTGCTCACACTGCACTCTTCTGCAAGAAAAGAGAGAAAAAGTTCCTGAAATATAGGTTGCATAAGTTTGTGCAGTGAAGAGACGGACAATGCAAGGCATCAAACTTTCTTTGAGTAATATCCGCAATCATCGTAAATGCAAACACGACCCTTTTTTGAAAAATTTTCTGGAAGACCCTGGGCAACTGTCCAGTCTGCCTGTCCTAAATCCGGCCCTGGCCGGCAGATAGTACGCCGGTTTAATGTCCACCTTGAGGATGCACACACATATTGATGAATTGCTTTGTCTGTGAAACACCAGAATGACAGTTTGTGGATGGGCTAACAGTGAAACCCAAGCTAGATGGTTTCGAGGTGCATGTGGGAGCTTGTGACACCAAGCGGAAATAGAAAAGTGTGGTTAAAAAAAAAAACTTTTTGGTGATCGTCACACCCTCTTCACCACGTGATATTTATTGGCTTCATTGTCAACTGTGTTTGAGGATACTTCGTGCTGTTGCAGTCCAGAAGTGTTGTTTTCTGTCTGAATGTAGAAAACACATAAAGAACCAAGGCAGTCTTGGTGATTCTCATGGACCCGACTGCATTTTTAGTTTTACATTGTTTTGCTTGTGATATTGTTGAAAGCACAGCTTCACAAAATCTTCTTTTTTCTGCAGGGAAGTTGCTCATCAAGCGTCCAATGCTTTTGAGGAAGAGAATGTTGTTCCTCAAATGCCAGAAGGATTGTTTGAGGAGGAAAATGTTGAGCCTCAAGTGACCAGTGGATCATTTGAGGAAAAAATTGTTGAACCAATGAAGACCATCGGATCTTTGAAGGAAAAGTCGCTAACTGGTGAGTTTTGAGAATTTTGGTTCCAAGAAAGATAAATCATCTCAGTTACAAGCATTTTACATGTCGGAGGAGCGATCTGAAGGTGGTGGTGTGGTGGGGTTTGGGAAGAATTTTGAAAACGAAAAACTTATATCGTTCGGGGATGCCGGCAATAACTAACCTTCTCTTATTCTAAAGATGTCATGGTTCTTTAACGTCCCACCAGTAATGAATGAGAATCATTCCATCTTGAGCTGTTGCCATAGATGATGCAAATTAACCTTTTCTGAACACAATTCCTCTTTGGGTTTTGGTTCGTGGGGCAATTTGTTTCTGCAACAATCTGTGGAGAGATCTTCAGAATACCTTCTGCTTGTCGTACAACACAAACCTCATCATCACAAACACTCACAGCACACACAAACTAATACATCTGTCCTCACACGTATAGAACACAACAACAAGCATGTCTTGCCAGCCTGGGTCATTCATCGAGGATCCTTGAGTCATTTATCATTTTGGATTTTGAACATGTGAACCAACCTTGGGAAATAAGGTGAAGCGTTGTTTTGGGAGTGGGTCCTTTTGCTTGAAGAAGGACTAATGTCCGATACTCCGATTCCCCTTGCTTTCCATGGCAGTTAACATAGCCCACTTACACATTGTAAGTTGCACATTGTTCAGAATATTCATCGTCATTATTTTTACATCGAAACAAACCTGTTATTTACCTCCACCACCGAAGGTGAAGGAGGTTATTTTTTCACCCCTTTCTGTCTGTTTGTCTGTGTACAGAATATCTCAAAAAGTTGTGAATGGATCCAGGTGAAATTTTGTGGACAGGTTCGGTTTGTGACATGGACAAACTGGTTAGATTTTGGTGAAGATCCGGATCCGGATATGACCTCCAGAATTTCTTATGTGATTCTTCACCATTGAGAGATCGGGCCAAAAACGATATATAACACGATATCTCAAAAAGTTGAGGACGGATTCGGACACAACTTGGTGGACAGGTTGGGTGTGTGATAAGGAAGAATTGATTCGATTTTGGTGAAGATCCAGATCCGGATTCGACTTTAAGAATTTTTTAAGTGATTCATCACCATTGAGATATTTGGGCTCAAAACGATGTATAGCACGATATCTCAAAAAGGTATTGGGCCCGATATGTTTTCGTGGATCAGGCATTGCAGGGTGGAGGTATCCGCTCTACCGAGTGCCCTTCTAGTAAAGTTGTCTCTTTATTAGTGCCCTACTAGTTTCACTGGAGGGGTCTATCGGTTTGCTTTCCGTCTGTCCGTCTGTGCATCCCACCTGTGGTTTTTCAGTTTTTTCCCCATACCCTCAACATATTCAACTGAAACCTGGTGCATGGCATTATTATGATAAGTTACAAAACAAGTTTGAGTTTCAGGGAATTTTGTTTCATTTGTTAAACATTAACAGCAATTACATGACCAGGCTAGCCATTGCTACTACAACAATAATATATCTCACAGAGATGAAGGGGAGGGACAGACACCTGTCTATCCGTACATTGTAGGGAAAAAAATAAAAAGAAAATGCCTTGTAAACTGAGTAGCACTGAATTTCCAAGGAAACACTTTGATGGATGGAGGAAGTCCAGTCTGCGGGTTGGTTTGGAGGCCAGCTTTGATACATGGTCGACTCAGGAGAGGTCATGGTTGATGGTGAGGGTTATGTGCTCCAGATGCTGAACCCTTTCTGGTGGCTGACCATGGTGATAGATATCAGTGGGTTAGCTTGATCCTTCCGGCGCGACAGCGTGAGACATTTTCCAGGATTGAAGGAAATGTTCGATTTATAAGACCAGCATCGATCAATTCCAGATTGGTGGAGTGGCACAACTGCAATCTCTTATTATAGTTGGTGGGCCATGGTCCTGCCCAATACATTTCTCACTTTTTATCACGTGAATGTTTGTTAATGTTCCCACGTTTCTCATTTTTGTGCTTCTCAGATGCAAAATTGAAGGCTTATCTTGATACTCACACACATGTGCTGTTTGAGTACTTTCGATGTCACCATAGTGTGCTCTGTGGGTACGTGCATGAGAAAGTGCCCATTGAGGTATTGAAAAGCTGGCTTGCTGACATGAAAGGTGAGTACCAAAGGCAGACTGTGAAGCTGATGTCAATAGGTTTGGGATATAGTGGGCAATGATCACGTCTGTTCATCAGACAATATTTTCTTTTCATGATATTTAATGTCATCTCAAATGTTACAGCATTTGTTTTTTTCAAATCTTTCTTCATGTCATCTCTGTGTTTCGTCGGTGGGGTCATTCATCAATGTGTGTGCCCTCCCTCGGATGGACATTAAACAGGCGTCCCATCTGTCGGCATTCGGAGGAGGACGTTAAAGACCCCACGCTGTCCTTCGTGGAGAGTGGGCGAGCTATCATGGTTGTATTCTTTTCATTGATATTTTCGTGTCACAATATCCATTTTATGGTGATTTTGCCTCTTCTTTCCAGGATCTTCTCTCAATCATGGTGGAGATGATGAGGATGCTGATCACCTCAAACTTCCATTGTCTTCTCTCAGTCAGAGTGAAGGTGACGAGAGTGTGTTTCCCTCAACTAAACAGAATCTATCATGGTTGTATTCTTTTCATTGATATTTTCGTGTCACAATATCGATTTTATGGTGATTTTGCCTCTTCTTTCCAGGATCTTCTCTCGATCATAGTGGAGATGATGAGGATACTATTCCCCTCAAACTTCCATGGTCTTCTCTCAGTCAGAGTGAAGATGACGAGAGTGCTGTTTCCCTCAACGCAACAGAATCTTCTCAAAATGAGAGTGAATATGAGACTTATTATAGTGAGGAGTTCAAGTTGAATGAGGACGAGCCTGCTGTGGTAAGCAAGACATTGGATTACCTTTATACTGAACAGTAACACCCCAGTTTGCGTCGGGAGGGGTTCCTGAAAAGCGCGACCATTTATTTAAACAAAGTAAACCCTTGAAATTTTTCTCATAAGAATTGATGGATTAAGTGAGGGATGCGTTCCTCACTTCAAGTGTTATATTTCACTTTTTACCTCCTCCACTGAAGGTGAAGGAGACTATGTTTTCACCACTTTCTGTCTGTTTGTCTGTCTGTTTGTTTGTGTGCAGGATATCTCAAAAAGTTGCGGACGGATCCGGATGAAATTTTGTGGACAGTTTGGGTGTGTGACAAAAACGAACTGATTATATTTTGGTGAAGATCTGGATTTGGATTTGGATCCAATAACCATCATATTTTTAAGTGATTCTTCACCATTGAGAGATCAGGCTAAAAACGATATAGAGCAAAATATCTCAAAAAGTTGTGGACGGATTCACACGAAGCTTGGTGGACACCTTGGGTGTGTGACATGGAAGAATTGATTCAATTTTGGTGAAGTTCCGAATCTGGATACGAGATATTTAATTTTTTCAGTGATTCTTCACCATTGAGAGATCGGGCCAAAAAATAGATATAGTATGATATTTCATAAATGTATTGGGCCCAATATGTACTCGTGGACAGGATTGTGTGGTGGAAGTATGCGCTCTACCGAGTATCCTAGTTACCTATGATATTACCATTTTTTGATTATGACAGTTATATTGAAGCACAGTGTAGTACTTATTTCGGTAATTTTGTGATCTCCCTGTTTGTTTCTTTCACGATGTATTCTGGCATCTTTTATCAGCCTTGTTTGTTCTGAAAATGTGAGAGAATAAAAGGTATGGCTTTTGAAAGCGACGTAAGTGTGAGTTGAGGTGACACAAATTCGGTAGTGGGACTGATAACGTGACTCAGTAGTTACAACACTCCCCTGTGAGCTGTCTTGCCTGAGTTTGAATCTCTCGCTGTCTCGCCAGCTATGAATCTCTACCCTGCTATAAACTGTCATCCCAATGCTTGACAGGGAGGGTGAATCGTCAATGTGTGTGCCATCCCTTGGATGGATGTTGGATTAGTCGTCCCATCTGCCGGCATGAGTCGGTGGACGTTAAAGATCCCACGGTCTCCTTCACGAAGAGTAGGCAATCTATCACCGGCACCATGAGCAAATTTCAAATTCCTGCCCTGACTTCCTGAGCTGGTGTGGCGACCTGACCAGCATTGTAGCCTTGTAACTGTTTCGGCAGCACGGACTCTCTGCTAAGCCCAAGAGTATGGTACATGAATATGATGATGATTATTGAGTTAATGTGATGGAATCATTTAAACATGGCTTCATTATTTCTCTTGCATTCCATGAGCACTGTTGTCAAGCTATGTTTGTGCCTGTTTTCAGATCGGGAAATGGGAGATTATCTCCAAAATTGGAGAAGGAGGCTGTGGAGTCGTCTACAAGGCAAAGAATATCAATTCTGGAAAAGAGGTACAACCTTGTGGAATACATACTTCCTGTGTGTTCCTTTCACTTTCTCGGATCTTGAGCAGCTCTTGGGATAGCTACACAGAACACAGGAGAAAACACAGCCAGCAGTTTCGAGGGGCATGACAGAGGGACACATGGAAGAAGAATGAGAGCAAAGCGATGGGGAGATTCTCCTTCATCTGAATTTGTCTCCCTTGTTTCTGTTTCGATGAAAGATGCTTTTTCTTTTGACTTGTCAGCCCCACATCATTCCTGTGGAAGATTACATCATTGATGTGATTACATTGGAGAAATAATGTGTCATTTGTGACAGATGATGGCGATGTGTCAGAAATCTCAGTAAAAATAATGGGGAAAACCCCTTGAGGCAAAGGTGAGGGGCTTCTTCATTCCTATCATTGTTCTGCCTCCACTGACGAAGTTTCCGGAGGCATTATGTTTTCGTGTTGTCTGTAGGTCCTTACATCCTACATTCTAATTATCTCTGCCACCGAAGGTGAAGAAGCTTATGTTCTCACCCATCTCTGTCTGTTTTTCTGTTTGTCTGTGTGCAGGATATCTCAATAATTTGTGGACGGATCCGGATGAAATTTGGAGGGCAGTTTGGGTGTGTGACAAGGACAAACTGATTAGATTTTGATGAAGATCAGGATCTGGATCCGACGGCGAATTTTTAAAGTTATTCTTCACCAATGAGAGATCAGGCCAAAAATGATATGCAGCGTGATATCTCAAAAAGTTGTTGACAGATTTGGATGAAACTTTGTGGACACATTGGGTGTGTGACAAGGAAGAATTGATTCAATTTTGGTGAAGATACGAATCCGGATCTGGATCCGAGAATTATTGAATTATTGAAAGTGATTCTTCACTGTTCAAAGATCGGGCCAAAAACAATATAGAGCACGGTATTTTAAAAATGTATTGGGCCCGATATGTTCTCATGGATCAGGCATTATGTGGCGGAGGTATGCGCTCCATTGAGTGCCCTTCTAGTTTTCTCTGTTTTCTCTGCGATTGCTTATCCGATTGACACAAAATTTTCACCAGAGGTGCGACTACTCAACCAGAATGTTTTAATGATAATTATGATGTCATCGGTCATGTGGTGTGGCAGTCATGTTGGGAAAAAAGGAGAGTTGAGACCTCTGTATCTCTGAAACCGCTCCATGGAAAAAAATGAAACGTAGCGCATATCAAGTACTCCCCATGGGAAATATGTGGGATATTTTGATGATGTCATAGGTGGCATTTTTGTGACATCATAACTGCATGCATCGAATGCTTCATCCGTCTGAAATCCATCGAACAAAACGATCAGTCTGAAAATCTTCTCCAGAACGGCTGAACAGATCGAGGCAAAACTTTACAGGCATCATCAACGATCCATGAGGAAAAAAAGTTATCTTCCTATGATGTCATAGGTCACATGGTTTGGCAGCTATGATCTTTTTTTTAAAGAATACACCTTTGAAAATCCTCTCCAGATTGGCTTGACAGAACGAGGAGAAACTTCACCCACATCTTCCCCAAGCTTTTGGGATTCCAAACTGTTCACGAAAAATTAATAGGTCACATGGTTTGGCAGCCATATTGTATTGAACGAAAATCTTTAACAAATTCTTTCTCTTGAACGACTTCATCAATCGGCATGAAACTTCACAATTTTGATATCATCATCATGGGGAATATTTGTTTTCAGTTTCAACCTGATTGGACGCATGGTCTGGCAGGCAGACCTTTTTTATATTTTGCATCTGGGTTCAGGGATTTAAATCAAACTTGGAACAAGTATCATGTATAATGATGGAATCATGTGGGCAGAGGCAAATCTGGCTAAGTGGAAGAGTGCCGTTCTATATTTTTCTTCCACTTTCAATTCCTGCCACTCAACCACATTCACCGGTGGTTTGTACATGTAATAATCTATCTTTTCTCCTTTTGATCCTCCATGGATGTAAAGTTCCTTTCTGTCATTTTGCTCCTCTAAAGACTTCTGTATAAATGGACACAATCATTGTATATCACGATTCACCGATATCATATATTTTCCTCACTTTCCCGCATTGAAACCAAGATTTTAAAATGTGACATCTTGTCATCTCTTTCAGGTTGTTGTGAAGAAAGCAAAATATGTGGCCGGTCTCCTTGGAGTAAGTTTGTGTGAATGTGGAGATAATGGTGTTTTAACTGCTGAACCAATACAGTTTAATTTACCTCTGAAGTGTCCTGGTAGATATTTTATCTCTGACATATTTAATGCCGATTGGCCCTTGAGGCTGAGTCTGTCTGTGTGGGTTACAATCTTTTCGTTTGAGCTATGAGGGGTATGATAACCTTCGTACATCTCCATGAATTTGTTCAATTTCCTCCTTTTCTTTGTAGCTCTTGTATGAAGCAAAGAAGATGAAGTCACTTCATCACAAAAACATTCGTAAGTTTGGCTTTCACTCAAATGTCTCGCAGTATGAACAAAACAAGTTACAAATCGCTTCTGTGGCATGAATTTCTCACTTATCAGTCAACATTTCACTTTTCACAAAACCAATGTTCAAATTTGCAAAAACACCCTTTTGGATCCGTCTATTCATCCTTTGTCACAAATTGCTGGTGCCGCTTAAGCAGCTTCCTCAGCAAGGGTTATACTGGATGGTTTGCCTTTGCCTTCCCAGCAGTAGTTGGAGCAGGAATTTGTAATTTGGCCAGGCTGCTGGTGATAGCTTGGAAAATGTGGGGTCTTTAATGTCCACCAACTAATTCAGGCAGATGGAATGCCAGCTTAACATCCCTCCAAAGGTCGGCACACACATTGAATCAACCTGCCTGTGAAACACCAGGATGACAGTTTAAAACGGGGCGGAGTTTCCAACCCAGGCGAGACAGCTTTGAGCAAGTCTGCATACATCTGTGGCTCTAGGCTACCCTGTCAGCCCCCTTTTGGGTTCCATCTTTTTTAAAAGAAATATCGCTCGCACTCTATCACATCATGCATCGGAGTGGTGACCTGTCCAGTATTGTACCGTCCCCACCACCACCACCAGCACCACCACCATCACCACCACCACCACCACCACCACCACCACCACCACCACCCACCTCTGATCCAGCCTTAGCATCCCCATGCGTCTGAAGACGCAAAAGGAGTGGTTCTCCCTTATCATGCCATCTGTGAACAAAATTGAAAAGTATTTGTCATAAAGTGTCTATCCTCACAATTCCTCTCTCAGAGATACTTGAATAATGAGTTTTAGAGAATAAATGTACTGCTATGAATTATACCGCCCGCTCAGCGTGCGAACAGCTGCTTTAGCCAATGACGGCCGTCTCGCCCACCGGATGGACAATTCAGTCGCGACTTTCCGGAACAACGCCGAAAACCAGTCACGGGTGTGCTCCAATGCGCACACCACGGCCATGTCAATGTGCTACCCGCGTGCGACAGGGTCAATCGCCGAATTAATCGATATACCAAAGTATTCGCGCGGGCAGCCTACCGAGAGACCTTACCTCAGCGAGGCCTGCTCGGACACGAACCGCTAAAGCGGTTCGTTCCATTCTGGGATAACCGAGCGGTTTATTATCGCGAGACCTCGCTGGACCCAATTCTTTTATCGGCTATTAAAAAGCCCACTATTATTCCGAGAGCAAGGACAGCAGTTCAATTGGGGAAAAGACACGACGAACGAGTTAACATTCACACAAGGACATTTATTTACAATGCACACGTAAACAGGGATAAGCAGTCATGCAATGAATGGGGGAAGGGGACAAGACACAAGCAAGGTAAAAGCACGACAACCGTCTATGGTTATTATTCACAAGCACTAACACAGTTCTACTTGCGGGACATGGCGTCACAACATTCACACAATTAAAAGCAAAGAAAGACCCCCTCAAAGGCAAGGGAGTCAGACTGGACCCGTAGTCCTTTATGTCCAAGGAGACGAAGTTGTCCAAGGGAGTTGACCGAAGGGACTCCCAGAGGCCACCGCAGGTTACCTCCACATTCGTGGTGACTTGGTTGGGCGACCCTCGATGGACCCTCTCAAGCTCCTCACCGACTACAGGGACTCCAGGCTCGAACGTGGCTGTCCACAACTCCACGCTCCGAGACCTCCACCGACTGACTGCTCCACCCAGACCGAGACCTCCACCGACCGACCAACAACCAACTCCAGAGAGAGACTGTGAATGCTCCGTGCACCCTTTTTATTCCCCCTGCCTTCTCGCCCCGCCCTTCTTCCAGCTCCCGTGGGAAGCCTCCAGAAGGAGGGCGCGTTTTACCTCCAACGCCCTGGCTCCTCCCTTCACGGGGCGCAAAGGGCAGAAGAAATAGTTGCGGTAGCCCTCAATGGGAATGTGGCCCAGGGACATTTATCGCCCAAAAACAGGCCCCCACCCTACATCACCTTTGACCCCTGGTTCAATCCGCCCTTCCCCCGTCGCGAAGCGTGGGAAAGCAGGAGGGAAAACCCCATGCGTGCTGGAACCCCTTCTTCTTTCCCCATGGCAGAGATGGTTTTTGATGCAGAGAGGGTTGTAGCGTTGTTGTGTAGAAGGTGATTGGTGGTATGGTTGGTGGTTGAGGTGGTCGTGGTTGTTGTAATGGTGGTGTGGTTGGCGTTGTGTGGTGGGCGTGAGGGTGGTGTGGTTGGGCGCTTGTAAAAAAAGGTGGTTGGTGGTGTGGTTGGTCCAAAATAACGATAGCAAAGAATAACGGCAAACTCACAGATCACAGCCCTGTTCACACGAAAAATTCCATTCAGACCACGGTGGGGAAATCTATTTGAACACACACTAAGCGATAGAACTGATCTTGGGGATATCCTTTATGGTGCTCTGCGAATTTCCACAGCCGTAACAGTACATTTTGAGATTGAAATGTAATTATATTTACTTCATTGTTGGTCTTTGGGGTTCAGTCGGATGTTGCATAGGAACCCCATTTGAGCTGTTGAGTCCAGGTGCAGTTCCTATTGTCAGACTGGTTCTTCAATGATAGGAGGTTAATGGATGCAAGAGGAGGACACTTGAAGGAAGATTGAGTGGAGGGAAGGGGGAAGAGGACACAGAGGTTGAACAAGCTGAGAAGAAAGTTTTTAGTGAGGATGGAAAGGGTCGTTGTTTTGTATCCAGCATGTGGCTGCTGGCTGCATCATTTTCTCGAAGCGTGGCTGTGCCACTGATGCAGTGTTCCTGTTACCAGTAAGCTGGTGGTACTCATCTTGCCACCCTCGGAAGAATGACAGGCTGAGTCAACCCACCTGGTGCGATTTCAAAGTCAAGAACCGAAGAACTTAAGCCAGCCATCTTCACCGTTAAACCAACACCAGGCTCCATGGGAATAGGGATGATGATTGACCTTCTGATAAAGGGACGAGAAGCTGGTGTGAGAGGAAGAGGTTAAATGGGGAGGCCGAATCAGCTGACCCTGAGTGCAGGATATTAAAATCACCAAACTGGAACACAAAACGCAGGATAGTGAACCCATGATATGAACGCGTGGTAATGAACACAACAAAAGTGTTCAACAAGCGATAGCAACAAACAAATGTGGAACGGTTCACGTAGCTTTGGAAGCGAACCACTTGAAATGGAGAAGAAAAGCTGCTGCCCGAAACCGGATCCTCTTATCAACATGATGAACATGCAAATTTTGTGTGACCCTTCAAATGACAAGTAGTCGACAGGTGAGGGTCAATATACCACAACAGGTGATGGTCAATGTGTTCCTTTCACCATTCATTATCATGTCTGCAAATATTTCGGTAACACCCACCACTCATAATATTCCACAGAATCCAGGAGTTCCGTTGTTGATTATCGGCTCTTTGTGTTTCACTTTCAATTGCTTTTGTGTACAATAATCAATAATGAGACCACTACACACTGTCAATCAAATGTACTCAGACAACTCCATCGGAGCAGTGTGTTCACAGAATGTAGTCGTCTTATCGCAATAATTCTCATCAGTTTGCCTGAACCTAAGTCTACTCCATACAACTGGGATTCATACATACACTGCCCATGTAACTAACACCCATGCTGATTTTATCGATTTACTTATGATTGGTGGGTGTTGCCCAAATATTTCCAGACATGATCAAGAATGGTGAAAGGACCACATTGACCCTCACCTGTTGTGGTATATTGACCCTCACCTGTTGACTTGTCATTTGAAGGATCACACAAAATTTGCATATTCATCAATGTTTTTTAAAGGTGTATCACTTTGGGTGAGTTTCGAACATCATCTTAACTTGTGCTCCACTATCTTGTTTCCCTACAGTGAAGTTGATTCGCGTCCATATAAATCCGGAAGTTCGCCGAGTGGTCCTCATTCTGGAGTATGTGGATGGAGGTGAGTTTTCTGACATCAGTTTGCTGAAAATCTGTTGTTTTTATCCATCAAGTCGACTTTTACTTGAGCAGCTAAATAATGTAGTCATTAGTTAACATGAATTATGGTGTCCTAATTGTTGGGACCTTTTATACTCAGTGTCAGGCTCATGCTTGACTGTGTATATTTCTTTCAAGAACTAAAAGAGCAGAAAAGATGGCATTAACAGCTTTGGTTTTACATTGTCATGTTCACCATCTGATGTCCCTGTCAGCAGTACGCTGTATTGAGCTCAACCATGAATGTTGATCCAAATCAGAAAGTAAATAATATATGTTTTGAAGTTGAGGCTTGTTGCTCTGATAAATGTAACATATCTTTCAGTTCTGACAAATCTCAGTCTCATCCTGTCACTCTGGCAGGATTGTTAACAACAACCCACTGAACGATTTCCATGGTCAGAAACAGGAAGTGCTTCAGTCTCTTGTCTTTATAGGCCTCACTGACAGCCATAATGTGGATCGTATATCAAAGCTGTCTTCCAAACTGAGCTGCAGACTTCATCATTCGAAATAATTCCTTAAACTCATCGTCTATAAGCTGTTTCTGTATCGTTCAATGCAGACGTATTGAGAGCTTTATGTTCCACAGAATCCAGGAGATCCGTTTTTGATTCTGCAACCTCTCTCCGAGGTGATGAGATGGCAGCACCACAAACTGATCTGGATTCTGTGGAATATAAAGCTCAACATTATCAGCATATCACGTGATCTGGCTGAAACAAAGGCCAGCTCCTCTCACATCGGATATGAGTTGATTCCTTCAATTTATGTGGCCTGTCAAGGGAACGCAGAGTCTTGGAAGAGTGAGGATAACACCGTATTTACAGTCGGACCATCGGTGGACATAAACAAGAAAATGACTGAACAGGAAGAGAAAAAATAGCAGAGGACGGGATGTTGTTCTGCACACATGGAGCAACATGTCAAACGTTCCATATTTGCTGCCTTGCAGTTGAGCTCCTCCTGTCCCCTCACCCCTCTGCCCCAGTGCCGGATTAAGCCTCGGCTGGCCCTCAGGCACATTTTGAAATTTTAGAGAATGGCCTGAAAATTTTTAATTAGATCTCAGGCTCATGGAAATGGACCCCAGACAAAAGATTAACCGATTCAAGAACAAAATATTTAATACAAAAGAAGACAAATATTTCATGTGAAAAGAATTTTTGGTCAGAATTTTTGGATGGCCCTAAGGCACATGCCTTGTCTGCCTAATAGTTAATCCAGCACTGCTCTGCCCATCTCCCTTTCCTCATTACAGACAGTTCAAGTGACACCCTCGTGGTTAAACTCAAAGTCTACTCTTTCCACACACTTGCACTCCTTTGTTCCTCTTTTCTTCCATTTGTCAAACTTCCCTCCAGAAACTGTTCAAAGTACAGTAGCTTCAAGAAAAATCGTTCAGATTGTGAAAAAAGTGTGAAAATTGGCATACATGTCCATTTTTATCTGTTCTTTCATGCAAGAGCAGGGCACACCTTTTCAGAATACATTTACGGCCGCCATCTTGAATTTCAAAATGGCCACCACCAAAAATAATATTTTACAATATCTCGGTCACCAAGAGACCGAGCAAAATGAATAAAGAGTCTAATCCAATGTTTTCACACACACACCGAATCCAATAAACACACTTAAATGCTCTATTGTCAGTCTTTCTGCTTTAAAATGATATATACACTGTCCCAAGTATAGTTCATCTGGTCGAGAAACAGTTCTGACTTCAATCTATCTGATAACATGTTCCTGCACAATGGCAAAGTTCAGTGCACAGGAGTGATGCACAGAAACATTTGCATGGTGGTGTGCATGCCTTTTTGCAGCAGCATTTGATCAGCTCTGTGCAGGATTTGGCCACCTTGGCAAGTGCTGTCCAGAAAGGTATCTACTGTTTGATGGCATTCTTCGTCCATCCCCAGTCGCATGGGCTTGGTAACTGCTGCTTATATATCAGCGCTTGGCCCCAGATGTGTCCTGCCTGGTATGTCGATCTCTTGATATGTTCCGTGAGGGCTGCCTTTGTGGGGGGTATGCGATCTATTTGTCTTCCTTTCGCGAACAGAAGCTTCCTTGCCTGATTCACCTCGGTGCATTCACTGGTTCTATCACAAAGATGTATGACGAACCTTTCCAGTTGACACACATTCTCATGTCAGTGCAATGTTATCACTGTATCAAATGTCCTGAAAAAAGGGGGAAAAAATGTTAGTCCACCACCATTACAATTTACAACATATATTTCTGCTTATACACATCTATACATGCATACATCTCATTATTTTCAGACAGCAACTGATTTTTAGGACATCAATTGCAATACAGATCATATTCAAGCATGCAAAGAGTGATAGTGATTGACCCACACACAGGGACGTTCTCTGGAACGCATGGATCGACTGACAGCTGGAACGACCATGGACCATAGTTTCAGAGGGAATGACAGACAGACTCTAAGAATTATATCACCTTTCAAAACATTATATTGAAAATTAAATTGGATAAAGCCATTTCTACACGCTCATAGCATTTGGATATCAAACGTCGAGCAAACACTTTTAAGTATTTAGTTGTTTATGAAAGGGTCTCATTTCGATTTTAAAGCAGAAAGACTGAAAATGGAGCATTATAAGTGTGTTTATTGGATTCCTTTTGTGTGGAAACATTGGATTAGACTCTTTATTCAAGTGTTGAGGCCTCTTGGAGACCAAGATATTGTAAAAATAGTTTTCGGTGGCGACCATTTTGAAATTCAAAATGGCGGCTGTAATTCTCATCTGAACATGTGTGTCCTGCTCTTATATGACAGAGCATATAAAAGTAGTCATGTGTACCAGTTTTCACACTTTTTCACATTTTGAACGATTCTGGTGAAATGTTGACTTAATCTACTGTACTATCAATCACATTCTCTCCCCCCCCCCCCACCACCCAAAAACTTCAAGCATGCGGTGTGCCACCATCTCACATCATCCTCGATAACTTCCTCCAGAATTTTTCTTTCCCCTTGCTCTTCTATGACCTTCAATTTTGCAAACAAATTTTATCTTTACCCTTTTGTGCTTATTGAACAATAAAACATCCAAATCTTCAAAAACAAAATAACTTTTCCTCTGGTTGTGTTTTCTGATAAGTTAAAAATCTCATTGCCTTGCTCTTGTGTGTTACTGTTTGATGTGTCCAGCTACACTCGAAAATCAAGTTGCTTTGTGGAAAACGTTCACAGAAAGACAGGCGTGGCAGATCATGGAGCAGGTGAGCTGAAAGAGCTCTCAGCATCAGTCTCATGTTTATGATGTGTTTTGAAATGACTTGAACAAATATAATTGAACTCAAAATTGTAAAATCTAAACAATTACAATCTGTCTCCATGTTTTAATGTTTTATCTCTTCCTTCCAGCTGGCTTCTGCTTTTGCGTATATGCATAGCAAGAACATTGTGCACAGGGACATAAAGGTAACCAACTACACCAGCACAGAACATGAATCCTTCTGTTAATAACACTGCAGTGAAAACCATTTTTATGCAGCACAGCAAGGAGGGAATGGGGGTTGGAAGGGGGGGGAGAGGGGTGGTGGCCAAGAAAGTACAAAATTCATATTGTTGGGTAATGATTCACAAAGGTGGCGGTGGATGGGGGTGTGGGGGGAGGTGCCGATTACGCACCGATCCTTTTTGTGTTTGTTGCACAATTAATGAAACCCACACCATAACTCGAAAGGAAGATAAAATTAAATATCCATTCCAGCTCGGTTGCAGTCTGTGGAAAACAGAACCACCCATTGTTGGTATGTGTTCAATTTTTTTATATCTCTATTCATGTCGACGTTGTGAAGATGTTGTTGCACATTTTCTCCTTGAAGGCTGCCCGTTTCTCCGATACTCATTGCTCTGTTGGTTTATCCCAATCTATGGCACTTCTCTCCTCGTACTCTCAAAATTTGCCTCCTGACGTCTCATTCTACAATATCAATCTCCTCTTACAGAATACACTTGCACACACCTTGTTTTTGGGGGGTTTTTTGTATACCTTGTCGAGGCTCGTATGAGAGCTAACACACAACATACAGCAAAGGGGGCATGAGACAAGAGGGGCAGGAGTGGGAAGGAAAAAACAGTGGGGCACAGTGACATTCGGAGGCAGTTCGACAGAGTAAAAATATTATCTCACTCCTCTCTGCGCATGTGCGATTTGGAATGAATTCTGAGCAAAAATATGGTAAAACAGCAGACTTGTCTCTCGATTCATGTTCCAATTCATGTCTAAAATATATCACTTGATTTACATCAGCTGTTCCTCGAAGATAAGTGGATAAGATGGATGGATGGACAGACAGACATGAACCAATTGCTCAACCCTGCTCTTCACTTTGTGTGTGTGGGGTAGCTACTCTTCCATCCCAAATCTCTATCCACACATAACCCTCTACATTAATTCCCTCCTTCACATTAAATAAACTCCGGACATTGTTGAAGAACTTTTTATTTATTTATTTTAAACTTTTCTTTGAATGGAATTTGTTTTTTTCCTGCCTGTCTTTTACATTCAAATTTGCATCTTTATTTGAACACATTTTATCATGAAAGGTTTGATGTTTTTTTAACATGTTGATTTCTGTTTATTCTCCAGCTTTCAAACGTGCTTTACAGCAGTGGGCTTGTGAAGGTCATCGACTTTGGCATTTCTCAATGTTTCATTCACGGTGAAAAGATTTACGGCCGCTCTGGCACATCTCGCTATATGGCGCCAGAGATCTCAGAGAATGGCTTCGAAGGTCCCCCGATCGATGTGTGGGCTCTTGGTGTCCTGTTTATGACATTATTCGTTGGACATAAATTTGATGGACGGAATATCGTGAAAGTGAGTTTTGCTTATAATGGTGTCATGATCATGAATGTGGTGTGAATGTGATGCTGATGCTGAGGTGTGTTAAGTATTGAATGAAGGGAGTGTTGAGGGTTTATTGAGTGATAGTTGTGTTGAGTGTGTATTTAGTTGAAGGATATGTTTTGTTGTAAAATATCTGATGGTTTGATGTTGGGTTGTTGTTGGTTGGCTTGTTCAGCACATGCCATTATGGATGCGTCGGTCATGGAGATGCTTTTGATGTTAAGATCTGTTAGTTTGATGAGTCGAGGTTCTGCTGGATATTCCTGCTTGGAGGCATGATATGTTTTCTTCCACACTGTGGAATGAAACAAATGATTGGTTCATCCTTCAGTTATATTCTCTTTTGTAATTATTGTTTGAACTAATTTTCTTTTTTTAATGTTTAATTTCACCATAACGCACTGGAAATTTGGACAATATTTTGGCTATGTTTCATTTTGTCTGCCAATTATTTGAGCTTTCATAAATCCATTTAACTAGTAGTAGGCGTCCACCACTATTCTTGACCATGCTGTGGAACGTCAGCCGAGGCCCTTGTGCGGATGACATGAAAACAGAATTTACTGATAGTTTCAGTCAACACAAAGTTCAGGATAATATTTTCATTCTCATTTTCTTCAATTTTGTCGATTGTGCCACACCCATGGGCGTCGGCAGGGAGGCGCAAGGGGGGGAGGCATTTGGCCCTCCCCTGGAAAATCAAAAATTTGAAAAAATTACATGGAAAATACAAAATGAATAAAATAACATAAACATTTCTCAACACTTCATTCAGTTAGAGCAGGTTACTACTCTTGGAACAGGAATTGGAGCCATCGGAGATCTCTTCTGAAATTGTCAATGACCCTGTTCATTAGCTCGGTCTTTTGGCTGTTCACTTTGTCGCGGTGGACACTCAGCATGCAGAGGCCGGACAGACGTTTTCACTCATCGTTGATCTTAACCAGGTCTTCACCCTGCGCAGTGTGCTGAAGGACCTTTCCACTGTACATGATGTTGCAGGCAGAGTCAGTGCGATGAGGATAGCCTTGTGCACAGGAGGGAACAGAGTGGTCTCTTCACCAGCTCGATCATACCCAGAGAGTTGTCATCCAGTGGCTTATGCTTCTGCACGTCATACCACGCTAGAGCTTCTTCTGCAAGGTTGTCAATGCCATACATTTCCTTGACAGATGAAACGATGTGCTTGAATTCATCCCTTTCTGTTTGCTGCATTTCTCTCAGATGTAGTGCGAAAATGTGAAAATATGGCATGTTACTTTCATCAAAGCGACTTTCCAGAGACTGGATCAAGGAATCCATGTACGGGACATAGATGGTGCAGCGATAGTACTCCTCAATGGAGCCTCCTACATTCGGCCGGTGGACCTGGCGTGCGCATCGCCGAGGCATAGTCAAGTCTATGCCAAGTTCTTCTGCCAAGGTTTTCACCTCAGGGATGACATCTTCTGAGAACACACGGTCTGCACCATCCCGGTGAGCTCGGAAAGCCTTCATCAACAGGTCAATGTGATCTCGGACTCCCAACATGTCCATGTCGACTGCCTACAGCTGTTGGGTCACTGGCTCCAACATCGCTGAGTACTTCACAATGATCTTCAGAGAGATGAGGAACACTGTGGTTCCTGCAGCACACCTCAGCTGATACGCCGTCTGACGCATACTCTGTGACTCATGCTGGTTTGCCTCCAGTTGCTCCAGTTGTGCATAGATATCACAAAAGTTGTCTGAAAAGATGCGGATGCTTTTGTACTTTGCGCTCCATCTGGTTTCACACAACAAAGGTATATTTGGAACCAGTCTCCTGTGCTTGGGACTGTCACGGAAGAATTTAATGATAGATTTCACAGTTCCAGTCGTATTCCTCACATCTGCGACAGAATTCAGATCATGAACCACCAAATTCAGTCGATGTGAAGAGCAGTGCACGAAAACAGCTTTGGGATAGGTGTTCCTGATACGGGCCTGTACACCATTGTCTTTTCCTGCCATGGTTGAGCATCCATCGAAGCCTTGGCCGTGGAGCTTGTCAACGTTAAGACCAATTTTTTTTGCTTGGTCGCTGATAGTATCTGCAATTGTTGCAGCGTCCACCCTCTCCAGTGGAATGAATCAAAGGAATTCCTCACGTATGGTGGCTGAGTCATTCCGTTGTTCCTGCAGCACAACAAATCGTACTCCAATGGACAGTTGCTCGGTGCCTGATATGTCAGCAGTTTCATCTGCAATGATAGAGAATCCATTTGATTCATTTGCAGCTTTCACAATATTGTCTCTTACGACTTCTTCGGAGAGAACTATCAGCTCGTTCTGTACACAAACTGATGTGTATCTCGCATTTTTGCTTGCGCCCTCCATGTGATCCTTCAGGACCGTGTCCCCTGCTTCTATCCTGAATCGCAGTAGGTCACAGAGGTTTCCCGATGTACTCTCCTTCCCCCTCAATGCAATGTCATGGCTGCAGCAGAACAGAATGCTGGATAGTATGGGGAACAGTTTCTCTCGGTTTTGAGTGACTGCTTTGTTGACTGCTCGGTCCATCTGGCTCACGATGGTCAACTCTGGCCTTTGCACGGTGCTGAGGAAATTGTTGGTATCTTGCAGTGCGCCTTTATGCCAGGAGGAAAGCATGTGCTTCCTCTCGCACTCATTGAAGTCTTTTTATTTAACAAAAGGAGTCACGATGAACGCACCCATTTGACCTCGGTGCACTGGTTGAGGGAACAGCACACAGTATTTGCACAGAGCACCTTTCAAGTGACTTGAGTAGGCCAGCCATGGAGAATATTGGTTTATCCACGTGTGGCGGAAACAGCGGGAGCCCTGTGAATCGTTCTGATAGCTGTAATCAGTTGGTGGGACGTATGTGTTCATCAGAAGGTCATATCTTCGATTATTGGTCAAATGTTCTGTGGTTTTGACGTATGATCCAATGTCCAGATGATGAGGCAAGTCATTGGCCACTTTCGCAAGTGGTGTTTGGGGTGGCATCTGATTGGTTGCTGTGAGTAACTGCTCGTGATGTCCCCCTCTGCGCTGCTCTGCTGGTTCAACATGCGTCTCTGATGTACACGGGGTGTCTTGATTGTTGTCAGAGTCATCAGACTTACGTTTTTTAAAGAACCTCCTGATATCCATTTCACATTCCTGAAAAATAAGAAAAATGAAGTTAACATAGCAACACAAATTTAATACACTGGTCTTCCCCAGACTATAACAATCAAATCAAGAGCATTTCATTTGATTATTTTGTATAAAATCCAATGAAGAAAATTAGCATGAGTTTTGTTACTGAAATAAAATAAATAGCCGCAACACAGAAGAAATGAACGAAAAAACACTATCTTCCACACCAAATATCATGACATTCAATCAATCGTGTGTCTTCTACCTGAAGAATTGTTAACATTTTGTTCTGTTATTTACAGTAATCTGAGCAAAAAGATGTCTTCACACTTCACACGGCGATCTCAGGATAACATTGCCCCCCCCCCTGCATTTTTTTCTGCGGACGCCCATGGCCACACTGGCAGCAATCATACCACACTGCTTACACGTCGCATGTGACAGAGATTAGAGATGGTGCAAGCCTCATTTTCTCGAGCTTGGGCTGAGATAAACTCTCAAACAAATACAACCCAAGCTTGTGTTTCTTCCTGGTAAATCATTTCCCATGAATTCATGGAAAATTGAGGGGAATTAATTTGGGATTCTGGCCTTTTCCTGGTTTTGTTCATTCCGGGCTCAATCTTTGGCTTCAAACCATCTCTAGGTGGTAAGTGTGGTGTGCTCGCACTTGTGCAATATGCTCTGTGCACCTCCTTTCCCAACACCAAGGAAAGACTCATCAACTTGTATTTTATGGCCTTCAAAGTTATCCCATAACCAAGTTGATGAAATCGGATATTGTGGGTGCAATGGTAAAAGCTAACTTCATACAAAGTGACATGATAATTGGATGGAAAATTCGGCCGGCATTCCAAAAAGTCCGTTTCCTGATGGCATGGGCTACAGGGTGTTTCATGTGTCAGGAATAAATGGCCTCGACCTCCCTTTCCTCGACCTTCGGTCAACAAACCGACAAAGACTTAACATCCATTCATTGAGTTGAGAAGGTTTGTTTTTCAGCTTCGGACAAACTTTTGTGTTGTACACTATCACTTATTTGAGGAATGAAATGTATTTTATTGGTTTCGAGTCAGGTCATGGTTATTTCATCAGTGAGTGCTTGTTTTAAATATGCTTCTTACCTTCACCACCAAAGGTCGAAGGAGGTTATGTTTTCAACCCTGTCTGTGACATGGCTACGAGAAATTTTCAAGTGATTCTTAACCATTGAGAGAGGGGGCAAAAACCGATATCATTTATTACATTTCAAAAAGTTATAGATGGATTCAGGCGACACTTGGTGGACAGGTTGGATATGCGACAAGGATTCGATTTTGGTGAAGATACGACTCTGGATCCGGATATTAATTTTTTATTTTCATTTTAAAAGTGATTCTTCCTCATTGAGAGATGGATCTTCAACAATAAACAGCATGATATTTCAAAAACTTATTGGGCCTTATGTGTTCCACTTGATCAGGCATTATTTGGCAGAGGTATGTGCTCCACTGAGTGCCCTTCTCGTCACGTAAATGTCAGTGTTCGATTGTGAAGATGGTTTCAGATTCTGTCACAAATAAATTTGTTTTGATTCTTTGCAGATGTCACTTGACAAGAGTGACTACAATGTGGTATTCAGCCCACCACCTTTTGCGAGTAAGACATTGGTTTCCCTTCTGACTGGGATGCTTCGGAAGGATCCTCTGGAGCGACTCACTATGCAGGTGAGGATTTGATCATGTCTACAACTATTTTATTTCCGTGAACAAAAATGTTGAGGTTGCAGACCTCCTGTTATTGTGGATGAAAATGCAATTGCTCATGTGTGGAGGTGTTTCCTGATCCTGTTTATATTTGATTCCAACACATCCATTGTTTTGCAGGAGATTGTGAACCACCCATTTTTCGAAGTACATCACCAGATGTAATTTTGAAGGTAAGCAGCCGTCCTTTTGTCGTCATTATTTTTATTTTTTCTTTCTTACACTCTTTCATAGTTTCTGAATAATATGGAGCCTCATGGAAGAGCAAGGTGATAGAGAACATGAACTGATAATAGGGCAGCTGGGTAGCCATTGGACAAAATAAACATGAATTTCTGGTTCTGGGTCTAAGTGCATTCGACGTGGATCATGCGGTGCCTCTTTCCAGTTTATCAAAGCGAAGTTTTCGGACCATATCCGTTTCGTCTCTCTCTTATCTTTTATTCCTTGTGTTATTTGTGTTTTTGGACAATTTTTCTGTGTTTAACCTGATCTTCTTGTGGCATTTTGTTGAATTTGTGTCCTTGTGAATGTATGGTACGCTTACCAAGGAAAAGAATGGGGGATGGTCCGAGATGGTGTTGAACAGCAGTTTTGAAGACTTGGAGCGAATAAAGAGACTGAAAAAATGCAGATGTGGTTCCACAGGCGGCAAAAAGAGGAGGGAAAAAAAATCAGAGGTGAGCAGTGATTCTGGATTTTGAGAGTTTCAACAGAAGAGGGTTTTGGTGGACTACATGCATCCTGCAGGAGGGCATAAGAGACCAGAAAGGAGGGTGGTAGAAGACAGATCTTGGTTTCCATGGTGTCGAGCTGAAAGGACAGAGTGAGGACAGTATTAAAGAGAGGGTCTTTCACTCAGAGTAGTTAATGCATGGAATTTACGCTTCACCTCTCGCTTCAAACAACCCTGATTACGTCGTCATAAATATGAAACTTACATTTTTGCAACCAAATATAATCAGCTGCAAGGTTACACCTTTGGTCTCAAATTCATCTTCCAATTTTGCCTGAAGCACCTCCACTTAAAATAGCTACTCTTTCGCCAATTGGTGGATTTCTACTTATTTTGCTGTAAAAAGGTAAATATTGAAATGAACGCAAATCCACAAAAATTGTGGTTTTGTTCGTGGTGTGAGAGTGTATCCTTTTATTCAGATGGGTAAAGAGTGACCTTTGTGTTACTTCGCAACTTTGTTCAATGGCTAATGTCAAGCTTTTCAACAGTTTCACATCTTTACATTGATTTTTATTACTTACGAAGTCTAAAGATTTCGAAAGTATATTGATGACTTCTGTCCTCTGTTTGTTTGTTTGTGTGTTTGTTTGTGTGTTTATTTGTGTGTGTTTGTGTGTTTGTGTGTTTTCTTATAGGCATGATAACTCGAGAACGGAAGAAGCTACCAATGTCAAATTACACCACGTGATTCAGGAGGGTGATGGCTAGCGCTGATGAGATTTTGGTCAAAATCGGTCAAAGGTCAAGGTCGCAGTGAGATCAAACATAATTCCGTAAATTCATGTGGAGAAATGGAGTATTTTTGCTTCAGTTGACGTTACGAGTTCGTTTTTACTTCGATTTTAATTTTGTCTTCAGTTTTTGCAATCGCTTAGGATGCTTAAATCTCAGTTGTCGAAATTCTGGTAAAAATCAGATGTTTTGGAGACAGTTTAAGATTGTAGAAAAAATATTTCACTCGCCGCGTCACAGCTCGTCACGTGGTGCAGCGCGCTCGAGCAGAGGCATCGTTGATCACATAAAGGTTTTCCGTGTGAGCGCTGACGGTGTTTTCCATAAAGATGGTGTTTAGAAGTCATTTTTTTCCCCAATAAAGGTTATCGTTGCATGCCTGACTCTCGAAGCCATCGGACTATGTAAAGATTGTTGGTGGATGGCCGATTATTACGGTTTTCTGACTTTGATAAAATAATATAAAATAATTGCGTGGAGAAATGGAGATTTTTGCTTCGGTCGACGTTACGTTTTTTGATGGTTTGGTCCAGAATCATCGTAGAAACTTCTGGTTTGCGTCGCTACCTTCTCTCGAGGCTTCAAACAGAAGCTTTTATTAGACAAGGTCAGAGGTCAAGTTGACAATTTCGTAAGTACAAGTCTCTGACTGCTTGTTTATTTTATTATTTGGATGAGAATAAAAATTGTTCATATTCTCCAGTATTGAATGAAATCACCTTTGGGATTCTTCCAAGATTCGGAAATGGAATAGAAATGATGAACAGAATGATAGATGTCAACCAGTGGCTTGAAAAACAGTGTTGGGAGGAAGATTTTGCGTTTAAGAGGAAGTGTTGGCTTCATGGTTTGGGTGGGGGGCTTGGGATATGATGATCCTGTGTTCAAATGCCACTCGGCTGTTGAATTTATATCAGGTGGTGTTGACTGCCTGTCATCGTTCCGAGTTTGGCAAAATGAGTGCCAGCTTGCTGGTATCCTGTGTCAGAGTGATGACCCATCCAGGATTGTGCTCAACAGCAATGGAGAATGCTAAGGCAGCGCCAACGCTCTGTACAGAGTATGGTCCCGATGGATGGATGGTATTGAGTGTACCACTGCTTGTGTGTCAAGGAAATTGACTGATATTGAGAAATGTTACTCTGTTGGAGAACGCGAAGCTGTCGCATGCATTTGCCCTGTGGGACACTGGCATGCCCATCTCTTTGGCACAAAACTTACACTATGCACTTTCCATCAGGAATGAGTTGCCTAACTTTAGACTTTGGGTTCAAGTTACAGACCTATGCGTAGAGCACTCTGCAATGCATGATTACTGTAATATGACCACCAAGTGCAGCATCAGCTGTGCTTTCAAAATAAAGTTGCTGCTTTATTTCAGTTACCTCACAATATTGTTGATGACAGTGCTGACGTGGATAATTATGTTGCAGTATCTGTAATCTTGCTACAAGATGCTTGTATTTCTCATGACATGTTAGTTGAAGCAATTAGCACTGATGATGCTCAAGTACAAGTAAAATGGTATTGTTGCGAATTCTCGCCCACCGGCATGCGAACAGCCACGTAACTCGAATCGCGATATGTCGCCCACCGGACGGACAATTAAGTCACACCCCTCCGGGAACTACCGCCCGGATGCCAGAACGATGCCAGTCACGGGTGGGGGTTTAACCTCACCATGATCGTGCCAATTTCCCACCCGCGCAGGATAGGGTTGCTCGCCAAATTCGACCTACCTAAGTACCTGTGTGAGTGGTCGACTGGGCGATCATACCACGCCACAAGCCAACTCTGGACACGAACCGCTTAACTGGTTCGTTCCGTATTACAGGGATAACCGAGGGAGTTATCGTCGGCCTTGATGGTTCCGATTAATTACCGGGCATTTTAAACCCACTATCAATCCCTTCTGTGATGCAAGATGGAGATTCAATAAAAGGAAGGAGATGAAGCAAAGCGGCAAAACAGTTCACACAATGCACTTTATTTACACACACACACAGACAAGGACGTTTCTACAGCCACACAGTCAAAATGCAACAAAATCAAGGAAAGAGATAAAACCGAATAAAAGGGAATTATTTACACACGGCAACACTTACACAGTTTCTACTTCACGGACTGGCGCCACCCACTGACATTCACACAAAACCCTAAAAGAAAAGGAAGTCGCGACTTCCCTGGGCGCGTCGTCCCCTCCTCCCACGACCGTCGGCATGGTCGCGCCTGGCCCCGACTCCTCCCGCGGTCTGAGAGCTCGTGCTGCGCCTCCCGTCCGTGCCTCCGTGGACAGGCCGCCCGCCAAACCGCGAGCACACGACCAGAACGAGCCAAGACCCAGCCTCCACAGCTGCCAGAGCAGACGAGTGCAGAGGAAGAGGAAGAGCCAGCGGGGAAGAAGGAACGTGAAGCCAGGACCAGGACGAGAGAATAGGGAGTGACATTCACGAGGAAGAGAAGAAGGAAAAAGAAGCAGCCCCAGAAGAAGCGAACCCTCCTCGTCCATTCCTTTTGTAGCGCGGGGCCCCACACTTCGCTCCGCCCCGTTTCTCGGCTGCACCTCCCCTTCGAGCTTCTGCTTGAAGCCTCTCAAAGGGGAGCGTGCCCTCTTGCTCTCCCTCCACCCCGCGCCGTGCGGGGGCCGTGGGAGTCGGTTTTGGCTTGGGGCCAGGGAATTATTCCCCCAAAATCAGACCCCTCCCTTACATGACCTCTGACCTTTGACCTGCATCGTCCTTCCTCCACTCCAAAGCGCAGGGAAGATCAGGCAGGAGAATCAAGCGGGAAAAATCAGGCGGAAAAAGTCCGCGCAGGCTCCGCAAGAGCTTTTGTTCTGGCAATCCTGCGTGCGTTCCTGGACGGTTTCAACCGCGGAAATCATCGCCGCGTGGTCCGTGGTGGACGATGTTCATAAGTGCGGGTAGTGGCGAAGATGGTGGTGGTCGTTGTGGTGAGGGTTGGACATGGTTGTTTGGTGGTTGGCGGGCGTTGTTTGAGAATGGCGGGCGAGGCGATGCTTACGGGGTTGGGTTGTGGAGGTGAAGATGGGTTTGGGCTAACTACACATGGACTTACCGATATATCTCACCTGAAGACTCTTTATGGTGAAATGCGAATTTCCACAACCGTAACAGTATATTGAAAATGGTTGGACGTCCCAGTCTAAAATGTCAACGACTCTGTGAAACCGTACATTCCCATTATTGACCAGTTGTGAACTCACAATGACGTTATGTTCTGTGGTGAACAAGTTGTTATCCCCAATTTCTGAACTACTGTTCAAATCTGTCCATCTTTTTGAGATGTCTTGCTCACAGATAAACATACAAACAGACAGGGGTGAAAGCACAACCTCTGTCCACCTTTGGTGACATAGATAAATATGGAGTGTGTGTGTGTGTGTGTGTGTGTGTGTGTGTGTGTGTGTGTGTGTGTGTGTGTGTGTGTGTGTGTGTGTTTGTGTGTGTGTGTTTCTGTGCATGTTGATGCAATCTTGTGATTCTGTTTTCAAGGCATTCAGGACCCAGATGCTGACTTTAACAAGAAAAATGGAAATTCCATCAAGTATTCCAGTCAATCTTGGGAACAAGCGTGAGAAGAAAAAGGTTGAAGGGATCTGATTTGCCATCAATGATTCGAGGTGATATTGTTTGTGTGATGTGCGTTTGAAGAAAAAATGTTTGTTGATGATGATCATTCATGTAGTTGGGATGGTATTCATTCCAGGGAATTTTTATGAAACTATATAATGAAGACCAATTTACGAAGTCTCACCAGGAAAAACAGGCGTAGATACAGCGAGATGTCCAGGCTCACACAGACAAGTAGCTGTCGGTGTCCCACAAATAATAGTTGAGGAGACTCTCTGGCCCATAAAGTATAACATGTGTGTCTGAGGTTTTTATTGCTGCGACCAAACAAGGTCCTGACGACATATGTCCTTGCTGTCATCGTCAAATGTATCGAGGAACGGTACAGCAATTTTACATCAGTAAGTATTGCAAAGAATCTTAGGAAGTCTTTCTTCCCAGGCTTATGCATGTCAGTGTGAAGAGGAAAATCTGGATCTGCAATGCCTGTGATTGTGCTCTATAACAAGGGGAAATGCCTGCTCAGGCTTAAGTCAACAACTTAGATCTTTTCAACATTCCAACAGAGTTGTCAGACGGAAATCCTTTTGAAATCTGGCTGATCTCACAGAGACTGACATTCATGAAAATGGTGGCACTTCCTTGTCTTTGTAGAAATGGGATGTAAGCAGACAACACAGTGATAGGCAGCTGTTGGAAAAGCAAATGGGGTTTTCAGTTATATTTGTCTGGGGATCAATTACAAATCAAAATAGGTGGTTTTGACATTGTACAGGAATTTATTGAGGCCACATCTTTCAAGGAATTTTCAAGGAATTAAGGCACAGGAGGAGCCCATTCGGCCCATCATGACTGGGCTCCACCAATACCAGATTTAATCAATCCGTTGATACCCCTTCTCTTCGTGTGCAGCCTTCTGGCGACTACACTGGCACTTATTTCGCCGACCTCGGAAGGAAGACAGGCTGAGCCAACCCCCTGGTGGTAATTCAGCGGCCAATGGGGCTTGAACTTTGGACCCAAGCCACCCGAACCGCTCAACCAACACCAGGATAAATATTGAATATTGTGTGCAATTTTAGTCACCATAACTTCAGAAGGACGTAGCTGCCATCGAGAGGATTCAGCATCGGGCTACCAGATTGATAGCACAATCGACTGATTGACATTGGACTTGCTGAACATCAAGGCATTGGTCGCACGAAGTAAGATTGAGACTGTTGTATTGGTGGCCAAAAATAGACACCCAGGTTCACTGTGCTATTCAAAATTTTCTTTGTCAGACAAAAGAGAAGACTGCTGCTTGTTGTTATGGTCCGATGCAAACGATTATACTTCGTTCCATTGCGTGGAGTTAGTTCGGAGTAGATGTTGTCAGACCTTATGTTTCCCATGACAACAGATTTGCTATCACTCTTCTTGACAATTGTGGAAAATGGCTGGAAGTTACATTTATTCATCCTACCATGACTGAAAGTATCAGAGAGTTACTCACCTATGTTTTTTCCAGGCAAGATCATTTCTGATCACGGACCACAATTTGAATCTTATGAGATTTCTACCTTTCTTGCTGAAAGAGATATTAAACATTCACATTCTGACACTGACCAGCCTGAAGGGAATGGTGAAATCAAAGGATTTAACAAAGTATTGAATGAGTCTCTGCAAACTACTAAAATACACACCATCCAGTGACTCATTCTGAATGCAATTCCTTTGCTGTGCACAAATGCACTCCACATCGTATAACTGGCATTGTATCATCTGTATTGCTTCACTGGTGTCATGTGAAGACCAAGTTGGATATTGCGAGAACAACGAAAATTCCTTTTTCTGGAGAGAAAATTGTGTGAAATAGAATCCACAAGAAAGAAATTCCAGCAAAGCTTTTGAAGATAAGCGTGTAGGTGTGAAATGTACTGCATTCAAGCAAGGCGAGGTTGTAATTGTAAAAAAACAACCAGAATACGTTCCGTAAGGTGAAAGCCAATTCTTCGGCCATTCTCAAATGAGTGCTCAACTAGGTTTGAATACTTATGCAACTGAGGATGGTACAACATGGAATGTTCAGCGATGAGCTAGATTCTATGGATCTACATCAGCAGCCAGAAAAAAAAAGTAATCCAGAAGCAGGAAAGCTCGTGTGATAAGGTAAGGTAAGGTGTGGTATGGCGTAGCGCTCCTCCCCCCTTCCTCGCTTTCCCCTTCCCCCTGTCTCCCTCCTGTATTTTGCAGAAAGATGGCTCCTTCCAAAAGAAGGAAATGTACAAGAAGCAACACAGCAGTAATGAATACTTCCAGAGCAAATGAAACTTCTCAAGAGCAAAAAGCAAGACGAGAAGCAAACACAGCAAAAATGACTGCATTCTGCCCCCATCGTTCCTGCGATCTCACAGTAATTGTGTTGTCCTTCATTCGGTTGTCCATACTATCTGGCTTAGGAGGACACAGTTCAAGCCTGTGATACCTTTGTCGCCCCTGTGTGAAGTGGGGCCATCGCCGTAAAATACAAAACACACAGGAAATGGCGCTTTGTGTTGAGGCGCGGCGGTGATGGTCATGTTTAACCCTCGACCAGTCAAAGATCCCTGGGGGGTTAAACACGGCAAGGTAAGCCTTGGTTTTATTTGGTGTCTCTCTCTTTCTCTTTCCTCCTGCCCACTCCTCTCCCACCCACCCCCAACTCTCCCCACCTCTCTCTTTCTCTTTCCTCCCACCCACCACCTCCCCACCTCCCCACCCTCTCTGTGCCGCCCACCTCTCCCTCCGTCCCTCTCTCCCCTCCCCGGCCCCCATTTTTCTGTCCCCTCTCTTTGTATTCCCATAAGTGAAGCAATGGTTGGTATTTGCTAGTTATAAATAAGCATTAAAATAAATTGTTGGTCGTTGCTGGAAGATGCAGTGCAGCATGTTATAATTGGTTATTGATGACAGTTTGAAAATTTGAATGACAGTTTGAATCTGGTGAGATTGAGGTGTGATGTAATGGACATGTGTATCAGGTAAAGTGCTTATCGTTTCATATATTACCATATAAAGTGGTGTATTATTAAAAGTTATTGAAATGTAGTAACACTTTAAACATAAGTCATGTAATAAATAAGACTCAGCCGATGTTTGTCTGTCTGTGTTGTTCATCTTTCGGCTGCTCCCGTTAGGGGTCGTTAAAGCGGATCATCCGTTATGATCCACATCCTGATTTGGCACAGGTTTTACACCGGATGCCCTTCCTGACGCAACCCTGGTCGTCTCTTACGACACAGGGATAAGGATTGGGTTTCGCCATGATTCCGGGCTGACCTATACCCTCTCATATCGGGGCCCAGCGCAGAGCTCCCGTCCTCAAGCGATCCTCCAAACCAAGCTTCCGAGTATCCGGATTACAGGCGCACGCCACTACGCCCAGTCCGATGTTTGTCTGTCTGTATGTTCGCATTTTTTGCAAGAACCGCTGGACCGACAACCACCAATTTTCGCATCCCGACCAAGTCCGACCGAGTGATTGTCGAAAGGCTATTTTTTATCCACAACTTCAGCCTTCAAAGACCCATAGGATTGCCCCAGAAATGCTTTTTACATGCTTCAGTGATTCGATTTCATGCTTGAGAAAATAATTTTTACATGTTTGGGCGTTAAGACTGCTGAAGATCCTGAAGGCCCCAACGACCCATAAGACCCTCAAGGCCATTGAATTCCCCAAACACCATTAAGACCCTTTAAAACCCCGATTACCCTAAAGACCGTTAAGTTCATCAAGATCCCAAAGATACTTTAAGACCCTGAAGTCATTTGCATACCCTCAATACCCAAAAGATACTTTTGAGCCAGAACACCTCAAAGACCATTCAGATCCCGCCGACCCTTTAGACCCCAAAGAACCTGAAGACTTTTGAAGATCCGCAATTCACTAAAGACCCTTAAATAAAGCAAAATCGGAATCGCCTCAACTTGCTGTCAAATAAATAATATTCATCAGATGTCTGTCTGTCTGTCTGTGTGTTAACTTTTTTTTCCAAAGACCGCTGGGCCGACAACCACCAAATTTGGTGAACCGACCAAGTCCGACCCGAGGGTTGTTGTGAGTGTATTGGTTCACGAGTCAGTAAGTGACCACTATATTCGTTATGGGTGTGTGTCTGTCTGTCTGTCTGTCTGTCCCAAGCGTAGCTCCGTGGGTTTCGATCCGATCTTGATAAAATTAGGGTGTGAGGTTTGCATCATGATCGAGTTGTGTTTTCCAGAGAATGGGCATGCTGCGCCCATTATGGGCGGAGCCTCGCCCAAAAAACGTGTTTTTAGGGGGTAGCCCCTTTCAAGTTACATCTTCTCCGAGGAGGTTTGTTGAATCTGGCAGGGGTTTTGGTATTTGGTTAGCCCTATGGCACCTGCATAGTCTGTACTTCTTTTCCGAGGGGGTTTGTTGAATCTGGCAGGGGTTTCAGTATTTGGTTAGCCCAATGGCACCTGCATAGCCCCACGGAGCTAGATTTTTCATTTTCGTCCCATGGTCAAGGTTTCAAGGTCACCAACTTAGAAAATGTCAAAAAAAAATCAATAAATCGGGCATCGAGATCCAAGGGTTTTCAACTGTTTCGAATGAAAGTTGGGATGCAAGTAATGCTCTTCGAGTACTACAACTTTCATCATTAACGTTTTTCCCGATTCCCGCCAGTTTGCCCGTGGCGTCCCCTCGAAGGTCAAAAAATAAAAAAGGCGAACCCCATCAATATTGTTGAATATTGAATATTGAATTCATCAATCAATATTGAATAAAAAATATTGCTCGTGAACCATCGCCGTTGCCAGACTTGTTTTCATTCACAACCTCAGCCTTTAAAGACTCCGAAGAACCATAAGACTTTTTTTTTTTTACATGCTTGAGAGATTAGAATATATGCTTGAGAGAAGTCTTTTGTGTCTCCCTCCAGGTGATGTGTGTCTCCCGCACACATCACCCCATCCTCCAGGTGAGGAGGGTGCATGACATGGACACCCAGCAGGATTAAAAACAAAACCTGTCAAAAGACGGAGGAGCTCCTTGTGAGCCAATGACCATCCATATCTCGTGCTCAACCTTGTCTGTGGGCGTCGTCCCACAGTTGGGTTACTTTGGTTTCTTTTTGACATTGGTGGCACGATTTGAACTCTGGCCAACGTAAAACCCTTCACTTCGCAAAACACAAGAAACACGCAAAGAAAATTGAAAACCCACTCCATGGGAGTATCTCCTGTGCAGCTGCCCTCCGCAGGGCAGTTTTACCAGATGATGGGATTGGGGCAAAGCCTTCGGCAAGCCCAATTTTGATGATAGGAGAAAAACCATAGGAAAACCTTCCCGGGTCAGATTGCGGTCGTGTGTCGGGCTGGTGCTGAGGTGTCGTCCACCAGACGGCAGTCTCCTTGGGTGAACCTGAGGCGGTTCCTTTGGGTTGGTGCCTGGAATGTCCCATCCCAAAGAGAGGATGATCACCTGTCTTCGTTATTATCTAAGCTGAAGCGTTTGAACATCAGTATTGCAGCACTCTCTGTGATTCAGAAAACAGATAGTGGCGAGATTATGGTGGGTGGTTACACCGACTATTGGTCTGGTGGCGCTGATAGTTACCATGTCCAAGGAGTTGCTGTAGCTGTGTCCAATAACCTGACTCCAATAATAATAATTCAGGTAACACTTGTCAATGAGTATATTATGAGACGAAGGATTCATCATTCCGTGGGTGTCGTTTCCCTGATCTCTGTATATGCTCCAACTGAGGCACGTGATCTCACCGTGAAGGACGCATTCTCTGCCACGTTCGAGTCTCTGATTGATCATTACCCCAGGCAAGATACCCTTCTCATCTTGAGGGATTTCAATGCATCGAGTGGAACTGATAGGGATGGTTATGAGACATGTGTTGGTCCCCCTGGATCTGGAACTGTGAACCAGAATAGCACTAAGTTCCGTGATTTTGCAAGAAGTCGAGGACTTTGGGTGGCCGGTTCATAGTTTTAGCACCCACAGGCTCATCGCTGGACTTGATATTCCAACGCTGGTGGTGTCGCAAATGGGATTGATCATGTGCTCATTGATGGTCACGCATTACGTTCGTTGATGGAGTCTGAAGTGAAGGCCCTCTGGGCCGATTACTTTGAGTGGCTGTACCGGGCTGATCCCGCAGCTGTTGAGTTGGTTGTCAGAGGTGTGACTATCCCCATTGCTGACCCTCCAATCAATTGTGATCACCTTTGTTTGTGGAAACACAGGATGCGGTGAACCGGTTGAAATGGGGCAAAGCTCGTCGGCTCTGTGGCATTCATGCTGAACATGTCAAGGCTGATGGAAATGCTGTAGTCATGTCATTGCATATAGTTCTGTGCTCTGCTGGAACACAGGCATCATCCCAACTGACTGGAAGAGAGGCCTTGTTGTCCCTTTCTAGAAAGGGAAGGGTAATCGCTAGAAATGCAACAACGACCTGAGGGGTGACGCCGCTCTCAGTGCCGGTCAAGGTCTTTGCTCGCAAAATTCTTGATGGGGTTTGCAACTATCTGCTGGAGCACCAGCATCCAGAGCAGTCAGGCTTTACACCAAAGAGGTCAATGATTGACCGTATCCTTACCCTTAGACATAATTCCTTTTGAAATTGGGGTGATCTCACTGAGGCTGATATTCACGAAAATGGTTGCACTTCCTTGTGGTAATACATGTGGGAGGTAAGCAGACAGCACCAGTGCCAGGCAGCTATCGAAAATGCAAAAGGGTTTTTTTGTTGTAATTGTCAGGGGATCAATTACAAATCAAAAGAGGTGGTTTTGGCATTGTACAGGAATTTAGTGAGGCCACATCAAGATTATTGTGTGCAGTTTTAGTCACCACAACTTGGGAAGGACAGAGCTGCCATCGAGAGGGTTCAACGCAGGGCTCCCACGTTGATCGCACCATCGAATGTTTGATGTTGAATTTGCTGAACATCAAGGCATTGGTCGCACAAAGCAACGATTGAGACAGTTGCATTGGTGGCCAAAAATAGATACCCAGGTTCACTGTGCTATTCAAAATTGTTTTCTTTGTCAGATGAAAGAGAAGATTGCAGCTTCTTGTTGTGGTCCTATGCAACCAGTTCCACTTCCTTCCATTGCATGGAATAAGTTAGGAATAGATATTGTTGGACCATTTGCTTTCCATAACAACAGATTTGCTTGATTTCGTGGTTTTGGAGTTATTGAGGACACACACACACACACACACACACACACACACACACACACACACACACACACACACACACACACACACACACACACACACACACACACACACACACACACTGACATGTATTCGTCGAGATGAACGAGAACATTCACAGATTTTAAAAAAAAGAAACTGGCCATTTACTGACTTAAGTTGGTAAACCTACAAATGCAGATTTGATGAAAATGTATACTCACGAGAAGGGAACTCGATAGAGCGCATACCTCCGCCACACATTGCCTGATCCACGAGAACATATCGGACCCAATACATTTTTGAAATATGGTATATATCGTTTTTGGCCCGATCTCTCAATGGTGAAGAATCACTTACAAAAATTTAAATAATTCTCATATCCAGATCTGGATTCGGATCATCAACAAAATTGAATCAATTATTTCTTGTCATACACCCAACGTGTCCACCAAGTTTCACCCAAATCCGTCCACAACTTTTTGAGATATTGTGCTATATGTCATTTTTTTGTCCGCATCTCTCAATGGTGAAGAATTACTTCAATATTCTCGAAGTCGGATCCAGACCCAGATCTTCACCAAAATCTAATCAGTTCGTCCTTGTTACACGCCCAATCTGCCCACAAAATTTCATCCAAATCCGTCCACAACTTTTTTCGATATCCTCTACACAAACAAATAAACAGACAGAAAGGGGTGAAAAAATAACCTCCACCTTCAGTGGTGGAGGTAATAAATGTCAGTGTGTGTCAGTGTTTCTCTTCCGTAACTCCAAAACCATCAAACAAACCTCGATAATCTCTTAAACGAAGAAGAAAAACAAAATTTAAGCTCCAGACTCGAACTTACAATCAGTTCCAATTCCTAATAAAAAGTGTTAATTTGTCCAATTTGGACATATTTGACATTTCGGACATCTCCAGGAGGTGTATAACATGACGCCTCGATGATTGCTATTCGCATGCCAAGTGAGCCGTTTCTTATCAACCGTTTCATTGGAGTGCTTAAGCCACTTGGCGAGCGCTCTACAATATTTGCACTGTCACTGAATACTGCATGTCGATTCACTTGAACAAAGTTCGGGGACACTCGCCTGCGTTGGCCACATGTTTCCTTACCGCTGATCGCCCAAATCAGACCCTCCTCTCTGATAGGTCTCCATTTCTCCACACACCCAGGCTCTCATGCAGCCTTATACACATCCAGGCTCTCACTCAGCCTCAGACACTACCAGCTGCCAGGGAAAAATTACTTCAGGGGGAGCCACAGTCACCGCTCCTCCAGAGCTTGATCCATTCCTGCGGACCCACATATCTTCCCACCCACACAACCCAACATCTCATTTCCTCCCCAGCTGTCATTCATTTCTCAAACAATGCAATGCAAAATGATGATCGTTTTCCTATGCCGTCATGGCCTGCTTACATGTTATAATTCGCATTCATTCTCCAAAAAATCTCGATTTGTTTCACATCACAGGCATCAACTCCACAAGACAATTCTGGTTTCCAAGCCAATCCCTTCACTGACCATTGAGTCACTCTCATCTGCTCCCATACCAATTACCCATGTCCCAATTTCAAAGCAAAATTGAACCCTTTGGACAGTAACATCAGAGAACTTCACCCAAAGTATAAGTTTCCGCAGATTGGTCGGGTCTAAGAGTGTCATCCACCCCTTCTAGATTTTCTTCGCATCCTTTTAATCCACTCCAGTGGATTTGATGCTTTGAAACTCCCTAGATTCCAAACGGATAGTTGTAGCTGCTGCAACTCTCCTCCTCAACACATCCCTTCTGGGATTGCTCCAGTCCTGGCTTGACAAAACAAACTTCAGGACTTGCCTTCCTGTGAGTGCCCAGTTTGGGAAGCAGTGCCTCAGGAAGATCACTTTCCTCATCCAGCACCTTCACAACTTCAGCGCCGTTTTCCTTCTCAGTATCCAATGTGACACTCCCTTCCGTACAATCATCAAAAAACATTTCTGTGGATCCACTCTTAACTGCAGCTGCACCATCTCAGTCACAATAACGAGAAGCACCAAACTTGTCACAACCTTGTGCCTTCGCATAATTTCCACTAAATTCAAAAACGGTGAGTTATTGGCCTTCACAACTATCATCGAAATCTGAACTCTGAGATTGGCACTGCATTTCAAAAATTGTTTCATTTCATTTCATTTCAAAAACATCACCTTCGCACTGGTTCATTTTCCAAGCATCCAGCTCTTCCTCTGCAATTCCACTGCCTTCCTCAACATCATTAAGCTGCCCCTGCCTGGCTTGGCAGGGGGTTGTGTGGGCGTAAGTTTCACGTGTTGCAAGTTCACATTTTGAGGCTGAATTGTCACATGCCCCATGGGTTATGCAGCTCGCATTGGTGTGGTTATGCTGATCAGATAATTTGTCTGTACCTCAATCTTGAAATCGGGAGGAAAGAAGGTGTTGAAACCCAACATCAAGTTGGGATGTCCCTTGAACAAGTTTGAGATAAGGCTGATGATGCCCATGGTATCAATACTCTGTGACTTGAGTTCCTCCATTATGTCCACAAAGCCACTGTAAAACTGGGGTTTATTTGCAAATCGCCGCTCCACCTGGTGCAAGTAAGACAATGCATCTTTAACCTTCGAACACTGGAATGGTTGCGCTTCCAAGCGTCCATTCCTTTCCCTTATTCCTTCCCTTTGTTCAAGAATTTTGTTTCCCATTTCCCTCATTTTATTCCTTTGTTCATCAATTTCACTTTGGATTCGTTCATTCTTTTCCCGGAGTCCATCAATTTGTGCCCCCAGTTCCTGTGTCACTCCTTTCTTAATTTTGGCACTTGTTCACTCATTCCCTTCATCTGATTCATGTCAAATGTCTTTAGTGAAGCCGATCTGTTACTGTTGGGTGTAGATCTGATGGGGATCGATATGTCCTCTGTGAAGGAAATTTGGTGATGGGGGCCCCTGCTCAGGACGGGGGAAACTTTTGCCCTCTGCTTATCAAATAGCTCCACCCTCTGCTCACTTGCTTCGTACATACGACTTTCCCTCCGAACCGCTATTTTGAGCTCGTCCGCCATTTTGAGCATGCGTTTGAAGAGCAGGTTGCGGGTCACCAAACATGTTCTGAAAATTTATCAATATGATTATATGTGCATTAAATAGTTCGATGCAAACTATTGTGGTTGCCTAACTATTGGGAAAATTAATGAAATTTAACTCCGAAGTTGTTATTTCTTGAGGCTGTTGAAAAAAACATCCGCGTGCCATATATGGATGGTGATGTCACGTTCTCCAAAACAAAGTGGACGCTCACTCGGTCATTGAAGAAGTGTCCAGTTCAGCGGGCCGTTCTTTCGCTTTTTTTGAGCTTGCAACTGTCTATATTATCCTTTTTTACTTTGAATTATTGAAGAACAAAGTCATTTTGTTATTTGTATATCATGTCTCGTCTGTGTGTCGTCATGTTTTGCGAAAATGGCTGGAAAACGGGTAATTGCTCCCACCGATTCCCGAAGGAATCAAACATTCGCCGGCAATGGATAAGATTTGTCCAAACAAAACGAGCGAATTTCCCCCCAAAGAAAACGGGTAAAGAGGACCCTTTGGATCGACTTGTCATTTGTGGTGACCATTTAGTCAGGTCAATATATGGAAAATACCCCCTCAACCCCTCAAAAATTGCTACGAAAGGTTTATCAACCGATTCTGGTAGGTTTTAGTGTACTTTATAACGTACTAAAAGTTTAACAAAGTATGACTTCCGGAAAAGTGTTTTTTTCAAGATGGCGTCCAAGATGGCTGCCGAAACCTTTTAATGATCATAACTCTGTAACTATCAACTCAAATTTGATGATCTTGGTGTCTATTCTGAGGTTTTTGGGGGCAAAGAACACATTGAGATCATAAAAAATGATGTTGGCCTCCTATGTAACATCAAAATCCAATATGGCGTCAAAAATGAACAAATTGTAACCATTTTTATATCACATCGCGTGAGTTAAGATTTTTTGCTGCAGTGGCTTTCCATATTTTCAGTGCTGCCATCAGTTGAGAAACCTTTTGTACCAATGTTTTGGGGGTTGAGGGGGCATTTTCCATATATTGACCTGACTACTATAGATGTGACACTAATTCTCATCTTTCTCTTTTTCAGATACAACAATGAGTGCAAGCACAGCCAGTCAAGCTTTTTGTCCTATTTGCAAGGAGGAGATCGAGGATTCCAGTGATAACTGGGTTGCAATTCAGTGGAAGGGGGCGAAGGGAATAAATGAAGCCAGTGTAAAGCGGAAGGACGATCTTGTCATTGAAGCCGGTACTAAAGTGCTGTCGTCGTCGTCGGACGGACTAAATAAAAGCTGTCGTCAACAGTACATAAATGAGAAAAACATTAAAAGCCATGTTGCAAAGAAAAGTAGTGGTTCTGTGCCAGCAAAGAGAACCACAAGACAATCAAGTGGAGGTTTTGACAGTGAAAAGGATTGCATCTTCTGTGGATGTAAAATTGAGTTGGACAAGGGACACTTTAGCTGGGTACTGACTGACAAATTTGTGGAGACAATTTTGGAGGTCTGTGAATCGCGTTCAGATGATTGGGGACTTACTGTAACGGGTCGGATTGAATACTATTTACGAGATTTACATGCAGCAGACGGACTTTATCATCATTCGTGTAGTGGAAATTTCCGGTCCTTTAAGTCTGTGCCTTTAGAGTTCCAGAATGCCCCCGATGCCAAGCGCAGAAAGTCTGGTCGTCCCAAAGATGAAGATAAGTGTGAAGCATATCAGAAAATGTGTGCTTACCTAGAACTGAACAATGAGGAACAACTAACTGTTACATCTTTGAGCCTCATAATGAAAGGTTATCTTTGCAATCCTGATTCGGAACCGTATGACAATTACACTTTGAAAAAGCGTCTTAAAAAACACTTTAAGGACTCAATTCATTTTTCTGAAGGAGAAGGCTTGGATGATATTGTTACGATGAGAGAAAAAACCTCGCATATTCTGAGATCATACCACAAGCAAAAGTGTCAGGAAGGCGACGATGAGTCCCAAAAACGCGCTATTATTGAAACTGCTGCTAGGTTAATCAGAAGTGAGATCAAATTTCAGGTTTCTACCGTGACGAATCAGTATCCAAGTAGTGAGGATTTAAAACTTGATTCAGCCCTATTGTTCATTCCGACTAGTCTGCGGACAGCACTGGAAACATTGTTCATTAGGAAAGACACAAGACGCAAGGTTGCGGCAGTTGGTCATGCCATAATTCAGGCAGTTCGCCGACGAGCTGTCATTGCACCGCTACAAGTGGGACTTGCTGTGCAAATCCATCATCTGTATCATTCGAAGTTCCTTGTGGATACTCTTCATGAAATGGGATTCTGTTGCTCATACACAGAAGTGATCAGATTTGAAAAAAATGCAGTGGATTGTGTGGAACCTGATGTCCTAGGTGGTGATGTAGATTTGCTGGAGATGTTTGTCCTCTTTGCCGCTGATAATGTTGATCACAACGTTATCACTATTGACGGCAAAGGGACATTTCATGGAATGGGTGTCATTGCCTCTGTCACCCCTGGAAAACGGATGAACCGTCTCATTCCAGGACGACAGATCTCAGAACTGAAAACTGAAAACAAAACAAAAATTCCTATCTTGGAGTACAGGTTTGCAAGGCATGCTTGTCATGAGGTAGTCTTCGAGGATCTGCTGAGATTTCTTTACTGTAACCAGAGGATCAATATTCTGTGGGAAGTCTCCCTCGGCTTCAGAGAGGCAACACCGAATTGGCAGGGGATGATGCATATCTTGCATCAGGGGAGCCACCACTCTGGCCAGTCGTCAGTCAAATTCTTGCCTGTGATCAATATGTACTCTGGAGACAAATCGTGCATTGTGTCTACCATAGACTTTGTTTGCAACCTTGCCATGAAGCACAACCTTCCCACCATTGTAACTTTTGACCAGCCCTTGTCTTGGAAGGCTGCCGAAATCATCATTGATGCACCACAAAGTAGTCACCTGAAAGGCATTGTTCTGATGTTGGGGTGTTTCCATACACTTATGAACTTGCTGGGGGCCAGAGGAACTCTCATGGAAGGGACCGATCTCAAAAACATATTTGAGACTGTCTATGGAGAAAATGCAGTTGTGCACATGATGACAGGGAAAGCTGTCCAGAGGGCTTTGCGGGGCCATCTTCTTGTTGACAAGTGCCTGCATAGCCAGCTTATAACGGAAATGGCCAAAGACAATCCCGAGATTCAGACACTGCTGGATCAAGCCAAGGAATTGTACTCCTCCCTTCTTAGCGGAGAGACGACGCGAGGCGATGCTTCTTGTTCTGAGGTTTTGATCCAACTCGAGACAGTAACGGAGAAGAAGAAATCTGAACTTGCTCAGACCTCAAAGACCAGCCAGTTGTGGCATAATTATCAGCGTATGGTTGGCATGGCAAGAATGTTGACCAAGGCGGATCATACTGGGTCTTGGTTGATGCATTTGCAGGCAGTGTCCAATTGCCTAACTGTCTTTGCTGCAGCTGGGCACTTCAATTACCTGCGATCTGCTAATTACTACCTGCAGCAAATGAGCAACCTGGAGGAAAAGCGCCCAGACGTTTATCGAAAGTTCCTTGATGGTTTTCACGTTGTTCGTAGGAGCAATCAGTGCTGGGCAGGGCTTAGTAGTGATCTTGTCATTTAACAAACGTTGATGAGGCCTCTAAAGAGCACTGGTGGTCTAATTTGCAGCAGTGGGATGACCAAGGACATGCGAAACCTTTGGACCTTATCTGCACCTGTAACATCCAAGTACAACAATGCGATGCAGGATTTCACAGACCTGACCTCTACTACAAGTCTGCAACACAAAGACTCAACTGAGGCACGCATCAAAAGAGATGCATTTGATCTCGAGAAAATTCGGATAAAGCTTGCAGCCTGCTCACCCTTCACATCTGATTCTACTCTGAGAAACGTTGTCAACGGGATAGTGGCTGGGCCAGATGTGAATGTCCATGCCTTTGAATCGGTTGGGAACAAGATCATTGAAGATATAATCGGAAAGTCGGCATAAACTTACACATTCAAGTGGAAAGACAGAGCCCAAACCCTTGGGAATATCTCTGCTGTGAAGATTGCTCCTGATCGTACCATTGATCCCGCCCTTCTGTTCCAGCTTTTCCTTGTGGTGTCAAGGTCAGGATATCTTTCCCTTGAAGATGTTTTGACGTATGAACTAAGCCCCTACCCTCCAGCCCTCTTTGAGGTCGGGAACATTTTTCGAAAAGCAGACAAACCTCAGCTTGCTCAGGCAATTCGAGACCATGCTGCGGACTTATCAAGTGAGGCTGTGATGAACTCTGTTCCTAAAACAGATTGTTACATGCTCGATGGTGGCTCTTTGCTCCATCGATTACCGTGGAAGAAAGGCCACTCATATAATGCAATAGCTGAGTCTTATGCAGACTTCACTGTGAGACATCACGGACTAGCGACAGTGGTGTTCGATGGCTATGGTGAAGGTCCTTCCATAAAAGACAACACACATCAGAGACGAGGACAAAACCTGCACCCTATTGTTAGTTTCACTGCAGAAACAGAGTTTTCAGGCAAAAAGGAGGACTTTTTGTCTCGTGACAAAAACAAGGCAGACATAATTGCTCTCATCAGCACAGCACTAACTAAAAGGGGATGCCATGTCATTCAGTCACCAGGGGATGCCGACGTTGATATCGTTAAGGCAACTGTTGAACGATCCCATCATTGCACCACAAGGTTGGTCGGTCAGGATACAGATTTGCTGATCTTGCTCCTTCATTTCTCTAGAACAGACAATGAGATCATCGACTTCTGTTCTGACGCAAACATGCAGTCAAAAGAACACAAAGTGTATTACATTAACCTGTTGAAAGACACTTTCGGAGACGATGTGAGCAATGAGTTACTCTTTGTACATGCCTACACAGGCTGTGATTCAACTTCAATGATTTTTGGCATCGGAACAAAGTCAGCCTTCCGAAAATTAGTGAAATCTGATCCTGTCATGAAGTCCTGTGCTCGTGCATTCATCCTTCAAAACGAATCTCAAGAGGACATATCAGATCTTGGAAAAGACCTGATGGTTGATCTCTTTGGTGGCAAGTCTAATGATACGCTATCATCACTGCACCATATCATTTTCACCAAGAAAGTGGCAACTGCTCAAGCATTTGTCACTCCTGAACGGCTTCCACCAACATCACCTGCAACAAGATTCCATAGCCAACGTGTGTACTTTCAAATTATTGTATGGATGGGGATGGCAAATTAAATGAACCCAACTGAATGGGGATGGAAACAGGAAAATGATCAGTTAATTCCAATTATGACCCAAAACAATGCTGCGCCTCACAAACTCTTGAAAGTTATCCATTGCAACTGTTCGAGGGGGTGAAAATCCTCTCGATGCAGCTGCAGACGCTATGGACTCCCCTGCACTGCTGCATGTGGCCCTTGCCAAACTGAAAACTGTGACAATCCAAACACTCAAGAGGTCGATACTGAGGAGGATGATGACACTCAAAACTGAACGCTCTGAAACCTATTCTCTGGACAAAGGTTGGATTTTTATGTTACATAATAGGCCAACATCATTTTTTATGATCTTAATGTGTTCTTTGCCCCCAAAAACCTAGGGATAGATACGAAGATCATCAAATTTGAATTGAAAGTTACAGAGTTATGATCGTTAAAAGGTTTCAGCAGCTATCTTGGACGCCATCTTGAAAAAAACACTTTTCAGGGGGTCATACTTTGGTAAACTTTTAGTACGTTATAAAGTACACTAAAACCTACCACAATCAGTTGAGAAACCTTTTGTAGCAATTTTTTGGGGGTTAAGCTGTATATTGACCTGACTAATTTCATAGCCAAGGATTACAAAGACATAAACACATCTGATCACCACTCTGTGAATAAAAGTTGTTGGTTGACAAGTTCTCCAGATACTGCTCTGTCACAGAATCAATTGTTGAGTTTAAGTGAGAAAAACCTTGAAATGTATTCTTAAAGAGTACATGGAAAAATACATAAATAAACTTTTTGAAAAACACAAGCATGAAAAAAATTCTCAACAAATCAACTTGTTATTGATGAAATTACTTCTTTCACAGCATCAGAAAATTGGGCTATTTCATTTCAAGTGTTAAGAATTGATCAATTTTCCACTTTTTTTCTAAATTTGGTAGAATATTTCCCAATGAGGCTAAACATGTTTTGGTATTTATATGCCACAACAGTCTCTTGAAAGTTGGGGATTGTTCTCACTGTTCACTTTCGCTGGGGTCAAGCTCAGCTGTCAGAAAGACTTCAACGCCAAGGCTACGGTGTATAATATATTTGGGTCCAATATTGATTAATTCTATTCCTGACTCTTGAGTGACGAGAGGGTTAAAAATTATTATATCAAGTCACAGATGAAGCAAACTTTGCATTATTTTATGCATCGAACAAGAAAATGAAAATCTACAAACCAATCTGTCTGGTGGAGTCTGTCAGTATGAACTGTTGGGCAGTCAGTCCTGCCACTTGCACATGAAATAGGCCGTTT
>NC_140968.1:29764696-29789696 GCF_056783735.1 Eptatretus burgeri | reverse complement strand
CACATATGATGCATCACGATGACGTCATAACAATTTTTGACATTCCTATTTTTCATATTTTTTGTTTCACAACCCAGAGTTTTCATCGGATCTTCGTGAAATTTGCCATGTATATGCAGAAAGCCCACACACAGGCAGCAACCATCTCCGATTTTGGAAATTCTTACGAGAAAAAAAGTTGATGTCATAATATTGCCGCTAATGGAAATCGCCTATACCATTATCTCCGAAACTAGGCAAGCTGTTTGAATTTTGTTTGCGGGAATCAAGCCGGGCATTAGCACAGATAATTTGTCGCAAACCTGATACATCACAATGACGTCATATTCGTTTTTATGACGTCATCATTAAGAGGATGAGGATCTCAGCTTATTTGAGCTTGTTTCAAATGAAAAGCACAATGTTCTCTGAAAACAACTCCGCTCATTCAAAATTTGGTCTATTTATTAACTTTGAAGCCTGTTTCCAAGATGTATAAAGTCATGTTTTGGCAATTCCGAACATTTTCCATCATCTTTCCAAATAGAGCATTATTCATTAATTTATAAAAGTCCTTCTCAAAATCTGTTTTTGCTTCTGTTCTCCTTTTTGTGTTAAAATCAATATATTTCTTTCAATTTCAAAATTGGATGAATTTTTCTCAATCTCAACCCAGCAGATAAATATTGTCTCAAGTACCTTTGATGTAAAACATAACTTTCTTTATCATTTAATGTTGTAAGCAGTTTTTCTGGAGATTTTCCTGTTATATTAAATGACTGTTGGTAATCACTTAACCATTTTTTCTTGGACTTTCTTTATCAGGGGCACAAGGTAGGTCTTTATGTTTGTTATGAAGTTCTTCTGGATATTTTAAATCAACCTCAAAACAATATCCAACTTCAGCTTCATCCAATTCTTTTTGAGAGGAAAGAACAATGTCAAGTAAAACTTTTTCATAATGTTTTTCTTTTACCCATTTCAGTTTTCGAGAAGGTAAAGAGTGAGACATAGCCCACCCATACAAATTGTTCGCATCATAATACATCAGGTAAGAATTGTCCTCATTCTCATTATAATCAGGAAGATATTTGTTATTTGCTTTGGCATATCTCTTTGAATATACTTGAGATATTCCTCCTCTTTTAGCCTTCTCTATCATTAAAAGCATATCTATATCACTGATTAATTCCAAATTTTGTTTTGTCATTTTTAACATGAAACTCCAAGCCAAGCCCAGGGCTGTGTAATCGTGAACGGGGTCTAATCCAAAAGAAATTTTATTATGACAGACTGTTCTAAAAGTTTCAAACACATCAACCAATAACAATACATCAGTTTTAAGATACAAATCATGATATTCTCCAAGATTCTTTATATTAAACTTCTCCCAAACCTTTTTAGCTTGTGTATAATCTCTATCGGAAATATGAGTTTTATTTAACTTTCCATAGAAACTTTCCCTTGAAGGAAGCTGTGTTTCTTTAAACTTCTCAAATGAATTCATATAGTCATACGGATATATTCCCTTTTGTGATAAGTGATCAATCTCTTCTTGATTTGAGAAATGTGATTTAAGATTCAGGAAGTTTTTAATATTTGACGCTAAGTTAGATTATGGACTTGACATAAACTTGTATGTGTCAAGAAATCTGATATGTGTTATGGGGGATGTATGAATTGTTTTTGTGAATGAAATGTATTTTTGATCTGTGTTAGGAATGGCAGAAATATCTCCAGATGTCTTTGAAAGTTCAATTACAAATAGATGTGTGTCGTAGTGAGCGTTGTTGTGAAGAAAGATAGGAATAAAGTTTGGAGGCTTGTAATTAAAATTACAACGGGAATGAGCTGGACCTCTATATTTACCAGTAAGATGACAGTGATCCCTAACCTTGACCTCTCCCTCAATTTTCTCCTCACAAATATGACTGATACTGTTCTTTATAAATTCTTTTTTCGCACCCTTTGTTAATGACATTGATAAATAGGTTTTAACCATCCTTTGTTTTATAGATTTGTTGGATGTTTTATGGATTTTTTATCTTTGTATAAAAATGGATGTTTTATAGATTTGTTAAAATCTTTGAATGATATGTTTGAACCTGCTTTTGGGAAATTAATTACAGTTGATTTATCATAACTACAATATTTTGAATGTTGATTTCATCGTTCTTTTGTGTGAGAGGAGTTGAGACTTCTCTTACAAGGATACGTTTTACATTCTCTCTTATATAGTTGTGATTTGGTTAATCTTGAGAATTTTTTGATGAAAGCATCATGTGATTTTTCCTTTGAAGTAAAGTGGAGAAGGTCAATGTGTGTTTCATCATTTTTACAGTTGTTTGAAAATTTTAATACCTGAACTTTGTTTGTATCCGAAAATCCATATACATGAACAGATAGATTCTTATTCATTTTCTCAAATTTAGGAATATCTCTCAATGATTTTGGAATTCTTAAATCTTTAACATTTAATGTATTCTCGTATTTCTTATAATGTTCACCTATTTCAGGATTCCATTGTGGAGGATGCAAGTGAGCAAGAACAGACCATAGAAAACATTTATTATCTTTGTTTTGAATATTAACAACTGCTTTCTTAAGTTTTATCTTTTTTTGGGAAATCAATATAAGAAGAAGCTTGAAGAGGATCTGATTTTAAGATGTGTATATCTAAAAAGATTTTTTTGTAATAGTAAATCCACTACCTACCACAGTGTTATCAACATCTTGTTCTTGTCGCTGGAGTTCATCGTAAACACCACATCTGACAAAATCTTGAAATGATGAGATAAAGTGAGGGTTTGTCCTCGTATAGGGAGTAGTTTCATCATCTTCTCTTACCACATTCAATTTTACTCCCATATAAAACTTAAAAGTTTTCATTTCACTTAATGTGTTTTTAATTATAGTTTCAATACTTTGTTTAACCATATCAACAGCCTCAATGATTGAAAATGGTCCAGGGTCTTGAAAATGAAGCAATCCTATTTTATATGCCCTTTAAATGCCCCATCAGTGTTTTCAATGGAGAATTTAGCTTCCCTTTCTTCATTGTTCTTGTGTTTGCGTGATTGAAGGTGTTTATTATTAAAAAAAAACATTTTTAAAAATATCGTTATCACATCTATCAGAATGTTTTGTTTCTTGGTCAAGTGGAGATATTTGTCTGAAAAGATTGAATGTGTGTTTGTTGGTTTGAAGGTGTTTTTTTATTACATTTATATTCGTGATTACAAACATCGCAGTACGTTGTATTCACCATATTTATATCGTAAAACTTTGCTTAAAATAAAATTTTCTTGATGAAAATTTCGTTTAATTTATAGGTGAATCTGTGCTTTAAACCATTTTATCCTTCAACTTTTTTCACTGAATAAATACAATGTATCAAGACTCAAAAGACAAATTTCAATCAATCTCTTCATTTGTAAAAGATACTGAGAAATATTTCAAGGATGTAAAATTGAACAAAGATAAATATAACAACTATTGGATAAAAACAATTATCGTGATAATATGAGTTCTTCAATTTCCTTCAGTGGAAGGGCTTTTAGTATATCTAGAAGAACATCAATTAAAATATCTCTGACAAAAGTTTCTCCTCTCCTTCTGGTAATATATTCAAAACTAGCAAAAGCAATGAAACAAGAAAAAGTATCAAAAAATAAAAACCTTATGGATGAAGCTTTTGAAAGAAAAGATAAGACCATCTGTAATATGCAAGGAGAAATTTGTAGTTTTTTTCAACAACCCTAAAGATGTAAATCCTGATGATATAAATCTTCAGGATCTCCCAAAACACGCAGACCCCCTAATCTCCACTCAGCCTGTTCGCAAACTCCTCAGCTACTCCCTCAACCTTGAGCTTGCCAAGATCCAGCCTCGGCTGCGATGGAACCATTCTCCTGGATTTATGGTGCAACTTAAGAGTTGCTACAACAAGCCGGTGGTCAGTATTGAGGAATTGAGCATTCCGGTAGACCCTGCAGTTCTGGAGCATCCTCCAGCGACTATCAACGAGCACATGGTCAATCTCCTTTGCCACATCTCCAGCGTTGGAATACCAAGTCCAGCGATGAGCTTGTGGGTGCTGAAACCATGAACCAGCCACGCTAAGTCCATGACTTCTTGCAAAGTCAAGGAACTTAGTGCTATTCAGTTTCACAGTTCCAGACGCGTGGGACCAACACACATCTCATAGTGCATTGAAATCCCCCAAGACCAGAAGTGTATCTTGCCTGGGGCACTGATCAACCACAGACACGAGCGTGGCAGAGATTGCATCCTTCACGGTGAGATCACTCGCCTCAGTCGGAGCATATACAGAGACCAGGGAAATGACACCCAAGGAGTGACGTATCCTTAGTCTCATGATACGCTTGTTGACTGGTGTTATCTCACTTATCATTGGAGTCAGCTTATTGGACACAACGACAGCAACTCCTTGGTCATGGTAATCATCAGAGCGACCAGACCAACAGTAGGTGTAACCACCTGCCATAATCTTGCCACTATCCTTTCTCCGAACCTCAGAGAGTGCTGCAATACCGACTTTCAATCGCTTGAGTTCAGATGATAACAGAGACAGGTGATCATCCCCTCTTCGGGATAAGACATTCCAGGCACCCACACAAAGGGTCCGCCTCAGGTTAACCCAAGGAGACCGTCGTCTGTTGGCCGACACCTCAGCACCACTCTGACACACTCTCCTGCAATCTAACCCGGGAATGTTGCCCCGTGGTTTCCTTCCTTTTTGGTTTGGGGGTCCCGAAGGATTTGCCCCAATCCCATCATCCGGTGAGCTGCCCTGCGAAGGGAAGCTGCACAGGAGGTACTCCCACGGAGTGGGTTTTCAGATTTTTTTTGCGTTTTTGTGTTTTGCGGAATGAAGGGTTTTACGGTGGCCGGAGTCTGCCTGTCCTAAATCCGGCCCTGGCCGGCAGATAGTACGCCGGTTTAATGTCCAGCTGAAGGACGCACACACATATTGATGAATTGCTTTGTCTGTGAAACACCAGAATGACAGTTTGTGGATGGGCTGACATTGAAACGCAAGCTAGATGGTTTCGAGGTGCGTGTGGGAGCTTGTGACACCAAGCGGAAATAGAAAAGTGTGGTTAAAAAAAAAACTTTTTGGTGATCGTCACACCCTCTTCACCACGTGATATTTATTGGCTTCATTGTCAACTGTGTTTGAGGATACTTCGTGTGGTCGCAGTCCAGAAGTGTTGTTTTCTATCTGAATGTAGAAAACACATAAAGAACCAAGGCAGTCTTGGTGATTCTCATGGACCCGACTGCATTTTTAGTTTTAAATTGTTTTGCGTGTGACATTGTTTAAAGCACAGCTTCACAAAATCTTTTTTCTGCAGGGAAGTTGCTCATCAAGCGTCCAATGCTTTTGAGGAAGAGAATGTTGTGCCTCAAATGCCAGAAGGATTGTTTGATGAGGAAAATGTTGAGCCTCAAGTAACCAGTGGATCATTTGAGGAAAAGATTGTTGAACCAATGAAGACCATCGGATCTTTGAAGGAAAAGTCACGAACTGGTGAGTTTTGAGAATTTTGGTTCCAAGAAAGATAAATCATCTCAGTTACAAGCATTTTACATGTCGGAGGAGCGATCTGAAGGTGGTGGTGTGGTGGGGTTTGGGAAGAATTTTGAAAATTCCTCTTTGGGTTTTGGTACGTGGGGCTACTTGTTTCTGCAACAATCTGTGGAGAGATCTTCAGAATACCTTCTGCTTGTCGTACAACACAAACCGGATCATCACAAACACTCACAGCACACACAAACTAATACATCTGTCCTACACACGTATAGAACACAACAACAAGCATGTCTTTCCAGCCTGGGTCATTCATCGAGGATCCTTGAGTCATTTATCATTTTGAATTTTGAAGATGTGAACCAACCTTGGGAAATAAGGTGAAGCGTTGTTTTGGGAGTGGGTCCTTTTGCTTGAAGAAGGACTAATGTCCGATACGCCGCTTCCCCTTGCTTTCCATGGCAGTTAACATAGCCCACTTGCACATTGTTCAGAATATTCATCGTCATTATTTTTACATCGACACAAACCTGTTATTTACCTCAACCACCGAAGGTAAAGGAGGTTATTTTTTCACCCCTTTCTGTCTGTTTGTTTGTGTGCAGAATATCTCAAAAAGTTGTGAATGGATCCAGATGAAATTGTGTGGACAGGTTCGGTTTGTGACATGGACAAACTAGTTAGATTTTGGTGAAGATCCGGATCCGGATATGACCTCCAGAATTTCTTATGTGATTCTTCACCATTGAGAGATCGGGCCAAAAACGATATATAACACGATATCTCAAAAAGTTGTGGATGGATTCGGACACAACTTGGTGGACAGGTTGGGTGTGTGATAAGGAAGAATTCATTCGATTTTGGTGAACATCCAGATCCGGATTCGACTTTAAGAATTTTTTAAGTGATTCATCACCATTGAGATATTTGGGCTCAAAACGATGTATCGCACGATATCTCAAAAATGTATTGGGCCCGATATGTTTTGGTGGATCAGGCATTGCAGGGTGGAGGTATCTGCTCTACCGAGTGCCCTTCTAGTAAAGTTGTCTCTTCCTTTGTCCCCTACCAGTTTCACTGGAGGGGTCTATCGGTTTGCTTTCCGTCTGTCCGTCTGTGCATCCCACCTGTGGTTTTTCAGACTTTTTTTCCCCATATCCTTAAACATATTCAACTGAAACCTGGTGCATGGCATTATTATGATAAGTTACAAAACAAGTTTGAGTTTTAGGGAATTTTGTTTCATTTATTAAACATTAACAGCAATTACATGACCAGGCTAGCCATTGCTACTACAACAATAATATATCCCACAGCGATGAAAGGGAGGGACAGACACCTGTCTATCCGTACATTGTAGGGTAAAAAAAAAAAATGCCTTGTAAACTGAGTAGCACTGAATTTCCAAGGAAACACTTTGATGGATGGAGGAAGTCCAGTCTGCGGGTTGGTTTGGAGGCCAGCTTTGATACATGGTCGACTCAGGAGAGGTCATGGTTGATGGTGAGGGTTAGGTGCTCTCGATGCTGAACCCTTTCTGGTGGCTGACCATGGTAATAGATATCAGTGGGTTATCTTGATCCTTCCGGAGCGACAGCATGAGACATTTTCCAGGATTGAAGGAAATGTTCGATTTATAAGACCAGCATCGATCAATTCCAGATTGGTGGAGTGGCACAGCTGCAATCCCTTATTATAGTTGGTGGGCCATGGTCCTGCCCAATACATTTCTCACTTTTTATCACGTGAATGTTTGTTAATGTTTTCACGTTTCTCATTTTTGTGCTTCTCAGATGCAAAATTTAAGGCTTATCTTGATACTCACACACATGTGCTGTTTGAGTACTTTCGATGTCACCATAGTGTGCTCTGTGGGTACGTGCATGAGAAAGTGCCCATTGAGGTATTGAAAAGCTGGCTTGCTGACATGAAAGGTGAGTACCAAAGGCAGACTGTGAAGCTGATGTCAATAGGTTTGGGAGATAGTGGGCAATGATCACGTCTGTTCATCAGACAATATTTTATTTTCATGATATTTAATGTCATCTCAAATGTTACAGCATTTGTTTTTTTCAAATCTTTCTTCATGTTATCTCTGTGTTTCGTCGGTGGGGTCATTCATCAATGTGTGTGCCCTCCCTCGGTAATTTTGCCTCTTCTTTCCAGGATCTTCTCTCAATCATGGTGGAAATGATGAGGATGCTGATCACCTCAAACTTCCATGGTCTTCTCTCAGTCAGAGTGAAGGTGACGAGAGTGCTGTTTCCCTCAACGCAACAGAATCTTCTCAAAATGAGAGTGATTCTGAGAGTTATTATAGTGAGGAGTTCAAGTTGAATGAGGACGAGCCTGCTGTGGTAAGCAAGACATTGGATTACCTTTATACCTAACAGTAACACCCCGGTTTGCGTCGGGAGGGGTTCCTGAAAAGCGCGACCATTTATTTAAACAAAGTAAACCCTTGCAATTTTTCTCATAAGAATTGATGGATTAAGTGAGGGATGCGTTCCTCACTTCAAGTGTTATATTTCACTTTTTACCTCCCCCACTGAAGGTGAAGGAGACTTGTTTTCACCACTTTCTGTCTGTTTGTCTGTCTGTTTGTTTGTGTCCAGGATATCTCAAAAAGTTGTGGACAGATCCGGATGAAATTTTGTGGACAGTTTGGGTGTGTGACAAAAACGAACTGATTATATTTTGGTGAAGATTTGGATTTGGATTTGGATCCGATAACCATAATATTTTTAACTGATTCTTCACTATTGAGAGATCAGGCTAAAAACGATATTGAGCAAAATATCTCAAAAAGTTGTGGACGGATTCACACGAAACTTGGTGGACACCTTGGGTGTGTGACATGGAAGAATTGATTCAATTTTGGTGAAGTTCCGAATCTGGATACGAGACTTATTTAATTTTATCAGTGATTCTTCACCATTGAGAGATCGGGCCAAAAAATCGATATGGTATGATATTTCATAAATCTATTGGGCCCGATATGTACTCGTGGATCAGCATTGCGTGGCGCAGGTATGCGCTCTACTGAGTATCCGAGTTAACCTCCGCCATCGAAGATCGGAGGTTACTATTTTCACCCCATTCTGTTTGTTTGTTTGTGAACAGTATTGCGGAAAAACTCCTCAACGGATTTCGACGAAACTTGGTGGGGGGATTAGGTATGGTCCAAGGATCATGCCATTAGAATTTGGTCTTGGTCCAAAATCCAACATGGCCGCTACGGCGGCCATTTTGAAAAAATATTTGAATTTTTTTTTGCATTTCTCCATGTTTTCAGTGATTTCCAACCCTCCCCACCCCCCCCCCCCGAAAAAAAAAATGTTGGAGAAAAGAACTATAACTCTGTTAGCACTGTTGACGTCATATTTTATGAATGAGATATCAGGTTCACTTGAGTGACCCAGCAGTATTGGCGGCGGAGGTTTTGCACTCTACCGAGTATCCTAGTTACCTATGATATTACCATTTTTTGATGATGACAGTTATATTGAAGCACAGTGTAGTACTTATTTCGGTAATTTTGTGATCTCCCTGTTTGTTTCTTTCGCGATGTATTCTGGCATCTTTTATCAGCCTTGTTTGTTCTGAAAATGTGAGAGAATAAAAGGTATGGCTTTTGAAAGCGACGCAAGTGTGAGTTGAGGTGACACAAATTCGGTAGTGGGACTGATAACGTGACTCGGTAGTTACAACACTCCCCTGTGAGCTGTCTTGCCTGAGTTTGAATCTCTCGCTGTCTCGCCAGCTATGAATCTCTACCCAGCTATAAACTGTCATCCCGATGTTTGACAGGGAGGGTGAATCGTCAATGTGTGTGCCATCCCTCGGATGGATGTTGGATTAGTCGTCCCATCTGCCGGCATGAGTCGGTGGACGTTAAAGATCCCTTGGTCTCCTTCACGAAGAGTAGGCAATCTATCGCCGGCACCATGAGCAAATTTCAAATTCCTGCCCTCACTTCCTGAGCCGGTGTGGCGACCTGACCAGCATTGTAGCCTTGTAACTGTTTCGGCAGCACCGACTCTCTGCGAAGCCCAAGAGTATGGTACATGAATATGATGATGATTATTGAGTTAATGTGATGGAATCATTCAAACATGGCTTCATTATTTCTCTGGCATTCCATGAGCATTGTTGTCAAGCTATGTTTGTGCCTGTTTTCAGATCGGGAAATGGGAGATTATCTCCAAAATTGGAGAAGGAGGCTGTGGAGTCGTCTACAAGGCAAAGAATATCAATTCTGGAAAAGAGGTACAACCTTGTGGAATACATACTTCCTGTGTGTTCCTTTCACTTTCTCGGAGCTGGAGCAGCTCTTGGGATAGCTACACAGAACACAGGAGAAAACACAGCCAGCAGTTTCGAGGGGCATGACAGAGGGACACATGGAAGAAGAATGAGAGCAAAGGGATGGGGAGATTCTCCTTCATATGAATTTGTCTCCCTTGTTTCTGTTTCGATGAAAGATGCATTTTCTTTTGACTTGTCAGCCCCACATCATTCCTCTGGAAGATTACATCATTGATGTGATTACATTGGAGAAATAATGTCTCATTTGTGACAGATGATGGCGATGTGTCAGAAATCTCAGTAAAAATAATGGGGAAAACGCCTTGAGGCAAAGGTGAGGGGGCTTCTTCATTGCTATCATTGTTCTGCCTCCACTGACGAAGTTGCCGGAGGCATTATGTTTTCGTGTTGTCCGTAGGTCCTTACATCCGTACATTCTAATTATCTCTGCCACCGAAGGTGAAGAAGCTTATGTTCTCACCCCTCTCTGTCTGTTTTTCTGTTTGTCTGTGTGCAGGATATCTCAATAATTTGTGGACGGATCCGGATGAAATTTGGAGGCAGGCTGGGTGTCTGACAAGGACAAACTGATAAGATTTTGATGAAAATACGAATCCGGATCTGGATCCGAGAATTATTGAATTATTGAAAGTGATTCTTCACTGTTCAGAGATCGGGCCAAAAACAATATAGAGCACTGTATTTTAAAAATGTATTGGGCCCGATATGTTCTCATGGATCAGGCATTATGTGGCGGAGGCATGCGCTCCATTGAGTGCCCTTCTAGTTTTCTCTGTTTTCTCTGCGATTGCTTATCCGATTGACACAAAATTTTCACCAGAGTTGCGACTCCTCATCCAGAATGTTTTAATGATAATTATGATGTCATAGGTCATGTGGTGTGGCAGTCATGTTGGGAAAAAGGAGAGTTGAGACCTCTGTATCTCTGAAACCGCTCCATGGAAAAAAATGAAACGTAGCACATATCAAGTACTCCCCATGGGAAATATGTGGGATATTTTGATGAAGTCATAGCATCATTGTGACATCACAACTGCATCCATTGAACGCTTCATCCGTCTGAAAGCCATCAAACAAACAATCAGTCTGAAAATCTTCTCCGTAATGGCTGAACAGATCGAGGCAAAACTTTACAGGCATCATCAGTGATCCATGAAGAACAAAAAGTTATCTTCCTATTATGTCATAGGTCACATGGTTTTGCAGCTATGATCTTTTTTTTTAAAGAATACACCTTTGAAAACCCTCTCCAGATTGGCTTGACAGAACGAGGAGAAACTTCACCCACATGTTCCCCAAGCTTTGGGGATTCCAAGATGTTCACAAATAATTAATAGGTCACATGGTTTGGCAGCCATATTGTTTTGAACGAAAATGTTTAACAAACTCTTTCTCTTGAACTACTTCATCAATCGGCATGAAACTTCACAATTATGATCTCATCATCATGGGGAATATATGTTTTCAGTTTCAACCTGATTGGACGCATGGTCTGGCAGCCAAACCTTTTTTATATTTTGCATCTGGGTTCAGGGATTTAGATTAAACTTGGAACAAGTATCATGTATAATGATGGAATCATGTGGGCAGAGGCAAATCTGGCTAAGTGGAAGAGTGCCGTTCTATATTTTTCTTCCACTTTCAATTCCTGCCACTCAACCACATTCACCGGTGGTTTGTACATGTAATAATCTATCTTTTCTCCTTTTGATCCTCCATGGATGTAAAGTTCCTTTCTGTCATTTTGCTCCTCTAAAGACTTCTGTATAAATGGACACAATCATTGTATATCACGATTCACCGATATCATATATTTTCCTCACTTTCCCGCATTGAAACCAAGATTTTAAAATGTGACATCTTGTCATCTCTTTCAGGTTGTTGTGAAGAAAGCAAAATATGTGGCCGGTCTCCTTGGAGTAAGTTTGTGTGAATGTGGAGATAATGGTGTTTTAACTGCTGAACCAATACAGTTTAATTTATCTCTGAAGTGTCCTGGTAGATATTTTATCTCTGACATATTTAATGCCGATTGGCCCTTGAGGCTGAGTCTGTCTGTGTGGGTTACAATCTTTTGGTTTGAGCTATGAGGGGTATGATAACCTTCGTACATCTCCATGAATTTGTTCAATTTCCTCCTTTTCTTTGTAGCTCTTGTATGAAGCAAAGAAGATGAAGTCACTTCATCACAAAAACATTCGTAAGTTTGGCTTTCACTCAAATGTCTCGCAGTATGAACAAAACAAGTTACAAATCGCTTCTGTGGCATGAATTTCTCACTTATCAGTCAACATTTCACTTTTCACAAAACCAGTGTTCAAATTTGCTGAAGCAGCTTCCTCAGCAAGGGTTATACTGGATGGTTTGCCTTTGCCTTCCCAGCAGTAGTTGGAGCAGGAATTTGTAATTTGGCCAGGCTGCTGGTGATAGCTTGGAAAATGTGGGGTCTTTAATGTCCACCAATTAATTCTGGCAGATGGAATGCCAGTTTAACATCCCTCCAAGGGTCGGCACACACATTGAATCAACCTGCCTGTGAAACACCAGGTTGACAGTTTAAAACGGGGCCGATTTTGCAACCCAGGCGAGACAGCTTTGAGCAAGTCTGCATATATCTGGGGCTCAAGGCTATCCTGTCAGCCCCCTTTTGGGTTCCATCTGTTTTAAGAGAAATATCGCTCACACTCTATCACATCATGCATCGGAGTGGTGACCTTTCCAGTGTTGTGCCTTCCCAACCACCATCACCACCCATGTCTGAAGACACAAAAGGAGTGGTTCTCCCTTATCATGCCATCTGTGAACAAAATTGAAAAGTATTTGTCATAAAGTGTCTATCCTCACAATTCCTCTCTCAGATATACTTGAATAACGAGTTTTAGAGAATAGATGTACATTCTGAGATAGAAATGTAATTATATTTCCTTCATTGTTGGTCTTTGGGGTTCAATCGGTTGTTGCAGAGGGGAAGCTCATTTAAGCTGTTGAGTCTGGGTGCAGTTCCCATTGTCAGACTGGTTCTTCACTGATAGGAGGGTGATGGATGCAAGAGGAGAACATTTGAAGGAAGATAGAGTGGAGGGAAGGGGGAAGAGGACACAGAGGTTGAACAAGCTGATAAGAAAGGTTTTAGTGAGGGTGGGAAGTGTAGTTGTTGTTTTGTATCCAGCATGTGGCTGCTGGCTGCATCATTTTCTCGAAGCGTGGCTGTGCCACACAACAGGTGAGTGTTCCTGTTACCAGTAAGCTGGTGGTACTCCTCTTGCCAACCTCGGAAAGGTGACAGGCTGAGTGAGCCCACTTGGTGCTATTTCAAAGTCAAGAACCGAAGATCTAAAGCCAGACATCTTCAAGGTTAAGCCAACACCAGGATCCTTGGGAATAGGGATGATGATTGACCTTCTGATAAATGAACGAGAAGCTGGTGTGAGAAGAAGAGGTTAAATGGGGAGGCCGAATCAGCTGACCGAATCAGCAGGCCGAGGCCCAAGTGCAGGATATTAAAATCACCAAACTGGAACACAAAACGCAGGATAATGAACCCATGATATGAACGCGTGGTAATGAACACAACAAAAGTGTTCAACAAGCGATAGCAACAAACAAATGTGGAACGGTTCACGTAGCTTTGGAAGCGAACCACTTGAAATGGAGAAGAAAAGCTGCTGCCCGAAACCGGATCCTCTTATCAACATGATGGACATGCAAATTTTGTGTGACCCTTCAAATGACAAGTAGTCGACAGGTGAGGGTCAATATACCACACCAGAATAGGGTCAATGTGTTCCTTTCACCATTCATTATCATGTCTGTAAATATTTTGGTAACACCCACCACTCATAATATTCCACAGAATCCAGGAGTTCAGTTTTTGATTATCGGCTCTTTGTGTTTCACTTTCAATTGCTTTTGTGTACAATAATCAATAATGACACCACTACACACTGTCAATCAAATGTACACAGCCAACTACATCGCAGCAGTGCGTTCACAGAATGTAGTCGTCTTATTGCATTAATTCTCATCAGTTTGACTGAACCTAAGTCTACTCCATACAACTGGGATTCATACATACACTGCTCATGTAACTAACACCCATGCTTATTTTATCGATTTACTTATGATTGGTGGGTGTTGCCCAAATATTTCCAGACATGATCAAGAATGGAGAAAGGACCACATTGACCCTCACCTGTTGTGGTATATTGACGCTCACCTGTTGACTTGCCATTTGAAGGATCACACAAAATTTGCATGTTCATCATGTTTTTTAAAGGTGTATCACTTTGGGTGAGTTTCGAACATCATCTTAACTTGTGCTCCACTATCTTGTTTCCCTACAGTGAAGTTGATTCGCGTCCATATAAATCCGGAACTTCGCCGAGTGGTCCTCATTCTGGAGTATGTGGATGGAGTTAAGGTTTCTGACATCATTTTGCTGAAAATCTGCTGTTTTTATCCATCAAGTCGACTTTCACGAAACAGCTAAATAATTTAGTCATTAGTTAACATGAATTATGGTGTCCTCATTGCTGGGACCTTTTCTCCACAGTGTCAGGCTCATGCTTGACTGTGTATATTTATTTCAAGAACAAAAAGAGCAGAAAAGATGGCATTAACAGCTTTGGTTTTACATTGTCATGTTCACCGTCTGATGTCCCTGTCAGCAGTACGCTGTATTGAGCTCAACCATGAATGTTGATCCAAATCAGAAAGTAAATAATATATGTTTTGAAGTCGAGGCTTGTTGCTCTGATAAATGGAACATAGTGTTACGGTTGTGGAAATTTGTAATACACCAAAAAGGTACTCAGGTGAGATATATCGATAAGTTCATGTGTAGTGAGCCCACACCCGTTGTTTAGAGGGAATATGTTTGATTCATTCGGGCTGCGATGCTTTAGTTGGCCTTTTTTCTTTATCTATCGTTATTTTGAGCCACCATTGCCACAAACCTCCACGCAAACAACAGCCGCCATCAACTACGCCACAACGCCCACCACGCTCACACCACTCCCACAACAATTACCACCATCTTCGCCACTTCCTGCACTCTGAACGCTGTTCTCCACGGACCACGCTACGACCCTTTCTGCGTTGGAAAGGGTCCGAGAACGCAGGCGTACGGCCCGTGTAGAAGAAAACCAACAACGCCTGTGGGGTTTTCCCGCCTAATTTCCCCGCCTGATGCTTCTGCCTGAATCCCCCCCCACCATGCTTGGTATGAAGGGGAGGGGTGGGGCAGCTCGCTCCTGATTGGTGGATGCGCGGTGTGACGCGATCAGGGAGGAGGAACGCCCCCTGTCGAGACCTTTCTCGAAACGCCTCGAAGAGGGGTGTAGCGAAGAACGGGGCGGAGCGACAGGGCGGAGCCCCGCGCTACAAAAGGGGGCGGACGAGGAGAGTTCAGCATGCTTGATCCCTTTGTACGTGACGGTGTGGTGAGAGAGAGAGAGGAAGCTCCTGCTCGAGAGTCCGCTGGTGGGACAGAGCGCGCTGGATCCCTTTGTACGTGACGGTGTGGTGAGAGAGAGGAAGCTCCTACTCGTGAGACGGAGCGTCTGCCATTCCCCTCTCTCGGCCCCAAGTATCGATGGTTTCTTCCCCCCCCCCCCGTCCACACTGAGATAGCGCCGGAAAACCCCGTTCATTCCCCAAAACCCCGTCCGTGGCGTCGAGCGGCCAACACGTGCCGGCGCGAAGCACGAGCTCACCGACCACGCCGTAGGAGCTGAAAGCTGAGGGCGCGGGAGAAGGACTCGGTGCGCAACAAGGGAAGTCACCACTTTTGTTTCTTTGGGTTGTGTGTAAATGTGTGTGTGGCGCCAGTCCGTCAAGTTTAGACCTGCATAAGTGCCAGTGTAATTATTATATTCGGTTGGAGCTCTGCGTTTCGTTCTTGCTTTTGTTCTTGCCTCTGTATACGTGCATGATTAATTGTTGCTGACTGGAAATACGTGCTTCCGTGTGTCGCGCATTAAAAGTGCTTGTCCAATTGTTCTCCCGTTTCGCTTCGTCCTTTCCTTTGTTGAATCTCCATCTTGCATCACGTAAGGGATTGATAGTGGGTTTAAAACACCCGGTAACTAATCTGAACCGTCAAGGTCGACAATAACTCCGCATGGTTATCCCTGTAGCACGGAATGAGCCGCTTAAGCGGTTCGTGTCCGAAGTCGACCTGTGGCGTGGTACAACCCCTCGGTAGGTTACCCGTTCGAGTACTTAGGTCTATCGACTTTCGGCGATTCACCCTATTTCGCGTGGGTAGAATGCGGACTGGGTTGTGTTGAGGTTAAACCCCCACCCGTGACTAGCTCCTTGGTGATAGTTCCAAGAGGGTCATGACTGAATTGTCCGTTCCGGTTGGCGACGCGGCTGCGATTAGAGTTACGTGGCCGATCACACGCCGGACGGGCCAGAATTCGTAACAATATCTTTCAGTTCTGACAAATCTCAGTCTCATCCTGTCACCCTGGCAGGATTGTTAACAACAACCCACTGAACTATTTCCATGGTCAGAAACAGGAAGTGGTTCAGTCTCTTGTCTTTATAGGCCTCACTGACAGCCATAATGTGGATCATATATCAAAGCTGTCTTCCAAACTGAGCTGCAGACTTCATCATTCCAAATAATTCCTTAAACTCATCGTCTACAAGGTGTTTCTCTTTCGTTCAATGCAGACGTATTGAGAGCTTTATATTCCACAGAATCCAGGAGATCCGTTTTTGATTCTGCAACCTCTCTCCGAGGTGATGAGATGGCAGCACCACAAACTGATCTGGATTCTGTGGAATATAAAGCTCAACATTATCAGCATATCACGTGATGAGGCTGAAACAAAGGCCAGCTCCTCTGACATCGGATATGAGTTGATTCCTTCAATTTATGTGGCCTGTCAAGGGAATGCAGAGTCTTGGAAGAGTGAGGATAACACCGTATTTACAGTGGGACCATAAGTGGACACAAACAAGAGAATGACTGAACAGGAAGAGAAAAAACAGCAGAGGACGGGATGTTGTTCTGCACACACGGAGCAACATGTCAAACGTTCCATATTTGCTGCCTTGCAGTTGAGCTCTTCCTGCCCCCTCACCCCTCTGCCCATCTCCCTTTCCTCATTACAGACAGTTCTTCAAGTGACACCTTCCTGGTTCAACTCAAAGTCTACACTTTCCACACACTTCCACTCTTTTGTTCCTCTGTTCTTCAATTTGTGCAACTTCCCACCAGAAACTATTCATAGTACACTAGTTTCAAGAAAAATCGTTCAGATTGTGAAAAAGTGTGAAAATTGGCATACATGTCCATTTTTATATGTTCTTTCATCCAAGAGCAGGACACACCTGATCAGAATACATTTCCGGCCGCCACCAAAAATAATATTTCACGATATCTCGGTCACCAAGAGACCGAGCAAAATGAATAAAGAGTCTAATCCAATGTTTTCACACACACACACCGAATCCAATAAACACACTTAAAATGCTCTATTGTCAGTCTTTCTGCTTTAAAATGACATATACACTGTCCCAAGGAGAGTTCATCTGGTCTCGATACAGTTCTGACTTCAATCTGTCTGATAACATGTTCCTGCACAATGGCAAAGTTCAATGCACGGGAGTGATGCACAGAAACATTTGAATGGTGGTCTGCATGCCTTTTTGCAGCCGCATTTGATCAGCTCTGTGCAGGATTTGGCCGCCTCGACAAGTGCTGTCCAGAAAGGTATCCACTGTTCAATGGCGTTCTTCATCCATCCCAGTCGCATGGGCTTGGTAACTGCTGCTTAGATATCAGAGCTTGGCCCCAGATGTGTCCTGCTTGGTCTGTCGACCTCTTGATATTGTTACGGTGGTGGAAATTCACAGAACACCATTCAGGTTCCCCGAAGATCAGTTATTTCGATAAGTGTGTGTTCCAGGTTAGATTTCCCCACCAATGTATAACGGGAATTGTTTGTGTGCCAGGCTGTGCATCTCTGAGTTAGCCATTATTCTGTTCTATCTTTTATTTTAAATAAAGAACAAATCAACAACCTCGTCAATCTCCACAACACAGCAACCCTCCTCGACAAACAAAAACACCACTCCCAGAAAGCCACCCGAAGAAGGATACAGAAATGACGGTTGGGGCGGGTCCCTCAGAACGGCATAAACACGGATGACGGTTATTACAACAACAGAGCCAAGCCGATCACTCCTGGGATTTTCCCCCGCGTGCCGAGAAGGGAAGGGCGAATGCCCCGGGGGCGATAAAAAGCCGCGTTCGGTGGCCGAAAAGGCAGTTGAGTTGTTGTGGGAAGCTCAGAGTAGGTGGGAGTTGGGAGTGGAGAGACGCCCCATTGACAGCTGGAGAGCTCAGAGGTGGGAGTGTTGGAATGCGGGCAGTTGGTTCACTGGAAGGTTCGCCGGCGCAACCAGGAGGCCGGAGTCAATACCCGCTCACTCCTCCAGCGCGTCGTCGGCTAAGCCAGGCCGCAGTGGAGGCCAGACGACCAAGGGAGCCAGTCGGAGCTCGGGGTCCGGGCAAAAACACCGAGGGTCGCCGAACAAGGACCCATCAAGTCACCACGAGGGTGGCCAGGTAGCCCGCCCGGTCTCTCGGAGCCCCTTCGGTCATCCTGGCTCTGAAAATTATAAAGGCTCACGAGCCCGGTTCTTTCTTTCTTGGGTTTTGCATGAAAGTCTGTGGCACCTGGTCCTTAAATAGTGAATTGTGTAAGTGCGTGCTGTAAATGATCTTCAGAATCGGCTGTGGGCTTTTTGCTCGTGTCCTGTCCCCATCCCCCCATTGACTGCTTACGTTTTGAGTACAAATAAATATCCCCATTGTTGAATGTCACCTGCTCGTTTGCGTCCCTTCCTCACATTGACTGCCATGGAAGGTTCGGGATATTAGCTGGCTGATTATCAAGCCGATAAAACATACATCTGGTCCGACGGGACTTCGGGGTAGGCAATGGGGGGTAGGCAATCGACTTGTCTTCCTATCGCGAACAGAAGCTTCCTTGCCTGATTCACCTCGGTGCATTCACTGGTTCTATCATAAAGACGTATGACGAACCTTTCCAGTTGACACACATTCTCATCTGAGACTGATGAAGGCTCTTGGAATAAACGCAAGAAAGTGTCCGTGGTATCAGGGAAATTGGTCCAGGTGTCCCAAGCAGTTTTCTTCCCAATACCACTAAATGACGACAACTTGTCACAGCCAGTGAAGGCATGGAAGAACAGAATATCTTTGGCCTTATTTTCACCAAGTCTATTTGCAATCGTGTGAGCCGGTATTAACCTGTAGTGTTTCTTGACTGCATATGCCACCCATAGTTCATCAAGGGATAAAGCGTGAAATATGGCAATTGCAAGGACAACAACGTCAGTGTCGACTGACCTGATCAGGATTCTGTGATGGCCATTTTGTGCACAATGGAGAGCATGCAAGAATAACCTCGTATCGGCTTCTTCATGGTTGCATGGAGCTCGAGAAGATTCCATGTTGCACTCTTGGGAAGAGATACATTGGTATATTGTGTGCTATATCGCTCCTTCTCTTGTGTGGATAAATTGGGCTTAGTCACATTTGCTCTACGGCTAGGATACGGCGGCCGTACCCCCCCCCCCCCCGAATGGACAGAAACTTGCGACGGCCGCAGACTTTCTGAGCTGGCCTCAGGGTGGCCCTACGCCGTATGGCTATCTTTTACAGGCCGTAGGGGTCGCCGTGGAATTATAGCGCGGAGTTATAACTTTTTTCATTTCTACGTTGGCCATAGCAATTCGACAAGTCAAGCTTTGACGTAGATATGTTCCACGTCGACTGTGCGTAGGGCGTACGGTGGGCTTGCGTTATGTGCGGCTGCCGTAGGCTCTTATCAATGAAATATGAATTTTGCCAACCCCCAAAAAATTACGGCGGCCACACTATTTCGCCTGTCGCCGTAGGGTAGTCCTAAGGCGTCCCTGTGTTAAACGTACGGTGGCTTTGCGGTCTGTGTGACTACCTGCGGGCAACGCAGGGTCGACGCACGGTTCCCCTACGCCCGCCATGCATCCTACGTACGGCCTCCGTGGCAGTCTGCGTCGACCGTGCGTCCACCGTGCGCTACCGCTAGAGATCGGAGTACTGTCTAGGTGTTTGCCTATACTCCGAACTGGTATATTCAGTTATATATATTATAGTTATAGTATATTCAGTTATATATACTGGTACATTCCAAACTTATATTTTCATTTCTGTAAAAAAAGAACTGGGAAATATACCCACTCGTTACCGTCCATCTGGCCCCACGTTCGTCTTAGGGCCCCCCTGCGGTCACCTTGCGGGCACCTTGAGGTTACCTTACGCATACCTTGAAAATTCTATGGCCGCCGCAGTGACGCCCTAAGGTCTCCGTGCGACATCAAATCAAAGACCGTACGGCACTCCACGTTTTCGGTCTCCACAATTTCTAAATACGCCGTGCGGCTCCCCGAAAAATAAAAACATATGTGACTGCTACATTGTGTGACCGTGGAAATATTGCGGCCGCCCTATAATTTCTGGTGGCCGTAGATTTCGTAGACCCTACGGCCGCCGTGCCAAATGTGACTTAGGCCTTAGCGATGCACTTTGACAGGAACTAATTGAATTGCATCATCATCATCATGGTTGGAGCAAGCTATTTTAATCGCTTCTCCAATGTCGGAATTAAACATGAGGACCACATCTCTTCCTTGAGTTTGAGCTCTCATATCTGGGATTAAGCACAACAGTCTCTCCTTCAATCGTGTTGTATTGACCTTTCCAGAAAAGTCTGGATCTTGTTCTCTTAATCTGGACTCGTCAAGTCGCCCCAGATCTGACAACCTGCAGACTGGCAACGTTTCATCTTGGTGGAATTCTTCTATGTATGAAACTAGCTCACCAAATATTAGACTATCGACTTTAGTGCGTTGGTTGTCTCTTACATGCTGAGAATTATGTTTTCGCACACGGTTGGTGACGGAAGTCAGACATGATAGATGATACCTTCGGAGAGCTTCCCAACAGTTTCCTATCTTGTAACACATGTGCATATCGACGAATTCGAATATCAATTTTGTCAGTCCTTGCATCATGGAGATACTCATTTGTGTCATCTTCTTCACAAAAGAAACAATTAGATGTCCTTGCCATTGAACCCACGCTGCGTCGCCTGGTCTAAACAGGACTTGTCTCATATTCCAGGTTTTCTTTTGACTTCTTTTTCTGAGCATGTTGGAGCTTTTGTTTGTGAAACCTGTTTCTGCAGCTTTGTGCCATACTGCCTGGTTTGTTCTGAGTGTGGCTTCAATGCTATCTCCACTGTCCCACTTCACAATGTCAATATCCTCTGGGACGGCATCAATTTGATAAAACTCCAGAATATTCTCAGCAAATAGTTTGTAGCCGCATTCTTTATCACTTCCTCTATATTTAGTTATGCTGGGATTATCAAGCTTTTCTTCGGTGTCCTGCTGGCAAATTGCACACAATTTCCAGTCAATCAAGGCTGTTTTCTCGGGGCATTGTCTTTTAGAAGACGCACCTACACCAGCATCGATTATCTTGCACTTTTTGAACATCGTTATAGCATGTCAGTGCAATGGTATCACCGTATCAAATGTCCTCAAAAAAGGGGATAAAAATGTTCGTCCACCACCATTACAATTTACAACATATATTTCTGCTTATACACATCTATACATGCATACATCTCATTATTTTCAGACAGCAACTGATTTTTAGGACATCAATTGCAATACAGATCATATTCAAGCATGCAAAGAGTGATAGTGATTGACCCACACACAGGGACGTTCTCTGGAACGCATGGTTCGACTGAGAGCTGGAACGACCTTGGACCATAGTTTCAGAGCGAATGACAGACAGACTCTTAGAATTATAACACCTTTCAAAACATTATATTGAAAATTAAATTGGATAAAGCCATTTCTACACGCTCATAGCATTTGGATATCAAACGTCGAGCAAACACTTTGAAGGATTTAGTTGTTTATGAAAGGGTCTCATTTCGATTTTAAAGCAGAAAGACTGAAAATGGAGCATTATAAGTGTGTTTATTGCATTCCTTGTGTGGAAACATTGGATTAGACTCTTTATTCAAGTGCTTAGGCCTCTTGGTGACGAAGATATCGTAAAAATAGTTTTTGGTGGCGACCATTTTGAAATTCAAGATGGCGGCTGTAATTGTCGTCTGATCATGCGTGTCCTGCTCTTATCTGAAAGAGCATATAAAAGTAGTCATGTGTACCAGTTTTCACACTTTTTCACATTTTGAATGATTCTTGTGACATGTTGACTTAATCTACTGTACTATCAATCACATTCTCTCCCCCCCCCCACCACCCAAAAACTTCAAGCATGCGGTGTGCCACCATCTCACATCATTCTCGATAACTTCCTCCAGAATTTTTCTTTCCCCTTGCTCTTCTATGACCTTCAATTTTGCAAACAAATTTTATCTTTACCCTTTTCTGCTTATTGAACAATAAAACATCCAAATCTTCAAAAACAAAACAACTTTTCCTCTGGTTGTGTTTTCTGATAAGTTAAAAATCTCATTGCCTTGCTCTTGTGTGTTACTGTTTGATGTGTCCAGCTACACTCGAAAATCAAGTTGATTTGTGGAAAATGTTCACAGAAAGACAGGCGTGGCAGATCATGGAGCAGGTGAGCTGAAAGAGCTTTCAGCAGTCAGTCTCATGTTTATGACATGTTTTGAAATGACTTGAACAAATATAATTGAACTCAAAATTGTAAAATCTTCACAACTACAATCTGTCTCCATGTTTTAATGTTTTATCTCTTCCTTCCAGCTGGCTTCTGCTTTTGCGTATATGCACAACAAGAACATTGTGCACAGGGACATAAAGGTAACCAACTACACCAGCATAGAACATGATACCTTCTGTTTAACACTGCAGTGAAAACCATTTTTTATGCAGCACAGCAAGGAAGGAATGAGGGGGGGGGGGGTGGGAGTTGGCCAAGAAAGTACAAAATTCATATTGTTGGGAAATGATTTACAAAGGTGGCGGTGGATGGGGGTGTGGGGGGAGGTGCCGATTACGCACCGATCCTTTTTGTGTTTGTTGCACAATTAATGAAACCCACACCATAACTACAAAGGAAGATAAAATTAAATATCCATTCCAGCTCGGTTGCAGTCTGTGCAAAACAGAACCACCCATTGTTGGTATGTGTTCAATTTTTTATATCTCTATTCATATCGACATTGTGAAGATGTTGTTGCACATTTTCTCCTTGAAGGCTGCCCGTTTCTCTGATACTGATTGCTCTGTTGGTTTATCCCAATCTATGGCACTTCTCTCCTCGTACTCTCAAAATTTGCCTCCTGACGTCTAATCGTGTCATTCTACAATCTCAATCTTGTTTTACAGAATACACTTGCACACACCATGTTTTTTGGGGTTTTTTGTATTCCTTGTCGAGGCTCATATGAGAGCTAACACACAACACACAGCAAAGGGGGCATGAGACAAGAGGGGCAGGAGAGTGAAGGAAAAAACAGTGGGGCACAGTGACATTTGGAGATCTGTGGAAGGGAGAGGGATGGGATGGGGAACATGGGGTGTACAAGATGGACATTACAGGGACTTTCAGGAAGGAAAGCAGGGAATTTGAAGGAGGTGGGTTTGGGGTGGATTAACGGGAGTCGAAAAGATCAAGGATTTGGAGGGGGATGATAAGAGGTGTTGGTGAACAGCTGTTTTGAAGGCCTGGAGGGAAGAATGGGATTGAAGAGAGTGAGGGAGTTGTTCCAAAGGTGGGGAAAAAAGAGGAATGAAAGAGTGAAGGTGAGCAGCGATTCGTGATTTTTGTCGTTTTTCCACAAGGGGTTTGTTGGCGGACCTTGAGCGCCCTGCGGAAATATAGTGGGGACAAATTGCAGACAGAGCAAGGTGGTTGAGACTGGAGAGGTGATGGTATAAGACAGAAAGACCACCATCCTGCCTACGGTGAGAGAGTAAGAGGCCCAAAGACTCAGCCTCATCGTGGGAGATACTTTTGATCCGAAATGCCCTGGTTTCCACAGCGCGAAGCCGAGAAAGGTGAGGAGCTGGAGCACCAGCCCGGAGGGAGAGCAGTACTCCATCAGGCAGCGGATGAAAGCTTTGTTTTTGGTCAGGAGCTCAGGTGGGTCGAGGAACTACTTTTCACAACAGAGGATTCCCAGTTGGCGACTGGCTTATTAGGCCAGGTTGGAAACGTGGCTTTATGAGAAAAGATCATGGCAGATAGTGAGACCCAGAAGCTTGAGAGAAAAGACTTCTTCCAGAGGATTGTTGAGAAAATAGATTGGGGGGGGGGGTCCAAACGGTCCTTTCGGAGAGTGTGAGGTTTGTCAGGATTGAAAAACATGTTGCATGTGTTGAACCAGTTTGTGATTTTATCCCGATCTGCAGAGAGCGAAGAAGGTGCTGCTTGCCAGTCTGAGGGATAAATGTTTTGGTCACATGTCCATAAATACTGTTCTACCTGAACCTTCTCCACCATATTTGGGTTATTTCCAAATGCGACGTCCAACACTCCACTCCCACTCACGGGGTTACCGACAAACCGGATTAAAAAGCAATCCTGGACTAGATCTACAAACTCCTCTCTGCTCTGCCCTTTCCTTGTTCTTGGACCCAATCTATCCCTGTCAAATTAATATCACAATCCTTTCTGAATTCTTAACAAACCTTTCGATATTACTCTTCCATCACACCAGGAGCCTGCCATACATTCTTATGTTGAGAGTTCACATAACATGATACCCCGCACAGTGTTCAACTCTAAAGGAGGGCCTTGCCCTTTGCAGGAGTTACGTTCTTGAAAATCCCCATGAACCGCAAATCCATAAACTTTTGGGGTAATCTGGAAAATAGGGTTGGGGGCGTCAACTCTTAAATTTGTCCAAACTGTGTCCTTATTTAACATGTTTGTGCATTGTTTTTGTGCTATTTGTTTCATGATTAAAAGTTATATGGAACATAAAATATCGCACTGTAATATTATTATTATTATTATTTTCTCATATGCAGCCTGTGGCTGCTGGTTGCATTATTGCTGGAAGTACAACTGTGCCTCTGATGTGAATCCCCGTTTCCAGT
>NC_140968.1:29677196-29757196 GCF_056783735.1 Eptatretus burgeri | reverse complement strand
GCTTGTTTTGAATATGCTTCTTACCTTCACCACCAAAGGTGGAAGGAGGTTATGTTTTCAACCCTGTCTGTGACATGGCTACGAGAAATTTTCAAGTGATTCTTAACCATTGAGAGAGGGGGCAAAAACCGATATCATTTATTGCATTTCAAAAAGTTAGAGATGGATTCAGGCGACACTTGGTGGACAGGTTGGGTGTGCGACAAGGATTCGATTTTGGTGAAGATACGACTCCGGATCCAGATACAAAAATTTTTTTTCCATTTTAAAAGTGATTCTTCCTCATTGAGCGATGGGGCTTAAACAATATACAGCATGATATTTCAAAAACTTATTGGGACTTATGTGTTCGACTGGATCAGGCATTATGTGACAGAGGAATGTGCTCCATCGAGTGCCGTTCTCATCACGTAAATGTCACTGTTCGATTGTGAAGATGGTTTCGGATTCTGTCACAAATACATTTGTTTTGCTTCTTTGCAGATGACACCTGACATGACTGACTTCAATGTGGTAATCAGCACACCACCTTTTGCGAGTAAGACATTGGTTTCCCTTCTGACTGGGATGCTTCGGAAGGATCCTCTGGAGCGACTCACCATGCAGGTGAGGATTTGATCATGTCTACAACTATTTTATTTCCATGTACAAAAATGTTGAGGTTGCAGACCTCCTGTTATTGTGGATGAAAATGTGATTGCTCACTTGTGGAGGTGTTTCCTGATCCTGTTTATATTTGATTCCAACACATCCATTGTTTTGCAGGAGATTGTGAACCACCCGTTTTTCGAAATACATCGCCAGATGTAATTTTGAAGGTAAGCAGCCCTCCTTTTGCGTCATTCTTTTTTTTTCTTTCTTCCATTCTTTCATAGTTTCTGCGTAATATGGAGCCTCATGGAAGAGCAAGGTGATAGAGAACATGAACTGATAATAGGGCGGCTGAGACATGCACCGATTTGGACCATTGGACAAAATAAACAAGAATTTCTGGTTCTGGGTCTAAGTGCATTCAACTTGGATCATGCGGTGCCTCTTTCCAGTTTATCAAGGCTAAGTTTTCGGACCATATCCGTTGTGTCTCTGTCTTATCTTTTTGTTCTTGTGTTATTTATGTTTTTGGACAATTTTTCTGTGTTTAACCTGATCTTCTTGTGGCGTTTTGTTGAATTTGTGTCCTTGTGAATGTATGGTACGCTCACCAAGGAAAAGAATGGGGGATGGTCCGAGATGGTGGTGAACAGCAGTTTTGAAGACTTGGAGCGAATAATGAGACTGAAAAAAATGCAGAAGTGGTTCCACAGGCGGAAAAAGAGGAGGAGGAAAAAAAAATCAGAGGTGAGCAGTGATTCTGGATTTTGAGAGTTTCAACAGAAGAGGGTTTTGGTGGACCACATGCATCTTGCAGGAGAGCATAAGAGACCAGAAAGGAGGGTGGTAGAAGACAGATCTTGGTTTCCATGGTGTCGAGCTGAAAGGACAGAGTGAGGACAGTATTAAAGAGAGGGTCTTTCACTCAGAGTAGTTAATGCATGGAATTTACGCTTCACCTCTCGCTTCAAACAACCCTGATTACATCGTCATAAATATTAAACTTACATTTTTGCAACCAAATATAATCAGCTGCAATGTTACACCTTTGGTCTCCAATTCATCTTCCCATTCTGCCTGAAGCACCTCCACTTAAAATAGCGACTCTTCTTATTGATGATATTAGTTGATAAAATATATCGAATTGATATCTAATTGATAAAATAGGCAATTGGTGGATTTCTACTTATTTTGCTGTAAAACGGTAAATGTTGAAATGAACGCAAATCCACAAAAATTGTGGTAGTGGTCGTGGTGTGAGAGTGTATCCTTTTGTTCAGATGGGTAAAGAGTGACCTTTGTCTAACTTAGCTACTTTGTTCAATGGCTAATGTCAAGCTTTTCAACAGTTTAACATATCAACATTGATTTTTATTTATTTTATTATTTGGATGAGAACAGAAGTTGTTCATCTTCTCCAGTATTGAATGAAATCACCTCTGGGATTCTTCCAAGATTCGGAAATGGAAGAGAAATGTTGAACAGAATGATAGATGTCAACCAGTGGCTTGAAGAACAGTGTCGGGAGGAAAGTTTTGCATTTAAGAGGAAGTGTTGGCTTCATGGTTCGGGTGGAGGGCTTGGGATATGATGATGCTGTGTTCAAATCGCACTCGGCTGTTGAATTAATACCAGGTGGGGTTGAAGGCCTGTCATCGTTCCGAGGTTGGCAAAATGAGTGCCAGCTTGCTGGTATCCTGTGTTCGGAGTGGTGACCCGTCCAGGATTTAATTGTGCTCAACAGCAATAGAGACTGCTAAGGCAGCACCAACGCTCTGTACAGAGTATGGTCCCGATGGATGGATGGTATTGAGTGTACCACTGCTTGTGTATCAAGGAAATTGACTGATATTGAGAAATGTTACTCTGTTGGAGAACACGAAGCTGTCGTGTGCATTTGCACTGTGGGACACTGGCATGCCCATTTCTTTGGCACAAAACTTGCACTATGCACTTTCCATCAGGCATGAGTTGCCTGACTTTACACTTTGGGTTCAAGTTACAGACCTATGCGTAGAGCACTCTGCAATGCATGATTACTGTAATATGACCACCAAGGGCAGCATAAGCTGTGCTTTAAAAATAAAGTTGCTGCCTTATTTCAGTTTCCTCACAATATTGTTGACGACAGTGCTGACGTGGATAATTTTGTTGCGGTGTCTGTAATTTTGCTACAGGATGCTTGTGTTTCTCATGATATGTTAGTTGAAGCAATTAGCACTGATGATGCTCAAGTACAAGTAAAATGGTTCATTGAAAATGGTTGGCCGTCCCAGTCTAAAATGTCAACGACTCTGTGAAACCGTACATCCCCATTATTGACCAGTTGTGAACTCACAATGACGTTATGTTCTGTGGTGAACAAGTTGTTATCCCCAATTTCTGAACTACTGTTCAAATCTGTCCATCTTTTTGAGATGTCTTGCTCGCAGATAAACATACAAACAAACAGGGGTGAAAGCACAACCTCTGTCCACCTTTGGTGACATAGATAAATATGTTGTGTGTGTATGTGTGTGTGCGTGTGTGTATGCGTGTGTGTATGTGTGTTTCTGTTTTCATGGCATTCAGGACCCAGATGCTGACTTTATCAAGAAAAATGGAAATTCCATCAAGCTCTACCAGTCAATCTTGGGAACAAGCACGAGACGAAAAAGCTTGAAGGGATCTGATTTGCCATCAATGATTCGAGGTGATATTGTTTGTGTGATATGCGTTTGAAGAAAAAATGTTTGTTGATGATGATCATTCATGTAGTTGGGATGGTATTCATTCCAGGGAATTTTTATGAAACTATATAATGAAGACCAATTTACGAAGTCTCACCAGGAAAAACAGGCGTAGATACAGCGAGATGTCCAGGACCACACAGACAAATAGCTGTCGGTGTCCCACATCATAGTTGAGGAGACACTCTGGCCCATAAAGTATAACATGTGTGTCTGAGGTTTTTATTGCTGCGACCAAACAAGGTCCTGACGGCATATGTCCTTGCTGTCATTGTCAAATGTATCGAGGAACGGTACAGCAATTTTACATTAGTAAGTATTGCAAAGAATCTTAGGAAGTCTTTCTTCCCAAGCTTATGCATGCCAGTGTGAAGAGGAAAATATATATATATATATATCTATGTAATGCCTGTGATTGTGCTCTTTAACAAGGGGAAATGCCTGCTCAGGCTTAAGTCAACAACTTAGATCTTTTCAACATCCCAACAGAGTTGTCAGACGGAAATCCTTTTGAAATCTGGCTGATCTCACAGAGACTGACATTCATGAAAATGGTGGCACTTCCTTGTCTTTGTAGAAATGGGATGAAAGCAGACAACACAGTGACAGGCAGCTGTTGGAAATGCAAATGGGGTTTTCAATTATATTTATCTGGGGATCAATTACAAATCAAAATAGGTGGTTTTGACATTGTACAGGAATTTATTGAGGCCACATGTTTCAAGGAATTTTCAAGGAATTAAGGCACAGGAGGAGCCCATTCGGCCCATCATGACTGGGCTCCACCAATACCAGATTTAATCAATCCGTTGATACCCCTTCCCTTCGTGTGCAGCCTTTTGGTGACTATACAAGCACTCATTTCGCCGACCTCGCAAGGAAGACAGGCTGAGCTAAGCCCCTAGTGTTAATTCAGCGGCCAATGGGGCTTGAACTTAGAACCCAAGCCACCCGAACTGCTCAACCAACACCAGGATAAATATTGAATATTGTGTGCTATTTTAGTCACCATAACTTCGGAAGGACGGAGCTGCCACAGAGAAGATTCAGCACAGGGCTACCAGATTGATAGCACAATCGACTGATTGACATTGGACTTGCTGTACATCAAGGCATTGGTCACACAAAGTAAGATTGATACTGTTGTATTGGTGGCCAAAAATGGACACCCAGGTTCACTGTGCTATTCAAAATTGTTTTCTTTGTCAGACAAAAGAGAAGACTGCTGCTTGTTGTTATGGTCCGATGCAAACAATTCTACTTCCTTCCATTGCGTGGAGTCAGTTTGGAGTAAATGTTTTCAGACCTTATGTTTCCCATGATAACAGATTTGCTATCACTCTTCTTTCCAATTCTGGAAAATGGCTGGAAGTTCCATTTATTCATCCTTCCATGACTGAAAGTGTCAGAAAGTTACTCACCTCTGTTTTTTTTATCGGGAAGGCTTTCCAGGCAAGATCATTTCTGATCACGGACCACAATTTGAATCTTACGAGATTTCTACCTTTCTTGCTGAAAGAGATATTAAACCTTCACATTCTGACACCGACCAGCCTGAAGGGAATGGTGAAATCAAAGGATTTAACAAAGTATTGAATGAGTCTCTGCAAACTGCTAAAATACACACCATCCAGTGACTCATTCTGAATGCAATTCCTTTGCTGTGCACAAATGCACTCCCCATCGTATAACTGGCATTGTACCATCTGTATTGCTTCACTGATTTCACGTGAAGAGCAAGTTAGATATTGCTAGAACAACAGAAACTCCTTTTTCTGGAGAGAAAATTGTGTGAAATAGAATTCAGAAGAAAGAAATTCCAGCAAAGCTTTTGAAGATAAGCGTGTAGGTGTGAAATGTACTGCATTCAAGCAAGGCGAGGTTGTAATTGTAAAAAACAACCAGGATACGTTCCGTAAGGTGAAAGCCAATTCTTCGGCCATTCTCAAATGAGTGCTCAACTAGGTTTGAATACTTATGAAACTGAGGATGGTATAACATGGAATGTTCAGCGATGAGCTAGATTCTATGGATCTACATCAGCAGCCAGAAAAAAAGTAATCCAGAAGCAGGAAAGCCCGTGTGATAAGATAAGGTAAGGTGTGGTTGGGCGTCGCCCTCCTCCCCCCTTCCTTGCTTTCCCCTTCCCCTTGTCTCCCTCCTTTATTTTGTAGAAAGATGGCTCCTTCCAAAAGAAGGAAATGTACAAGAAGCAACACAGCTGTAATGAATACATCCAGAGGAAATGAAACTTCTCAACAGCAAAAAGCAAGACGAGAAGCAAACACAGCAAAAATGACTGCATTCTGCCCCCACCGTTCCTGCGATCTCACAGTAATTGAGTTGTCCTTCAGTTGGTTGTCCATACTATCTCGTTCAGGAGGACACAGTTCAAGCCTGTGATACCTTTGCCGCCCCTGTGTGAAGTGGGGCCATCGCCGTAAAATACAAAACACACAGGAAATGGCGCTTTGTATTGAGGCGCAGCGGTGATGGTCATGTTTAACCCTCGACCAGTCAAAGATCCCTGGGGGGTTAAACACGGCAAGGTAAGCCTTGATTTTACTTGCTGTCTCCCACCTGTCTCTCTTCTTTCCTCCTGCCCACTCCTCTCCCACCCACCCAACTCTCCCCACCTCTCTCTTTCTCTTTCCTCCCACCCCACCCCCCTCTCCCCACCTCCCCACCCTCTCTGTGCCCCCCACCTCTCCCTCCGTCCCTCTCTCCCCTCCCCGGCCCACATCTTTCTGTCCCCTCTCTTTGTATTCCCATAAGTGAAGCAATGGGTGGTATTTGCTAGTTATATATAAGCATTAAAATAAATTGTTGGTAGTTGCTAGAAGATGCAGTGCAGCATGTTAAAATTGGTTATTGATGACAGTTTAAAAATTTGAATGACAGTTTGAATCTGGTGAGATTGAGGTGTGGTGTAATGGACATGTGTATCAGGTAAAGTGCTTGTCGTTTAATATATTCCCATAAAAATTGGAGTACAGTATTATTAAAGTTATTCAAATGTAGTAACACTTTAAACATAAGTAATCCAATAAATAATATTCATCCGATGTTTGTCTGTCTGTATGTTCAAAGGGCGGAGGAGCTCCTTGTGAGCCAACGGCCATCCATATCTAGTGCCCAACTGTGTCTGCGGACGTCCTCCTGCAGTTGGGTCACTTCTTATTAGGAGGTTGGTGGCAGGATTTGCACTCCGGCCACCGTAAAACCCTTCATTCCGCAAAACGCAAAAACGCAAAAAAATCTGAAAACCCACTCCGTGGGAGTACCTCCTGTGCAGCTTCCCTTCGCAGGGCAGCTCACCGGATGACGGGATTGGGGCAAAGCCTTCGGGACCCCCAATCTTTGATAGGAGGGAAACCACGGGGTAACATCCCTGGGTCAGATTGCGGGAGAGTGTGTCGGAGTGGTGCTGAAGTGTCGTCCACAAGACGGCGGTCTCCTTGGGTTAACCTGAGGTGGTCCCTTTGGGTGGGTGCCTGGAATGTCCTATCCCTAAGAGAGGATGATCACCTGTCTCTGTTATCATCTGAGCTCAAGCGTTTGGACATCGGGATTGCAGCTCTCTCTGAGGTTCGGAGACCGGATTGCGGCGAGATAATGGTGGGTGGTTACACCTACGATTGGTCTGGTCGCTCTGATGGTTACCATACCCAAGGAGTTGCTGTAGCTGTGTCCAATAAGCTGACCCCAATTATAATTGAGGTAACACCGGTCAACGAGCGTATTATGAGATTAAGGATTCGTCACTTCTTAGGTGTCATTTCCCTGGTCTCTGTTTATGCTCCGACTGAGGCGAGTGATCTCACCGTGAAGGATGCATTCTACACCACACTCGAGTCTGTGGTTGATCAGTGCCCCAGACGAGATACACTTCTAGTCTTGGGGGATTTCAATGCATCGACTGGAACTGATAGGGACGGTTATGAGGTGTGTGTTGGTCCCCATGGGTCAGGAACTATGAACCAGAATGGCACTAAGTTCCTTGACTTTGCAAGAAGTCATGGACTTAGGGTGGCTGGTTCATGGTTTCAGCGCCCACACGCTCATCGCTGGACTTGGTATTCCAACGCTGGCGGTGTGGCAAAGGAGATTGACCATGTCCTCATTGACGGTCGTTGGAGGATGATCCAGAACTGCAGGGTCTACCGGAGTGCTCAGTTCCTCAATACTGACCACAGGCTTGTTGTAGCAACTCTAAAGCTGCACCTTAAATCCTGGAGAATGGTACCATCCCGGCCGAGGCTGGATGTTGCCAAGCTCAGGGATGAGAGAGTAGCTGAGGAGTTTGCGAACAGGCTGAGTGGACACTTGGGGGGTCTGGGTGCTTTGGGGGGTCCTGAAGAGTTGTGGAGCGCCTTCAAGACCACCGTCCTTGATGTTGCCGGTGGATGCCTTGGAGCTCACCGCAGGGCAAAGAAGAATTTTGTCTCTCAAGGGACACTGGATACCATTGACCAGAGTCGCAGGGCCAGGCTGAATGGCAGAGCTGAGCTGTTCAGGGAGCTGAGGCGTAAAACTGAACGTGCACTGAGGGTGGACAAGGAGGCCTATGTGCGAGGAATCTGTGAGGGGGTAGAGCATCACCTGTGGACAGGTGATTCTCGTCCCGCTTACAGTGGAATTCGCGCATTACGTTCATCCAAGCCCATCCCTCGGAGCACTACAGTTCGAGCAGAGAGTGATAGGCTCTTGACAGAGGAGTCTGAAGTGAAGGCCCGCTGGGCCGGTTACTTTGAGCGGTTGTACCAGGCTGATCCCCCAACTGTCGAGTTGGACGTCAAGGGTGTTACAATCCCTGTTGCTGACCCTCGAATCAACTGTGGTCCACCTACGCTTGTGGAAACACAGGCTGCGGTGAACCAGTTGAAATGGGGCAAAGCTCCAGGGATCTGTGGCATCCATGCCGAACTTCTCAAGGCTGGTGGAAATGCTGCACTCTTGTCGTTGCATGCAGTTTTGTGCTCTGCCTGGAACACAGGCATCATCCCAACTGACTGGAAGAGGGGCCTTGTTGTCCCTCTCTGGAAAGGGAAGGGTGATCGCCAAGACTGCAACAACTACCGAGGGGTGACGCTGCTCTCAGTGCCGGGCAAAGTCTTTGTTCGGATAATTCTCGATAGGGTTCGCCACCATCTGCTTGAGCACCAGCGACCAGAGCCGTCAGGCTTTACACCAAAGAGGTCAACGATTGACCGTATCCTTGCACTACGTGTCCTCACCGAACGCAGACGAGAGTTTCGGCAGGGGCTGCTTGCAGCCTATGTTGATCTCTGTAAAGCGTTCGATTCACTGAATCGAGATGTCCTCTGGAGGATTCTTAGTCTTCGTGGGGTGCCACCAAAACTGATCGATCTGATGTCTGAACTCCAGTTGTTACTGGAGTTCGTCAGGGATGTGTACTTGCCCCCACACTTTTCAGCACTTGTATGGACTGGATTCTAGGGAGGATGTCGGAGAGATCAAGTTGCGGTGCGTCATTTGGGAATGTCAAGATCTCGGACCTTGACTTTGCAGATGATGCAGTCATCTTTGCAGAGACTTTAGACATCCTCTTGTTGTCCCTCGAGGTGCTGAATGAGGAGTCGGAGCCGTTGGGATTACGGGTTTCTTGGGTCAAAACTAAGATCCAGGCTTTCGGTGACATCTTGGATGCTGCTGTCCTGTCTGTGTCTGTTTGTGGTGAGGATGTTGAGGTCGTGGAGAGATTCACTTACCTTGGCAGTGATATTCATGTCTCTGCTGGCTGCGAGTCAGAGGTCAATAGACGTCTGGGTCGGGCCTGGGGAGTCATGGATTCACTGGATCATGGGGTGTGGCACTGCCGGTACCTGTGCGGGAGGACGAAAGTCCGAGTCTTCAGGTCCTTGGTACTTCCAGTCTTGCTCTATGGGTGCGAGACTTGGACTCTGACCAAGGATCTGAGACGGAGACTTAATTCCTTTGGTACCAGGTCTCTTCGGAGAATCCTTGGCTATCGCTGGTCGGATTTTGTGTCCAACGAGCGGTTGCTGAGAGAGACTCGGATGAGATTTGTTACCTGCATAGTCCGTGAGCGTCAGTTGCGGCTGTATGGACATGTGGCTCGTTTTCCTGACTCTGATCCTGCTCACCAGATTCTCTCAGCGAGGGAGTCTCATGAGTGGAGGAGGCCAGTGGGTCGACCACTTGCCTCATGGTTGCAACAGGTTGACCATCATCTCAAGGAGATGGGGATGGGCCTGGCATCTGCCTGGGGGATGGCCAGACGGAGGCCCCTGGAGTACCGGCGGAAAGTGGACGCAGCGACGTGCTGTTCTGGCACATGCTCCCATACCTGACCTGACCTGTATGTTCGCATTTTTAGCTGGATCGACAACCACACATTTTCGCACACTGACCAAGTCTGACACAGGGATTGTCGAAAGGCTATTTTCATCCACAACCTCAGCCTTCAAAGACCCTTGAAGACCTATAAGATTCCCCCAAAAAATGCTTTTTACATGCTTCAGAGATTGGATTACATGCTTGAGAGAAGAATTTTACATGTTTGGGAGTTAAGACCGCTTAAGATCCTGAAGGCCCCAAAGACCCTCAAGGCCATTGAATTCCCCAAACTCCATTAAGACCCTTTAAACCCCCGATTACCCCAAAGACTGTTAAGATCATAAAGAACCCTAAGATACTTTCAGACCCCTCAGATCCTTCAGACTCTTTAAGACCCTTAAGACTTTTGAAGACACTCACTACCCTTAAGACACTTTGGAGCCAAAACACCTTGAAGACGCTTAAGACCCATTAAGACCTCGAAGACCATTAAGATCCCAAAGACCCTTCAGACTTTTAAAGACCCTCAATACACCAACGACCTTAAAGACCTTTAAATAAACCCAAACCGGCCTCGCCTCAACTCACGGTCTAATAAATAAGATTCATCTGATGTCTGTCTGTCTGTTCACTTTTTTTTGCAAAGACCGCTGAGCCACCAACCACCAAATTTGGTGCGCAGACCAAGGACAACCCAGGGGTTGGCCTGAGTGTATTTTCATTCACAACCTCAGCCTTTAAAGACCCCCAAGAACCATAAGACCCTTTTTATGACATGCTTGAGAGATTAAAATAATGCTTGAGAGAAGACTTTCTACAATCTACATGCTTGTGAGATAAGACCCAAAGACCCATAAATACCCTTGAGACCTTTGGATTCCCCGAACACAATTAAGACACTTTAAAACCCCAAATACCCCAAAGACACTTTGGACCCCAAAGACGGTAAAGATCCTGAAGACCCCTCAGATCACTTAAGACCCTTAAGTCTTTTGAAGGCCCCTGAAAGCTGGAAGACCTTGAAGATCCTGAAGACCCCAAAGACCCTTAATAATCCAGATGATCTGTAAGACCCTTAACACCTCAAAGACCCTTAAGATTTCAAAGATACGTCGACCGCAAAACCCTAGAATATGCCAAAGACCCCTTTACCCACTGGTGTTCCTTTAATACCCCTTTACCCACTGGTAAGCTTGGTGTTGGGTTTATGGTTGGGGTGGCTGGTTGGGATCTTCGGATCTTGAGTTCAAGCTCTGTTTGCCACTGAATGAACACCACGTGGGGTGGACTCAGCCTGTCATCCTTCTGAGGTCGGCGAAATGAGTACCAGTGTACTGGTATTTTGGCACAGCATCAGCGGCAGAGTCGTGCCCCAACAAAGTGGTAGCTACCTGGCAGCCAAGCTGCCATACGCAAGAAGAAGAAGACCCACTGATGCTCTGTCTCTCCTGCCCCCAATCTGCCTGCGCCATTCTCAGCCCTGCCGACTCTCCTGTTTCTCCCACTACTCAGTATCCCCAACCTGGGCAACGCTGGATAACCCTGGTTGTAATTAAATCAGTTTAAATAAGGATATTGTATTGCTGTGTTGACTGAGAGTCTGGACACAACTTTGAGGATGTTTGAGGTGACCAGAGTTGTGGATCTGCCGTTTGGAGAGGTTCTGTGCTGAAAGGATTTAAACCTCGATGAAAAACGGTGCACAGCTGATGATCCTGGCAGTTGGGAAGTCATAAAATTGCTTCTAAGTTAAAGTTATAACTTCATACAAAATGGCTTTCATAAATTCTTACCAGTGTGTGTGTGTGTGTGTGTGTGTGTGTGTGTGTGTGTGTGTGTGTGTGTGTGTGTGTGTGTGTGTGTGTGTGTCTGTGCGTGCGCGTGGGTGCACATTATGTCTGGCTTTGTTCTTGGGATGACGTTGCAGTAATTGGTCTTTATTTTGATGAATTACAAATGGTGTGTGTCCTTGTCTCAGGCCTGCCACGTTATATTTACTCCCTCTGGTCTGCATGCCACCTTGTCTGAGGTCTCGTATTCTACAAACACAGCAAAGACATTGTTTTGAAGCAGAATATATGGCACGAAATTAACTGTATTTTGTCCTGTCGATTGATTGGAGGACCTTTACTTACCATGTTCAAAATTACACAAAACAGTTTTTAGCCACAAGATTATCTTGATAGACAATGTATGATGTGTGCGGACAATCACGACTTACTTGAAAACCTCAAGGAAAAGAAAACTCAGCATTTTCTGGCCAACCTTGTGGAGTTTTGGAGCAACTTCTGGGTATAATCCGTAGCTGTAACGATCTTTGAAAGGTTAATATTTAAGTACCATATGAGCCTCAGAGGTTTGGTCACAGGTAGTGTACTCAGCTTTGAACTGTCTCTTCTGGCTTTGATTCCCAGTCATCCTGATGTTTCGCAAGTAGAGCATTGTGCCAAAGCTGCTTTTGAAGGTTTCAGATGGCCTCGGTCCAGATTCCTCGGTTCCAGAGTCCAGACAACATGTAGACTGCAACCCTGCTCAATCTCACCCTCATAGAAGAGAGTGTACGGAAGGCTTTTAAACAGATGTTTGAACTGTACTTCCTCACCTCTGGATTCAAGAAAATGGTCCAGAGCAGTTATTCATTGAGTGACAAACATATGCCTCAGATTGTCAGTAGTTCGGATTTTCCAAAGAATGATTTGGATCGATGAAAGGTGCACAGTCAATGGCAGACATTGGAGGCCAGCTTTGATATGTGGTTGGTTGATGAAAGGTCATGGCTGATGGTGAGGCCTGGAAGTTCAAGAGAGGGAACCTCTTCCAGTGGATGACTATGGAAATAGATAGGTGTGTTCATTTGATAATCATTCTGGAGCAACAGGATGAGACTGACATTTTCCAAGATTTTAGAACATGCTCCATTTATCAGACAGCAGAGAGAGGCAGTTGCCATTTGCCTACCTGCTTTAGGTGGATACGAAGTGATTATTGGCTGTCGAACTCGGTGTCTTCTGCAATACAGTTTGGCAGTGGATGTAATGTTGATGTTCATCATCATAAGCAGTAGAGGGCGCTATGGTCCAAGGAGGGTTCTTCTTTCTGAAAAAAGCTTATGGTGGTGTCTTGCTGAACATGTCATTTGCTTTGCCTATTTTGTCTATCCTAGCAAGCACTGCTCAAAACGCAGGTTACACCTGCATGACTCCTCACATGTGAGGTTAAAGGTTTGGTGCACTCAAATTCATTCACATTCAGATTGACCTGGATGTAAATTTAGATGAGGCTTTGGAAAAGCTGAAATAAGGAAAAGTACTGTTGTGCCATAAAGAGCAAGTGATAAAATAAAGATACTGTTGTGGGGCTTGTGCCTATTCCCTCTCCCCCCCCCAAAAAAAAATAAACACCCTAAACACAAAACAAAAGCAAGAGCAATAAAAATAATTTTTTTTAAATATTTTTCAGATATTATATAAACTAGCAAATACAACCAGTCGCTTCAATAAAGTGGGGGGGGGAGAAAGAGGGAGGGAGAGAGAGAGGGGAGGCAGGTGTACAGTGAGAGGGGGAAGGGGAGGCCGAGAGGGTGGGGGGAAGTTAGGGGGGAGGTGGGGAGAGCAACACCTCACTAAATGTTGCACCTCACCAAAAAGGGTAAGTTTTCTGAAAACAGAAAACTTCACAGCTTGGTCTGTGAATAGTGACCCCTTACTGAAATGAAGGTGGATACTTTGAGCCCACCCTGGGAGGACTCCATTCAACATTCTGAAACCCACATACCAATCGACACACACACACACACACACACACACACACACACACACACACACACACACACACACACACACAGCTTTTCTTAGTATATTGTGTGAAAACAGCCAAATTGTTGCTCCTTGACCCTTGTGTATCCTTCTGTGCTGTGGTCGAGGTTGCATGGAATTTGGTTGGGGTTCATGGTGGAAAAGTCTATTGGTTATTCACCTCGTCGTGTGAAATTAATTTACTTCCTCCAAAAAGTATTTGTGATTATAATCGCACTTAATTTATAAATGCAACTTTAAACCGAATGAGTCATGAGATATTGTGTGAGGGAGTATTGATATTGTCAGGTCAGGCCAGATTAGATCTGTGACTTGTTGCAGGTACCATGTAAACATGTACTAACCTGTTTCATGGTCGGATTGTCAGCAACTAAACAGTCTCCCCCACCAGATTTCTTGGTGAGGAGGGTGTATGGATATGGACACCCAGCAGGATTAAAAGGAAAACCTGTCAAAAGTCGGAGGAGCTCCTTAGGAGCCAACGGGCATCCTTATCTTCTCCCCATCTGTGTTTGCGGGCGTCCTTCTGCAGTTGGGTACTTCTTTCTAGGAGGTTGGTGGAAGGATTTGCACTCCAGCTACCATAAAAAACTTCCTTCCGCAACATACACAAAAAACACAAATATAACTAAGAAAATCCTGCTTGAGCACCAGCACTCAGAGCAATCTGTCTTTACTCCAAAGAGGTCAACGATTGAATATATTCTTGCTCTTTGGGTCCTCACCAAATGCAGGTTTGAGTTTCAGCAGGGGATGCTTGCAGCCAATGTTAAGCACCGCAAAACATTCGATTCAGTGAATCGGGATGCCCTCTGGAGGATTCTTGGTCTTTGTGGGGCGCCACCAAAACTGATCGATCTGATGTCTGAACTATACGATGAGAGGAATAAAGAGTAAAATAGATGAAAGAGAAGAAAAAGCAACAAAGGTGATGAATAAAGGCAATTATGAAAACAACAAGCTCAAATGAGCTAAGATCCTCGTCCTCTTAATGATGACGTCATAAAATGAATATGACGTCATAGTGATGCATCATATGTGCGGTAATTCATCTCTGCTAATGTCCTGTTCGATTCCCGCAAACAGAATTCAAAAAGCTTGCCTAGTTTCGGAGATAATTTTTTCAGCGATTTCCATTAGCGGAGATATTTCGACGTCATAACTTTTTTTCTAGGAGGAATTTTCAAAATCGGAGATGGTTACTGTCTGCGCAGGGTATTTTTACATATATGTGCCAAGTTTCAGGAAGTTTCGATGAAAACTGTAGGATGTGAAACCAAAAAGTCCACAAGAAGAAGATGAAGAACAACAACGTGAGTAAGACTTAGAGATCCTCCACGAGGATCTAAAAATTAGAAAGAAATGTCAAAGCAGCAAAGAAGAAAGATTTCGGGAAGAACCCAGACAGATAGATTTCAGCAGTTGCTCCCAAAGCTTAAATGCATCAACAGGTACAAGCGACAAGAGGTCCGTCAGCAGGGAAGCACATTCCATGCAGCATCAGGATATGGTTCAAACATCATGAAACGGAAGAACAAGAAGGAACCCGAAGAAGTAAAGATCAAAGATGGAGCCATCAGGAGGAACCTGGACAGGATTCAGGTGTCAGCCGCAACTCCACAACCCTCAAACCCATCCAGGCACAGCCAAGTGAGTCTTTCAGAAAATTTTCTGCAAGAATTCACTACTCTTGAGATAGAGAATTAACATCTGATGGCAGTTGACTCAGCCAAAAACGAACTCAGATAACGAAAGACAATTAACATCCGATGGCAGTTGACTCAGCCTGTCATCCTTCTGAGGTCGATGAAATGAGTACCGGTGCACTGGTGATAGGGGCAATGCATCAGCGGCACAGCTGGGCTCTCAGTCAATGATGCTATCCACAGCCTTATGTGCTGCATTCGAAGGAGGAGGAGGAGGAGGAGGAGGACCATTGAGAGATGTGGCTAAAAACGATTTTTAACCGGATATCTCAAAAAAGTTGTGGATGGATTCAGACAAAAGCTTGTGGACACGTTGGGTATGTCACAAGGAGGAATTGATTCGATTTTGGTGAATATCTGGTGATGGATCCATATCGGAGAATTTTAAAAGTGATTCTTCACCAATAAGAGATGGGACCAAAATCGATATATAGCATATCTCTAGAAGTTGAGGAAGAGTTCCTACAAAACTTGGTGGAGGAGCTGGGGAGGTGGCAATAACAAACCGATTTGATTTTTGGTTCAGGTCCAAATCCAGATCCAGCCTCTCAGTGGGATACGAAATGTAAACTGTTTCGTTCAGCCTGGCAGAGGGTAGAGTGTGTGCTCTTCGAGTGCTGTTCCAGTTTTGTATGTACTTTGTTTGTGGCTTCATTTCACTTGGAGTGGAAAATATTGCATCAGAGGGATTCAGATCCTTGACCAATCACGGCTCAAGGGGGTGTGTGTGTGTTCCCTCTCAACAGTAACTTCAACACTCAAGCAAGCACCCCACCAAAACGGTTGATAGGGAACGGCTGGCTTGGCAAACGAGAGGAAGTCGCTTGGTAATAGAACACACCCCGGGTCTGCGATTGGTGAAGACAAACTTCCGGGAAGGGGCAGAGATTGAGCTGTGAATGACACATGGTGTGACAAAGGACTCCGTGTGCTGGAACTCTACGGGGCATTTCAGGATCACACAATGTTGCTGTCCGGACGTTCTGCCCTTTCCACTGCCATTTCTTCAGGAATCTTGGCCGGAAAAGTTGCTGTCGTGACGGGTTCCACTGAAGGGTAAGGCTTTTCATAAAGCTTTTAAAATAATAAAGTTTTCTTCCACTTTTAATTTGTGTCACTGTGCGAGTGAACACATGGCAGCACTGAAACTTCAAAGGTAATCAGGACTCGTACTTGGGTATCACTTCTGCAGTTGAGGGTGGCAGGATGGCCGAGAGCAGTGATTCTCAACCCTTCCTCTGTCATTTACCCCCTCGGCTTGATGTATTTCCCCATTTACCCCCTTACCCCCATGCAAAAAAATGCACAGCCGGCATAGAGGCACAAAAAAGAGAAGATGGAACAACTTTATTATTGTATACAATGTCAGAGTCTGTATGTTATAATGTATTATGTGTTGTCCATCTCATCACAACGGCAACAGTTTTATTGATTTTGTCTTTAATTGCAAAAAAAAATAAAAATCGTCATAACTTAAATTTCAGGTATGATATATTTACCCCCTGACATGTAAGTTTTTACCCCCGGGGGTAAATTTACCTCTGGTTGCTAATCACTGGCCTCGAGGTATATGCACTCGCCTATAAGCTATCTTGCCTCTGTTTGAATCCTGACCTAGCTTTTAACTGTCATCCTGGTGTTTTACAGCCAGGGTGATTCATCAATGTGTGTGTGCGCCATCCCTCGGATGGACGTTAAACTGGCGTCCCATCAACCAGTCTTTGTTGGTGGACGTTGAAGATCCCACGGTGTGCTTTGTGAAGAGTAGATGACCTATCGCCGGCACCCTGAACAAATTACAAATTCCTTCCCTAACTACTTCTTGGAAGGCAATAACAAACGACTCAGTATAACCTTTGCCACAAAACTGCGTTGACAGAATCAACTCTGAAACAGATCAGAATCTGTAATTAATATGAAATGGATATTTGGCCCAACAAGCCTTTGTCATATCCTCTTCCAATTCCACGTTGAACTTTTTAAAGCTGTCCAAGCAGGTAATTTGGCAAAGGCAACAGCATACATTCGCCTATTTTTGAGAGAGTCTGATCTTTCACATCCATATTATAAATGCAGATGGTACCACTGGATTTCTATCCACATCTGACGGTTGGCAGAATAGCCCAAAGGTCATGCACTCACCTTTGAGCTGTCTCGTTGTGGTTGTCATCCTGATGTTTTGCAGGCATTGTATTAATGAACATGCTATGGGGCTGTTTGTCCCACCAACCAGAATTTGGTTGCTTATGTCAAAGATACCACGGTGTCTCACAAGGTGTAAACAAATATCACCGACATTCAAGAATCGCCGACATGGGTGGGTCTTTCTTTAATTATTGACTGTTTTTGAGGTTTGCACGTGGTACATGCTTGGGAGCCTCATTGATATGCATTGCCGTCTACGCTCTCGCTGATGATTCGCCAATAAGTGATGAAACCGGTCCGGCAGCTGAAGGGTGTGCAGCATTGGGATTCTCATGTCACGGGTTGAGAGACATAATGTTGTAACTGCATTTTTGGAGAAATCGAATAAATTGGCTCTCATGTCTAACAAAACACCATTTCGTGGGTTGAGAGACATAATGTTGTAACTGAAAATTTCCCATTTCCTGCAAATCGCTAATGAAAAATAAATGGTGTTTATCGGGTTTAAATGTGTATCGGGTTTGAAGACCACCAAAGGGGGGAGGGGAGGGGGGGAGCAATCTCGAGTTCCCACCAGACTCCCCGGAATTGCAGGCCATCCCGCATGGATAATTCCGTGATGTGGCGGGTCGCTAACCGACTGTGAACGCCAATAAATAAACCGCGTGACCTAGGGTCCTCCCATCTATGGGTTAACCGGGTTACCTAATTAATCACGTGATTTAATTACCGGGGAACACGCCCTCGGTATGCCTTGTCTGAACCGGATCACTTTACCAGACTGGATCACTTTACTGGATTGGATGCAGCCGAGTGACACTGCCAAAGGACTGGCTAAAAGGAACGGATCGTTGGGAATAAAGTCCTGGCTAAACTAGGATTCGGACCATTTCATGACCATCAATGAAAGAACATACAAAAACGAGCTGGGAACATTTCTAATAATAATTTATTTATAAGCAGGCGAGGAAAGATATGTGGCAGAGTGAATAGTTTTATTGTTGTGTTAATGCAGGGATAGGAAGAAATGTGAGAGGTGCGGCAATATACAAGCAACTTACAAAAGCAGACACAGAGCAGAGTGATCCCGATATAATTATTGCACAATCATAACTTAAATGAGGACAGGCGCCAGGACACACACACACACACACACACACACACACACACACACACACACACACACACACACACACACACACACACACACACACAACCCGATGAAGAGGAGTTAATGAAGAGAAAAAGGAGGAGAGTAGATGAGGCTAACGGTCTCTCAATACCTTGCACGATTGCCCGATCGCGCCACCAATACGTTTTGGGGGATGCTCCGCTGGGTGATACCTCCCTGACAGTTGGCGCGCCGTCTCTTACTTCGTGGCACTTTGTGCACCTAGCGTCTGTCCAGAGAATGAGACACGACTGTCGGGCGTGAAGGGAGGGACTTGGGTGGAGAAGGCAGAGTCGGGAGCCGAATGGGTGGAGAAAGCGGAGTCGAGAGCGAGTGGGTGGAGTGGTAGGCAGGACCAGGTGGGTGGGTGGAGTCAGCGATGTGTGGACTGAGAAGGGCGGGAGGCGGAGTCGCAGGTAATGACAACAGAACGGTGGGAGTCGAAGGCGGCGTCAACAGCGAGTGGGTGAAGAAGGCGGAGTTAGCAGACGGGTGGAGTGATCGATCCCAGGCCGGGCAGAGAACAGGACAAGCCGACAGCAGCGATGGCCAAGACACCAAAACCAGAACTATGGACGGCCTCGCCACCGGTCCTTTATAGACCCTGGGGTGCAGGGTCGAGGCTTTACCCCCAAGCGATGTGTCGTCACCTGAATCAGCCACTCCAATTAGGCCCGGACCACTGCGTGGCCTGGCTGTGATGGCCGGAAGTGGCTCCACTCCACTTCCGGCAAAATAACTCCAAGCTGCGGAATCGCCTCACTCCGAGCCCCATGAAATGAATCGCCCCGCACCGAACTCCGGGACATGAATTGCTTTGCACTGATCTCCCGGACCGTGCCCCGGCGACTGGTTGAGGGTCGTATCAGTCCCACATGCCCGCCCGGGCACCCCCGATTAGCGCTGATCAATGCCTGCTCCGCAATGTGCCATGCGGCCCGAGCGATCCGAACTGCACAGCACGCCTCTGCCTGATCGCGGCTTCGCTGGGCGGAGAGGTGAGGAGACGTGAGACGTCCGCCGTCCGTAGGGAACACCCACTGCCGCCAGCGAGGACCGATGGTAAGGTGTTAGAGTAAACCCATGCACAGACGGTAAGATGTTAGGGTAAACCCATGCACAGACGAGAACAAGATGTGTGCCATTCGTGCCCTGTTCTGTGCGATGATAAGGTATCACGGCTGTGAACGGGTTTGCCCACCATCGAGCACGTTCTGTACAGTATGTGCGGACCCGCCATGGAAAACGTGCCCATGTGCGTGTTCACCCGTATCTGCTATTGTGTTTGGCGGTGTTGTGTGCCATCCGTGCCCTGCTCTGAATGATAATAAGGTGTCAGGAGGTAAGCATGGGTCCGCCTGCCATCGAGCATGTTTCATACAGTACGCGCGGATCCGCCATGGCCCACGTGGTCAGCGCTCGCGTTCTCCCGATTCTGCTATCGTGTGCATGGGGCCAACCCCGATCTGTGTCAGGAATTGAGGGGAACGATTGGATATAATAATTAGATGGAGGTTTGGAATGAAAAAGAATACAGGAAAATGAGGTCCGTCTAAAAAGTAACGGGACTAAAATGACCGTTTTTACAGCCATTTTTCCCTGCTGTGCAGGGGTTAGGCTTTTTCTTGAGGCAATGTTTTATGGCCGGATGCCCTTCCTGATGCCAACCCTGGTCGCCTCTTACGACACACAGGGATATGGTATACCTATTCGAACCGGGGCATACACCGGGACCAGTACACTGGTACTCACTTTGCCGACCTCAGATGGATGACAGGCTGAGTCAACCCCCTGGTGTTAATTCAGCAGCCAACGGGGCTTGAACTCAGGACCCTGGGATCCCAAGCCGCCACCCTAACCACTAAGCCAACACCAGGCTTTAAAAAGTAATGGGACTGACTTCACAGAAATGTTATTCAAAAAATATATGGAAATCACAGCTTGTCCCCTTCAAAATAGTTTCCTTCCAGTCTCACACACTTCTTCCATGCTTTGATGCACCCCCGGCAGGTTTCTTCTGGAATCCTCCAGAGCTCCGTCGTCACAGCCCTTTTGATGGCCTCCACATCAGGAAATCGGGTCCCCTTAATCACCCCCTTGAGCTTGGGGAATAGGAAAAAATCACAAGGGGCCAAGTCTGGTGAATACGGGGGTTGCTTCAGAGTTGGCACGTTCCTCTCCACCAGAAACTGTTGGATGCTCAGGGCACTGTGAGCAGGGGTGTTGTCATGGTGGAGCACCCAGGCGTTATTCTCCCACAGATACCTCCTCTTGATCCGGACTGATCTCATGAGGCGCCGGAGGATCTCCTTGAACACGTATTGATTCACTGTTTGACCCTGTGGTGGAAACTCGAAGTGGACGATGCCCTTGATGTCAAAAAGCGCGATGAGCATCACCTTGACCTTCGACTTCGACATCCTTGCTTTCTTTGATCTTGGTGATGCCAGACTTTTCCACGGACGACTCTGCCGTTTGGTCTCAGGATCGTATTTGAATATCCACGATTCATCACCAGTAATGACTCTCCTGAGCAGGTCTGGATCGTCCTCGAGGCGCTCGATAATGTCTTGACAGACAGTGACTCTTTGCTGTTTCTGGTCCTCGGACAACAACCTGGGGACCATCTTTGCGCACACCTTGCGCATTTTGATATTTTTCAGTGATGATGCTCCAGACAGTGTCCTTGTTGATAGAAAGTTCCTCAGTAATCATCCGCACCGTGAGTCGACGATCTGCGCGCACCATCTGCTTCACACGCTCAATGTTGTCTGCCGTTCTGCTCGTTGAAGGTCTTCCAGACAGTGGATCATCTTCAACCTCCTCCCTTCCCTCTTTGAACCTCTTGTGCCATTCAAATGCACGTGTACGTGACATCGTTTCTTCCCCGTAGACTTGCTGCAGCATTGCGAAGGATTCGGAAGGTGTTTTGCCAAACTTGGCAAGATACTTCAGATTGGCTCTCTGCTTACGACTCAAAGCGCGATGACTCAGACGAGACAACGTGTAAAGCACGACCTGTAAAAAATCACACAATGAGCGCATCAACCATCACCAATCATATATATTGCTGGAATGTTGCGAAAGACTGTGACGCAACCCCTTCGTTCAAGTTGTGTAAGTGGAGCACACAGGAGGCTCATTCCCATTACTTTTTAGATGGACCTCGTAAGTTTCAGATGGAGAAATGGAGGGAAAAGAGGATGGCGATATAATTAAATCCAGAAATGGGTTGAAAAGAACGCACCACCCATATCTTGCACACGTGTGTCCTGTACAACGTGGCGTGGTTGTTGTTTTTCTATTCTCGGCCTCTGACGATGTAGTTATTGGCACCAAGCTGCCAGCCACGCTCTCGCCGATATTGGGTCGTTTGCTTCTGTGTTGTGAAAAACAACATCCGTGCAGCCTCTTTAAGGGAGACTCATTCGTATGCCTTTTCAATGCAACCAGCAATCTCATCCCAGTTCATTGGAAACATCAGACGATCATCTCGAGCTTGCGGCAGAGGTTCTTTCGAGAGTATCGCTGTATCCTCGCAGCTGGGCTGTCGATTCTCGTGTGGTGTTGTCGTGGCTTTCTTCTTCCCCTCCCCCGGCCATGGCCCATGCTGCACGTGTTGGCCTCCGTGAGGACCCAAATTCAGATTTACCTCAGGAATAAGCAGAAAAGAAGCATCGAAATGAAGTTAGAGTGGTGTAAACAGACCTAGCTATGAGCACCACACAAAGCACTGTCCTGTTTTCCCGCTAGACAAAAGGGGAGGGACTATCTGAACGTATATTAATGGAATAACTGTCTCGGGACCGCTGTATGATGGTTGCTATTACTTTGGAGGGATGCGGTTCCCAGAACTGCAACAATATATATATATATATATATATATATATATATATATATATATATATATATATATATATATATATATATATATATATATATATATATATATATATACACATCACTCTCCTGTTTTTATGTCCTTGGTAGAACTGTGTATGCTGATATCCCACACATTCCTGTTCTTAGTCATCACCAGAGTTTCGCCTTTGCTATCAGCAGGTGCCAGTGTAGAGGTGTAGGAGGCTTAGAAAGTTATTAGTTTGCAAGATGAACTGTTGGGTTGCGAATCTGAGGATTGACTGATTCAACTTCCCTGAGGGCCCCTAGGGAGGGGGGAAAGAAGCCCACTGCCACATTAATTTATTTATTTCTTTATCCCTTAGCACACACTTATAGTCCACACCCAGTTCTGCTTTTGTGTGATTATATATACAACTGTTTTGAAGTAAGAATCTCAATGTGGTCCGGGGGCACCTGACTGAAGGGCCTTTGGGCCGCATTCCGCATGCGTAGTGCCATCTTCTGAAATAAATCGTATCATTCGAGAACCCTCATTCGACTCTGTCATCACTCGGCCGGGTGAAGAGTCATAACAAGTACATTTTTTTGGGACACCCTGTATACATATATATATGCATATATATATATATATGTATATATGTATATATGTATGTATATATGTATATATATATATATATATATATATATATATGTATGTATATATGTATATATGTATGTATATATGTATATATATATGTATGTATATATATGTATATAAATATATATATATATATATATATATATATATATATATATATATATATATATATATATATATATATATATATGTATACAGGGTGTCCCAAAAAAATGTACTTGTTATGACTCTTCATCCGGCCGAGTGATGACAGAGTCGAATGAGGGTTCTCGAATGATACGATTTATTTCAGAAGATGGCACTACGCATGCGGAATGCGGCCCAAAGGCCCTTCAGTCAGGTGCCCCCGGACCACATTGAGATTCTTACTTCAAAACAGTTGTATATATAATCACACAAAAGCAGAACTGGGTGTGAACTATAAGTGTGTGCTAAGGGATAAATAAATAAATAAATTAATGTGGCAGTGGGCTTCTTTCCCCCCTCCCTAGGGGCCCTCAGGGAAGTTGAATCAGTCAATCCTCAGATTCGCAACCCAACAGTTCATCTTGCAAACTAATAACTTTCTAAGCCTCCTACACCTCTACACTGGCACCTGCTGATAGCAAAGGCGAAACTCTGGTGATGACTAAGAACAGGAATGTGTGGGATATCAGCATACACAGTTCTCCCAAAGACATAAAAACAGGAGAGTGATAAAGGCTGTCCAAAGGAACAGTTAGGGCAACATGCAACATTTAAAGCAACATCTTAAAGCAAGGTTTGAATCCTGACAGCTGATTAATATACAACTATTCACTATCTATTGATTATTCAACTATGGCTCAAATATGACCACCTAGCATATCATCATCATAACAGTACTCACTCTTTAAATGATAATAAATGCGTTGTTTATTGACTTAGAAACAAGATTGATGGATAAATGCATGTTTACGAAAGTTAAAACTGACGACCATCACGTTCCAAACACAGCCTATAACCCGGACCAATGGATTCAACAGCGTTACGAATCATTTCATTGGGAACCGAAAGACACTGTCTTTCAATTTCCTCTTTCAGCTTATTGACTGTTGCTGCTTTTGAGCCGTAAACCTTATCTCTGAGATACCCCCATAAAAAGAAGTCCATTGGAGTGAGGTCTGGGAAACGCACAGGGAATTCAAGACTACCTCTTCGCCCAATCCATCTGTTCGGAAAAGTTGCTTCAAGATCGGCCCTTACATCACGGTGGTAGTGGGGAGGTGCTCCATCTTGCTGAAAGTAAATCTCTTCGTCACCAAATATCTCTTCGACACGTGGACCGGCGGATTCCTGCAGCAAGTTTAAGTAAATATCCCCAGTGACAGTTTGGTCAAAAAACAATGGCCCTAGGATGCCCAATGCTGATATCCCACACCACACAGTAACCCCTGGTAAGTTTAAATGGTGTTCCATAGTAACATGCGGATTTTCAGGAGCCCAGTAGGTGCAATTGTGTCGGTTAATTGAGCCATTTAACTTGAAGCTGGCCTCATCGCTCCAAACAATTTTGGATGGAAATGCTGCATCTTCTTCGCATTTGCCGAGGTACCACTCACAAAATTCAGCTCCCCGGTCAGGATCGTCTTCATTTAGAGCGTGGATTAATTTTGGAATGTAACTTTTCCAATTAATTCGCTTCAAAATGCGATGGGCACTTGATTTTGGGATTCCTGTCTCACGAGCCATTTGTCCTACAGATTTCCGTGGGGATCGGTGGAGGGTTTCCAGCAATTGATTTTCCTTTGCGGGGGTGGTTGATTACCGTGGTCTTCCTGAACGCTCCTTATTGATGTCATGCACAGTTCCATCTGTTTCAAACTTATCTCTGATGCGAGCAATGGTGCGTCGCGTTGGTGGATCTTTGTGAAAATGTCTTCTAAATTGTCTTTGCTCTTCCATGATGTTTTTGTGCTTCCAGTAGCACTTTATGATAAATTTTCTTTCTTCAAAACCTAGTCGTACTTCTGCTATTATTAGGGTCAATTTGATCTGAAAATAAATGAAAAATTCAATGAGTTATGAGGAGCTAAAATGTGAGTACATTTTTTTGGGACACCCTGTATACACATACGTACATACATACATACACACATATGCCGATATATATTTTGTTTGCAGCCTTTGGCTGTTGGTTACATAATTTCTGGGAGCATGGCTGTGAGGCTGATGTAGTGTCCCCTGTTTCAGTAAGCTGGTATTCATTTTGCTGACCTCGGAATATGACAGGCTGAGTCAACCTTCCTGGTGTTATGTAACGGCTCAACAGGGGTTCAAATTCAAGACCCTAAGACCTAAAGCCAACCACCTTTATCATTAAGGCAACACCAGGCTAAGCTGAGGCTTGTAATCCTACAAGAGATTCAACAGTTGTTGAGATTTGTGGAGTGAGGGATGTGTTCACATTGAATATACTCGACAATGCTTCTTGTCGTTATGTTGACAGTTTTCCTTTTATTTATTTTCAACATTTCCTCCACACTACAGCATTGGCTGTAGTGTAGCACGACGGCTCGCTTTCGATGGGGCAAGTGTAATGGTCAGCAGCCGAAAGGAGAGCAATGTCAACCGTGCAGTGCAGACATTGCAGTCCCAAGGCTTGAACGTGGCGGGAACCGTGTGCCACGCTGGGCGAGAAGAGGACCGAGCACAACTACTTGAGAAGGTTGGGATGTCAGTCACAGGGTTGTTGTTTCTTGCAGAGTATAAACCATTGTATAGGCATCTGCTTTTTATTAGGTAGATTTTGCCCTGCAAGGTTTGTCCCTTTTTATGGTTTTAATTTTTGTATTTATTTAAAGGCACAATAAATCTTCATAAATGAAGGTCTTACCAACTCGTATAATGACGCAGTAGGCAAGGCTAAGGTCTATTGTTTAACATCTATCACGTTCTTCATCTCGACATCTTTTCCTTTTTTGTTTTACAGACACAACGAATGTTTGGAGGGATTGATATATTGGTCTGCAATGCAGCCGTTAATCCTTTTATCGGAAACATTCTGGAATCAAAAGAAGACGTGTGGGACAAGGTATTCATCATCTGAGTCTGTTTATTGATTACCTCCGCCACAGAAGGTGGAAGGAGGTTATGTTTTCACCCCTGTCTTTGTGTTTGTCCTTTGTTTGTATGCAGGATATCGCAAAAAGTTGGGGGCAGATTGGGATGAAACTTGGTGGACAAGTTGGGTGTGTGACAACGACAAATTGATTCGATTATGATGAAGATCAGGATCCAGATCCAGATATGAGAATCAAGGGGGGGGGCGCACAAAGCTCCCCTCCCTTTCCATGGGACGGTTTCTCTGTATGCAACTTTAACATGTGGACTGAAAACTCGTTTCTCGGCTTCCACTGGACAAAATTGGCTGCAAATTTTAGAAATAAATTCTTTGTTTGTCGAGGTAATATTTTCCAAATTTCAGCAACATTCATTTCGGCATTCTTGAGTTTTTAACGAAAACTGCTGCTCTTCCTTCACTCCAATCGGTTCTTCTGACCACGTCCTTGTCAAAGTGGACATCTCTCTGGCTGTTATCAGAGAACCACCTCACCGCCGTCGAGTCTGGCATTTCACTCAAGCCGACTGGCAGGGTCTCCGAGCAGCCATCAAACTTACAGACTGGTCTCCTATCACTACTTTCTCAAACATCAACTCATCCTGGGAATTCTTTCAAAGAAACTTGCTCTCCCTCATGCACAGATTTATCCCCTCTCGTGTTCAGTTGTCTTACCCTTCCTCCCACCCTTGGTTTACTGAAGCTTGTGGCGAGGCAGTTGTCCTGAAACAACTTGCCTTTGCCTCATGGAAAGCAAACCCAACTGAGGGCAATCTCAGTTCTTTCCACAAAGCTCGGAACAAGTGTGTATCTACCCTCAGGAGAGCCAGAAAACAACATCTTTCTCATCTCAAGTCTGAACTCTCAAACCTCTCTCCCTCCTCAAAATCCTGGTGGCGTTTAATCAAATCTGTTTCTGGTGTGTGTTCCCCCCCCATCCCATCCCTTACCTCAAATGGCCGCACTGCTGATTCCACACGTGATAAAGCTGAATGTCTAAACTCGGTGTTTGCAGTTAAATCTTGTGTCCTAAACCCATCTCTATCTCTACCCACTTTACCCAGTCGCACCCAACTATCCCTGGACTCTGTATCCTTTTCTCCTGACAAGGTGGAGAGCTTGCTTTCAAACCTCGAGTCAGATTCTGCAACCGGTCCGCACGGCATCAGCCCACGTGTCCTCAAAGCCTGCTCTTCTGCTCTTGCTCAACCTCTCTGTTCTATTCACCCTCTCATTTGCCCAAGGTCATCTGCCATCTGCTTGGAAATCTGCTAACATCACTGCCCTGCATAAAAAAGGTGCAAAAACAGATCCCTGTAACTACAGACCAATCAGTCTTCTCCCAATCATCAGCAAGGTGATGGAATCCATCATCTCTTCAGACATGAAATCCTTCCTCTTCTCCAATGGCTTGATTTCCAATCATCAATTTGGTTTCAGACCAGGTCACTCTACCCTGGATATGCTGCTTCTGCTCTCCCATCAATGGATGGAGGTCCTCAATGCCAGACATGAAATCCGAGCCGTATCCCTGGATATATCACGTGCTTTTGACACAGTCTGGCACCCTGCCCTACTCACCAAACTCTCTTCCCATGGTATTCAAGGCCATCTCCACTCATGGCTCGCAGACTTCCTCTCCTGTCGCAGTCAACGTGTGGCCCTAAATGGAGTTCTTTCATCCCCTCTTCCTGTGCAGGCTGGAGTTCCTCAAGGTAGCGTTCTGGGCCCTGTTCTTTTTCTGGTTTTCATCAATGATCTCTCGGACTCTCTGGAAAATCCTCTATTTCTCTTTGCCGACGACTCCACCCTCTGCCGTACCATCTGTCATCCCTCAGACTGGCAAGCAGCAGCTTCTTCGCTCACTGCAGATCTGGATAAAATCACAAACTGGTCCAACACATGGAACATGTCTTTCAATCCAGACAAATCTCACACTCTCACTATGTCTCTTCGAAAGGACCGTTTACAAAACCCCCCATCCACTTTCTCAACAATCCTCTGGAAGAAGTCTTTTCTTTCAAGTTTCGCGGTCTCACTATCTGCCATGACCTTTCCTGGGAAAGTCACATTTCCAACCTCGCCTCAAAAGACAGTCGCCGACTGGGAATCCTCCGTCGTGCTAAGTCCTTCCTCGGCCCTCTTGAGCTCCTGACCACTTACAAAGCTTTTGTCCGTAGCCTGATGGAGTACTGCTCTCCCCTCTGGGCTGGTGCTCCTGCCTCCCACCTTTCTCGGCTTCACGCTGTCGAAACCAGGGCATTTAAGATCATCGGCATCTCCCGCAATGAAGCTGAGTCTTTGGGCCTCTCACTCAATCACTGCAGGTTGGTCGGTGGTCTTTCTGTCTTGTACCGACTCCTCTCCAGCCTTGCCCCCCCTGCTCTCTCTGCGATTTGTCCCCACCACATTTCCACAGGGCGCTCAAGGTCCGCCAACAACCCCCTTCTGGTAAAACTACCAAAATCACGAATCACTGCTCATCTTCACTCTTTCATTCCTCTTTTTTCCCGCCTTTGGAATAAACTTCCTCACTCTATTCTTTCCCATTCTTCCCTCCAGGCTTTCAAAACAGCTGTTCACCACCACCTCTTATCTTCCCCCATCCAAATCCTCGATCTTTTCTACCCCCGATAATCCACCCAAGCCCACTTCCTTCATTTCTCCTGCTTTCCTTCCTGAAAGTCCCTGAAATGTCCATCTTCTCTTCGCCATGTTCCACGTCCCATCCCCATCCCTCTCCCTTCCACAGTTCACCTAATGTGTCTGTTCCCCACTGTTTTGTCCCTTCCACTCCCGCCCCTCTTGTCTCATGCCTCCTTGGTGTGAGTTGTGTGTTCGCTCTCATACGAGCCTCGACCAAGGTATACAAAAAAAAAAAAAAAAAAAAAAAAAAAACCTCGAAATTCACGTTGGTGTCTGTCAGTCTGTCCATCCGTCCGCCCAAAATGTAGTGGCGCTCTTATCTCAAGGGCTATTCATTGAGACGAGCTGAAACTTGGAATATACATCGGACAATCCGTCTAATTAATGGCTTTCAGAACAGATTCCACCTAAGTGCCATAGTTTTTGCTTCTTATGATAGTTTTTGCTCATTAGCTCTGAGCTTGAGTTCTGTTTTTGTGCTGTACAAGAATGCAATGGCGGTGTTGTTCGAAACAGAGACTCCTGCAGCAATCAAGGGAAGCATGAAGCTCCGCTCCCTTTATATGGAGTGGTTTATCTGTATGCAACTTTAACTTGGGGACTGAAAATTCCAATGCGGGATGGGGGTGGGTGGGTTGCCCCCCAAAAATAGATAATTGCTCTCCTCAAAACCACACACACAATGTTAATGAAACTTAACCATAACCTTCATCACCCATGATATTCTTGGGGAGAATATGTAAATACTTTGTGGATGACCCACAAAATAACTAAATTAGCTGATGGTTTGAACAAACTTGTGAAAGCAACCTGCAGAGATAATTCGTACCAACTTGCATTTAAATTGGGTGAATACGTTTTTGAGAAGAAGTCAAAAGTAGCGATCCTGGAATCATAATGACCTTTGACCTCTAAATTGACCTCCGTCAGATGCAATTTTTTGATGGGATTGGCAAGGCATCATGTGGCCTTGGTCCGAGGACGTTACACAAAGTTTGGGGAAAATAGGACTGCTAGTTTTAGCATCACGGGTGATGAAGGTTGTAGTCAAGGTTCATCGAAACTGTGTGTAGTTTCTGAGAAGAAAGCAAATACCTATTTTGGGGGTTCAAGACCACCCCTGTGGCTCCTTTAGACCCTGATTTTTTTTCAAATGGTGTAAACACACATTAGTCCGTCAGGTGATAAGGTTATGGTCACGTTTCATTGAAATTGTGTGTGTAGTTTCAGACGACAGAAAATACCTATTTTTGGGGCTCAGAACTGGACCCACTTTGAGACCTACCCCCCCCCCCCCCCGTAATTCCCGGAGACCATAATTTCTCAAATGCCGTGTACAAACTTTATTACATCACGGGTGATGAAGGTTGTGGTCTAGCTTCATCAAAATTGTGCGTGTAGTTTCAGAGGAGAAACCAAATACCTATTTATTTATTTGGGGGGGGGGGTCAATATCCCCTCATGCCCTGATTTGTCTATTAATGCCATAAACAAATTTTAGTACAACATGGGTGATGAAGGCTGTGGTCAAGTTTCATTGAAATTGTGTGTGTAGTTTCAGAGAACATCCGAGTGTTTGCATACTGACTGACACCATGTGGTGCTGCGACCTCACCTGAACAATTTGTTCCAGTTAAGCGAAAAATTCTAGAGCACAGACAAACAACCATAGGTTGGCAACCACTGCGCAGGTTTGATGAGCCTGATGGCTTGCTGCATTTAGTTCTTTTTAAGGGAACTGGTATTATTTATCTATTTATTTATTAAACGTTATTGCACATTTCTACTTTGCTCTCAGCCTGCAAGATTGAGTTTAGGTGGAAGCCATTACATCAATTTGTGCAAAGTTGCAGAATTGACTTCCCTATGGAATTCCGCAAAGCTGTTCCTCTGCCAAAAAGGATGGAAAGTTGTTTTTATTTGTCATAAATTTTACTATTGTATTTGCAATATGATATTTTAAAACTATAAGGCTCGGTTGTATTTAGGGTTGCTAATAATGCCAGTCATCCCATCTGCAGGCATTAATTGATGGACATTAAAGATCCCACCCTCAACAGCACCATGAATAAACTACAAATTCCTGTTATAACCTACAGGGGACATTGCATCAGGGACACCGATGCACCACTGCAAGAACTGATGCTAACCCACAGCCAAGTGCTGCATAGGAAAGAAGAATAATCAAATCGCCTGATATTCCCATATTAGCTTGAAGTTGAAACTTGGTGGAGAAACATTGGAGAGGCATCCCAGAGGTTGTTTGTTAAAATCTAACTGAAGGCAGAAATGATAATGATTTGGACTCTCAACTTCTGGAAACTAAGTGAGATGATGAATGATCATGTGATTGTTGGATTGTCGATAAAAATCCACCTGGATCATTAATGACCTTTGTGGAATGGGCAACGTGCCTGCCTCACCTCGTCTGGTGTACATGTGACACCATTCCAGACATTGGTTAATTATTTTTGCCCTCAGGGCAACTTGTGATGGGTACTAAAATATTATTTTCCCTTGGAATAAAACAATCTATATAAAAAGGTAATGCTTCTCAAACACCACCCCCCACCCACGCCCCCCCCCCCACCTTCCTACAACCATTTGAAAATCAATCCATATCGAAGGATTTGCCCACAAGGTGTCATTCAGATGAGATTTATTTTCATTGTTATAAATCTCTGAAAATTGAATATATTGCTCCATGGAAGGGTTGGTGGGGGGATACATAGCTCGGCTAGGGTTAGTGTAGTATGGTTCATGTGTTTGGAGTCGGTTAGATTGCCATGTAATAGGGATCTGTCAGAGTAAGTCGTTTGTTACACATGATGCTGAGGAGGCAGTGTATGTAATTTATAGACAGGGTAGACAGATTAATCGTGTATATGCGAAACCTTGTTTGTGGGCAGGGCTAGGTGTGAACTTCCTATCACAAAGGCACATGTCACGTGTGCAAAAAGGCCAATTATGACCTCTCCAGCCAGTGTGTGCCAGCCATGGTGGCCAGGCCATATTTAGGTATGTCGAGGCCCTGGAGCACATAAGTATGTCGAGGCCCCCTGTAATATTGCATGTAATATATGTTGTTGTTTACTGTGTGAATTTACGTGACAAAAACTACTGTTATATTTTTAATGGAATCAAAAGTATTTTTTATAAATAAAAGTATTCTTTATTCATCAAAATTCAAAAATAACTTTTAACATCATCAAAATTTTCAAAAGTAGGTACGACAGCTATTTTTTGGAAATAATGTAATAGACATCAGGTGGAACTATGTCTATAAAATCATCAGATACACAAGATCATGCTGCTGCTGAGGGGGAAGCTCACTTTGTCATATTGACTTGACACATCTTACGACTGGCAAAGTCATCCACAATTTCATCAAAGGACAGCTGGCACAGGAAGTCACTCTCAATGCTCATGCGTGTTAGTGAGTGCAGTCTTTCCTGTCCCATCGATGTTCTCAGTTGATCTTTCATGTGCTTCGTCTTCTAAAAGGACCGCTCCCCACTGCAGTTAGTAACCATGAGAACTAGGTACATATGCAGCGCTCTATCGGTGTTTGGAAACGTGTCCAAATCGCTCATTGCTCAGATTGTTTGGCTGCTCGTTCTTGAAAGCTTCAGCAAGGACAGCAAAATGCAAGAGCTCGTTGCCAAGGGTATCCTCTAAGTCATTAAAGTGTATGGTGACTGGATTATCGGCAGAAGCTTGAATGTCTGGTTCACTCATTTTGACTAGATGAGTGAAAAAAACGAATTTCTGACAAGCATCATCGAATGCAGCAATTCGCTGATCAAGAGTGGCGAGAAACTGATCAATAACCAGCTTAAAGCTGTCGTTGTAGAACATGTCAGGTTGCGTGAGATCAGCCTGTGGCTGCTGTGTGTCCACGTCTTCCAGCGGTACGAGCCGCACATTTCGACGACGATGTTTGACTTTCCGAAAATCATCAGTGCCTGATCTTGCCTTACCAGATTCTACGTCTGCGTCAAAGCTGTCATGTCGAGACGCAACAAATTCCTTTAGAAACTTCAACATAGCAATTGCTGTATTCAAGTCGAGCTTTGGGTCCTGCAATGTACAGATGGTCATCTTTAAACACTCAAGAATGTTGTTCCAGAAGACAGTGTAGAATCCGAATTCCAATCTCATCAGCCAATCCCGGGACTGCATCAGCAGCAGCAGTGATTTCCAAATCCTTGTTATCATCCCTTCCCATTCCCTCAGCGACATCGACTTCAGTATCGCCAGCGGTCGTATCTTCAGTTTCGACACCGCTTCATTTTCATAAAATTATTCTGCCTGCTATTGAGAACTTAAAGCGGATGATCCCTTGTACCACTGATCAATTCTCAGCATCTTTGTAATGACAGCAGCTACTCGATTTGCCTTTTCCTTAGCCTTCTTCCTTTTTGCTGCGCCACTCAAATGCACACGGTGATGGTCAGGCTGCTGACTCATGAGTCATTACTCATGATGTGCTGAAATGAAACAAAGGACAGCGATGTAGAAACAAAAGACAGATGTAGAAATATACTACTTCTACATCATAAAAACATTTCTAAAACCTAAAAAAATGGCAAATATGTTGAACAAGTATGTATGCTTACATTTACCAGTTATCCAGATTAAAGTTTGACAAAACTCCTGATTTTGTTTCAACTACTACCGTTTTTAAAATTGGATGGAAATTGTTGGTATTTATTGAAAGAAAACATTTATTTTCACAAAAATATGGAGGCTGCCATTTTATGGAGGCCTTGGAGCACGTGTTCCACTGGCTCTGCCATAAATACGGCCCTGATGGTGGCGCAGTGGGCTGTGGATCCCAGAGGAAAAGATGTATGTTTATTTTTATTGGGGCCACAGCCATAGGTGACAACCAAGAGAGGAGATTCTGCCCATGAGGAAGAGGAGGAATAAGTGTAGCAGTCTCCAACTACACGAGCCTCGACTGTGGATGAAAATAAAATATCGATCATTCTCTGGTGCACGAGAGTCGTCTGGTGTGCACGCGAGTCTGGACTTGAGTTTCCACTGGGGAGTCCATGACAGGAGAACAGTAAAGGCTCATGAAAGAGAGAAATGAGTCCAACCAGGAGAGAATAGAGAGGCTCATGTGGAATAGACCCAAGCTGTGATCACCCTGTGTTGTTGAGGGCCAGGAGGCCTCTACTCTGTCTAAAAAGGACAAAGGGGACCATGTGGCCAAGTTGAAGGTCTACTCATCACTGGACCTGCTTGTGGCTATTTAACTTATTCTGGACACCATCGGACACCATCATTACTGGCTGTCATCTCCCTCCTGGTCTCTAAAGCAGACACCACTGAGTCCTGCATCCACCCTGCACATCAGAGAAAGGGGAAGTCCTGCCTGCATTATTGTGTTGTTGTACAAGTGTGATCTGTGGCACCTAGTGGATTAAGATTTGAGCTTCTATTTCTCGTCCATTGTTTATAAGTTTGGCACATTCCCATTCTCCTCTTTGTCTTTTGACTCGCTTGGTTTGTTCTGTTTATGATAGCATCTTGTTGACCCTCTTCCCTGAGCTTTTCACACCAAAAAATATCCGTTAAGGGGTAAGAAAGCGTGTTTCAGCCATCTGTTTCCCGTGTGTGTTTGCCATCGATTTGAGTGAGTTTGTGGAATGGTAAACAGTGATATTGAATGCAGTGTCTCAAAGCCAGTTTCGGTTCATTCGTACAGTGTCAGAGTTAATCAGCGTGGATACGACATTCATTACACTCAGGATTAAAAGCATAAAGCAATTGATTCCAGTCCATTAAGCATAGCTTTGCCAAAGTTGCCAAAATAGCTTTAAATGTATGAAAAATGTCATGTTTGGTTAACAAGACTTGATTTCAATGAAGTGAATTTTATTTTTTCATTCTTTTAGATTCTTGATCTGAATGTGAAGTGTACATTTCTCATTATCAAGGAATCGGTCCCCTACATGAAGAAACGAGGGTGAGTCTTGCTTTCTGAATGTTCATTCTTCATGTCTGTTTTTTTATTTTAGGTTGAAAGGTTGACTTAATTGTATTGTTGCAACAATAAAATTGCCAAACTCCCTTCAGATCTTGCTCGTCAAGCTTTTAAGCAATGGATGACAATGTTTTGGTAAAACTTGGCTTTTGTTTGAGGGTTTATGGTTAAAATTCCACCTCTTTCCGAGTTTGCAGTATTTCCTTCCAGTTCTGTGATTGAGAGTTTGTGGCTGTATCCATCTCATCCACCACCTGTGTCCTCCCTAGCCCTCATTCTTCCCTACCCCCTTTATTCCTCCAAGTCTCCCTCTCCTCCCCCTCCCCCACCCCTCTCCCCTTTCTACTGTTTCTTTTCATTCTGTTACGTCCTGATCCATTCTGTGTTCTAGCTCCTCCACAAGCCTCGACACTGTGTACAAAAATAAAATTTAACCAGCAGGGACCAATGGAACATCTACACAATGTAAAATGTGACTTCCAGTCCTTAACTCCTCCCCCTCCCCCCTAAACCGAAAGTCATCAACCCCCCTCTCAAATCCCAAGTCCTCAACGTCCACCTCCCCACCCATCACAGCTCATTAACCTCCCCCCAACCGCACCATCCCAACGCTTCAACCCCCCAAACTCTGTCACATATTTGCTCTCCCACACTCTCCTCCCAACCCCAACTCTGCCCCCCCCCACACTCAAAAGCAAAAGGGCATTCCCACATCAATCATTACATATTTCTTCATGACCTCATCAAAACAGCAAAATATTTAACTCTCTCTTTCCCCTCCCATATCATGCTATCACCAACTTCAGAGAAACCACTATCGAAACAGCAACAGCATGGCTCCTACATATCACAGCCCATTATGGTTGCCTGTCCAACTCACAATGCCACAAGATATGAGGAAACTCCATGGAATTGTCCCTCTCAAGTGACCATGAGCAGCCTAATCGCACCAATAAACGACCCAAAACCAATTATCTTCTTCTTGATGCATATATACACATCGTTAAAAGTTAATAATGATGGATATTTTCTTTCACAATCTCATGAGATTCATGGAACTCTTCAGACTCAGACCTTTATAATGATGTGAGTATTACGGGCGCTGGTCGAGTCGTTTAAGAGAAATTAGTTGGAAATATTAGCAAGGACCCATGGAACCTCTGCATTAAATGCCCTTGCTCAATGCCCACATAGTTATAGTATTTAATTTGTTTGTGGGCAACAGACCGTTTCCTCAATCATTCCCAAAAATAAAATATGCTTGAAGCAAAAACATGCCCACTGCCTATGTGCATATCCAAAATGAAGATCAATTACTGCACCGTAGACCCAAGAAGGAAGCCAGACATAACATATACAACACACACACACACACACACACACACACACACACACACACACACACACACACACACACACACACACACACACACACACGTACTTTCAAAAGCTTTTTAATTTGAAGTTATAACCTTAACATAAGTAATTTACTGATTTCCCAACTGCCCGGATCATCTGCTGGGCACCCTTTTTCATCGCGGTTTCAATCCTTTCAGCCCAGAACCTCTTCAAACGGGGGATCCACAACCCCTGTCACCGATCCACATCAGTAGATTACTCAACATCAACAGACCCACAACCTCAAAGTTATGTCCAGACAGTCAGTCAACACAACAATGCAATATCCTTATTCAAACTTATTTAATTGTAACTTTTATTTAAAGTATTGCTATATATGAATAAATTTCATCATACACCACTTTATATAACAATATATTGAGTGATAAACACTTTGTATTGTAGACATGTCCATGACAAAGCACCTCCATCTAACCAGACTCAGCTGTTATTCAAATATTGAAACTGTCACCAACAACCGATTTTAACATGTTGCACTGCATATCTTAGCAACCACCAACAAATTATTTTATGCATATTTATAATGTAATTTATAAATATTATTTATTTATGTATTTATTTTATTTATTTATATAAAAACCTCCTTTATTTAATACAGATATATATATATATATATATATATATATATATATATATATATATATATATATATATATATATATATATATATATATATATATATATATATACATGTTTAAGCAATAATAATTACATATAGAATTTCCTCACCAAAATAAACAATTTATTATTATTATTGCATCAAATGCAATACAATATTAACTTGTTTCCATGAAAACCAACAAAACTTAAATAAAAGGTGACGATGAAGTCTAAAGACATTCTCACAAGACCTGATCAAACAATCAGCCAAATATCCTGTTTAACATGATGGAAAAAATCCTTCTCAGCACGTTCCACAAAATCATCCTTCACTGAACAAATTCTTGCAAATCTAAGTTGCTGAGATGAAAAGACATTGTACCCAATTTTGATTGGTACATTTCTACACGGAAAGGTGTCCAAGACTACCAGGAAACTGAAATCATCAACTTTATGATATGCACTTGTACTAAAACCATTCTGTCCAACTCTAACCAACACATCCAGATATGCAGCAACTGTACAATCATTACCACTCCTGTTTGCAATCAGGTTATCTGGATAAATCTTGTGAAGCTGCCTATAAAAAAAATTATAGTTAACCACACAAATATCATCTTACATAGACATGACAGAAGTAAATAGACACGATGATTTTTAAAGAATTTATTTCTTGAGCATTTGAAGTACATTCGATCCATTTTAGTACATACACTAGTATTTGGTAGACTTGCCATCTGCAGATTTCAATGCTTTTACTTTTTCAGGCATAGAACTAACGAGTTCCAAAATTTTCTCTTGTGGGATTTCTGCCCAGGCTTCCCACAAAAGGTTTAGGAATTCTGCCCGTGATGTTTGTTTCCTGGCTTTTTTTCTGCACAGCTTAATCCAATATCACCCAGAGGTGTTCAACTGGATTCATGTCACGAGACTGACTTGGCTATGGAAGTTGCTTGATCCCATTTCTGTCCTGCCATTCTTTGGTCTTTTTTGCAGTGTGGCATGGAGTTCCATCTTCCATGAACAGAGTGTAGTTTTTGACCATCTGACCAGTGGAGAAGACATGGAGAAGTCCATTCTCAAGGATAGAAATGTGTATCGTAGACTTGATGTTGCCAACACACTCCACAAGCTCTGACTGACCAGTGTTCCAGATTGCTCCCCAAACCATCATTGAAAAACCACCGTGTTTGAGTTGGCTGCAATCGGTTCAAAGAAAATTCTTGACTGGGAAGTCTCCAGACAATACGTGTCCACTGTCAAAAAATTGATTTGGGACTCATTTGGGACTCATCTGAAAAAAATGACAGTTTGCCAAAACTCCATGGGTCTGTTGGCCATCTCATCAGCCCACTTCTTTCTCCTTTGAATGTTAGCTGCTCTCAGAAGAGGTTTTCTCCTAGCTGCTCTCCCATAGTAGCCCTGTTGATGAAGGTACTGCACAGCAGTTCTTGAGCTAATTTGGACCTCTCTGCAACATCTGCTGCCTTGCAACGGGGAGTTTTCTCAATGGACCACTTGACAGCTCGAAGACATCTTTCTGAGAGCCCAGATCAACCAGAACAGGAAGCTGTGGATTCCTTGCCTTCACTGGTGAATTGCACAATCACCCGATTGACCGTAGAAAGCGGAATGCCAAGGTTCTGAGCGATCTGATGCTGGCTGACTCCACCTTCCGAATGGCCAATAATTCGTCCTCTTTGAAAATCGGAAAGTTTGTGTGCTCCCTGGGTTCGACGCATAGTTAATTGTCGTAAAAGACCCAGGAACTTGTTTCTGCAAAGAAATAGTCGAATATTAGTACAAATCGCTGAGTAAAACTGCGTTATACAGATGAAATGAAGAAATTTAACGTGTCTATTTACTTCTGTCATGTCTGTATATAACAACATGTATGAGATATTTTAGCTCAGCCTAATGTTTTTCTCCTTCATCAGTTTCTGCATCAATGAAAATTCACAGAAAATCAGAAACATGTCCGCTCGTCATGGGCTGCAATTCCCACCCATGGGAATACCCTTAACCTGTTGAAACATTATCCCACAAAGACACAAAAGTATTAAATTAAATGATATTAACAGCATCCTTAAATTTCTGCTAATCAAAACAATGAAAACTTGAGAATTTCTTTTTTTGAAAAGAATGCTCTATCAAACCTGACACATAAAAACTTATTAAAAGAGTTTAAAAAAACCTTGTCAATCACTTTGAAGAGTGAATCCCTCACTAGTACTAAATCCAAATTTGTATATAAAGTTGAAAATTCAAAAATTTCAACTGACTTGATATTCCATCCTCCATTGGGACCATACTTTGCACAGAGCATTGGTGCTGCCGAAGCAGTCTCCTTAGTCAGTGAGCACAATCCTGGACAGGTCGCCACTCCGACACAGGATACCAGCAAGTTGGCACTCATTTTGCCAACCTCGGAAGGATGACAGGTAGAGTCAACCCCACCTGGTATTAATTCAACAGCCAAGTGGGATTTGAACTCAGGATTCTAAGATCCCAAGCCCACTACCCTAACAGTTAAGCCAACACCAGGCGCACACACACACGCACACACGCACGCACGCACGCACGCACGCACACACACACACACACACACACACACACACACACACACACACACACACACACACACACACACACACACACACACACACGCACACACACACGTGTGTGTATTTGATATTGTGTGTGTGTACACCAGGCATACTTGATATTGAGGAATCTAATTCTACCTAAGGACTCTAAGGAAGAATTAATGCTACAGAAAGTGTTCATACCAGAATTCTTTTTAATTGCTGAACAATATTTCCTGAACTGTTCCTTAACAACTTGTAAGCCTGAGTTAACTATAACCGATAACTGTTTGATGGAACACTGCCTGGCACCCACTATAAACCTATACTTGTACGTGTTTTTATGAAGCTTACAAATCCAGAAAAGCCGAGGAATACAAAGATTTACCTCTTTACATTTAATACTCAAATTATTAACTAAAATTTCCTGATGCTCAGAGATAATATCTTGGTGACTTATGACAAGGAACACATGTGCTATTTCCTACACTGGTGAAAGTAACCATATCAATGCCTAACTCTCTTAATAAAACCTATACATAAAACTTTTTACAAACCACAAAAACATTATTGGCAGCCTTATCCGTTGGAACTATTATGTAGCTTTCATGGTGATCCCGAATGTCTTTACGAACACTCGGCTTGTTCAGCACTGGTTGAGACCGACCCAGTGAAAGCAAGCTCTGACCACTAAAACCTTAATCCTATTATCCAGGACTTCCACAATTCTGTTAAACCATGCATTAAAATTATATCATGCATCGTGGAAATATCGCTTGGATAGATTCCAATTGCACTGGCCCATCAGCTGACACCAGAGACCTCAAGCCTCAAGACAGAAGCCTGAGGCCTTTACTTGCTGTGGCCTTCACAAGGCCTGTAATGCCTATTGGCTGCAACCTTTCAATATCCCAGGTCGAAAAACCAGTTAAAACCAGTACACATTTTCAACTGGTCTCTATTGGTTCTAATTGGTCTTTAACTGGTCTCTATTGGTTTCAACTGGTACCAGTTAAATTCAGTCAGAATTCCAATTTCCCAGTTGAAAAAACCAGTAGCTCATATTTGTACCAGTTAGTCTTACTGGTTCCAGTTGATATCAGTTGCAATGTACTGGTCTTCCAGTTGATACCAGTTACAATGTACTGGTCCCAGTTGATACCAGTTATTAAATACAATTGTATTTCAACTGGTAATATATCACTCTATTTTAATTTCCATATTAAAACCAGTAAGAAACCAACTGGCTTTACTGGTACCAGTTGGCTACTGGTTTTCAACTGGTACCAGTTGACCAGTAAGCTACTGGTCTTTACTGGTTTTTCGACCTGGGATTTGATGATCATTTTAACAGTCGTTTTGGTCGTTTTACACTGAAGGGAAAACTTATTGGGAAGGCATGGTGATTGTGAATATGACATGTCCCAGATGTATCTGGCTTTGCATAGGGGCAACATGGTGGCTGTATGATTTTATTTTTCAAGGGACATTTGTAGGGGGAGGCAGGCCAGCTGTCCAACGAATGGGTGGAAAGGAGTGTTACACACAGATTGAAAGATGAACAAGCATATTATTATAGAGATTAAAGTACGATTATGAACATAATTCTAATCTCCTCTTCCTGTCCCATTTTTCTTTCCCACAGTGGTGGATCTGTTGTCATTGTGTCCTCTATAACCGGATATCAGCCTTTTCCTGTAAGCAAGATGACCTCTCCATATTTTGATTGAACATATTGTGCACTCACAGATCAATAGTGTTTCCCAAAACTATGGAATAAGGTGGATTGAAAATTTTAGTTGGTGGATGAGGATTTTCTTGGACTCTGTCTTGGTTTGCCTTTGTAAGATTTGTTGTGAGCCTTCCAGAAAAATCTAATGATGAGATACAAAAACTTCCTTTCCCTTTCTCTTGCAACATGCTATTGTAGATCAAAACCACAGGTGCTTGACTTTGCCTCCCAATTGGTCTATTTACTGAAAAGTTTCTCCCCATCACTTTCATCAATATCATTCTTGGATCTTTAAGGTTGGTTTCAGATGAATGATTAAAGTTTTTTACAATCTGCTTTGCATTATAAAAAGTTGTGTGGGTATAGTGTTGTTTGATTTACCATTAGTTCATTCTTCAATACTCACAAGCATGTCTGTAAAGCCTGAACAAAAAAACCCATTTAAGGTTTTTCACAGTGATAGTCGGTGGAGTAACAGCAGAGAAGATGCTTTAAAACTTAGAGGGGGGCGGATTCTGAGTACATCAACACCAATAAGGTGTGTGTGTGTGTGTGTGTGTGTGTGTGTGTGTGTGTGTGTGTGTGTGTGTGTGTGTGTGTGTGTGTGTGTGTGTGTGTGTGTGTCTCTCAGTGTGCTGTGTGTCCTCCATAACTCCAAAACCATGAAATCTAGCAGCCTGAAACTTTGCATGCATACTAAGGGAACTCCAAGAAAATGAAAGAGTGAAAATTTGGTGTTTGGGTTAATTAAAACACCCCTTTTGAAGATAATTAATGGCCTTATTTCATTATATCCTTTATCAAAGACATCCTCAGTCACCGCTCTCTTTGGGGTTTGAAGGCGTATCCTGGGTAACCTCGCTGGGTTCTGAAGCTGCCATGTTTTTTAGCCAGCTCAACCATGCTTTGACTTGGATCAAGCCATGATTTCTTAACAATCAATTAAAAATAAAAATAAAAACTTTCCTTATGCATATTATCCAATGCCTCTTCATCATAGCTACAAATCGCTGGGTACGTTGCAATACATATAAACGACCGGAGATGCCAGTGTTTGTGGATTTATTTCATTTCTGCACATGCCATAACCTCGAGAATCTCTTCAACTAAGCTGAATTACGAAATTTCAGCTCCAGAATCGAACTTAGAAGCAGTCCTAACTCCTTGAAAAAAAGTGTTCATTTGTCCAATTCGGACATATTTGACATTTTGGGCATCTCCGGGAGGTGTATGTTTCATGTGATGGTTCGGTGATTGCTTTTTGCATGCCAAGCGAGACGTTTCTTATCAACCGTTTTGTTGGAGTGCTTAAGCCACTTGGTGAGCGCTCTACAATATTGGCACTGTCACTGAATACTGGATGTCGATCGACTTGAACAAAGTTCAGATGCCACTCGCATGCGTTGTTGGCCATGTGTTGTTCTTCAGTGCAACAGGTGGTGGCTGGCTCGCTGAAAATGTGAAATTTTATTTTCTATGACATTTCCACTTTTTGTTCTTCCATTATATGCCCCGTTACTTCGGTATAGATAAATAGAAATAAAAATTAAACGTTTCATTTAAAAAAGTTTCTTTAACCATTTCGTGGATTGCTTGGTGAAGCCTCTTGGCATGTGTTCTTCAAGTTTCAATGGTGATACTGTGGTTCCTATACCGGAGGTAGGAAGGCAAAATAAGTTATATGAAACAATGAGTAAAAAATTGCCACAAAACTTTCAGTTTTGAAGGAGTGAATTGCCACATCACGGCAGGAAAGCCAAGAGGTACGCATGCTTGCTCTCTGTAGCCTGGATTTGAATCCCAACCCAGCTATAAACCATCATCCCGGTGTTTCACAGGCAGGGTGAGTCATCAATGTGTGTGCCATCTCTCAGATGAATGATAAACTGGGCGTCACATCTGCTGGAATCCCTCACCCATCACCCTCCATCACCCCTTCCCTCCACCTCTCTCATCCCTTTCTCACTCCTCTCTCCCTCCCAACCTTACCCCCTTTCTCTCCACCCCTCGATCTCTCTCCCACCCCATCCCCTACTCTCACACCTTTTCTCCTCTGTTGAGGGGACTTGTAGCATGTACAAATCAGATTCCGAGTGAGCCGACCTGTAGGGTGCAAAGGTTGCTGCATGTACGAGCATGCATGCATCCAAGCAGACAGACCATTGCCATGAAGACAGCATGGGTTTTAAATGCTCATGGCTCAGTTCTCAAAGTTTGTGCGTATGCTCATGTTTTTTTTTTGTACCTAAGTATGATATCTGGTTGTAATGCTTTGTTTTCAATGTTCATGCTCGATGGGATCAGAAGGTCGTATGTGAGCAGTAGGTACTTCCATGTTTTCAGTGATTGCTTTTGGTTCATGTTCTCACAAATTTTCTGGAACTAGGATATCAAAGTTTTTGCAGATGTGTCAGCAGATTACTTTACAAACTTTGTGTCGTCATGTGTACAGCTGTTCTGCATGAGGTTTAAAAAAAAAAATTATTGTGTGCGTGTGTGTGTGTTCAGTCTCTAAGCATCACATATCATTCTATTTGCTAATGCCACATCCACCCTTCACCTTTCTCTCTTCCTCCACCCCTCACTCCCTCTCTCTCTCTCTCATCCCTCCCTCCCACGGTGTACCTCCTCACACCCCTCCCTCCCGCAGTGTATAGCAGCGTTTATTCTTTCCCATCCTCTTTATCCTCACCCATCCCCTCCCTTCCCTCCATCCTCTCCCCTTTCCTCGCTTCCCTCTGTCTTCTCTGCCTTCCCTCCCCACCTTCTGCCTCCTCTCTCTCTCTCTCTCTCTCTCTCTCTCTCTCTCTCTCTCTCTCTCTCTCTCTCTCTCTCTCTCTCTCTCTCTCTCTCTCTCTCTCTCTCTCTCTCTCTCTCTCTCTCTCTCTCTCTCTCTCTCTCTCTCTCTCTCTCTCTCTCTCTCTCTCTCTCTCTCTCTCTCTCTCTCTCTCTCTCTCTCTCCTCTCTCTCCTCTCTCTCCTCTCTCTCCTCTCTCTCCTCTCTCTCCTCTCTCTCCTCTCTCTCCTCTCTCTCCTCTCTCTCCTCTCTCTCCTCTCTCTCCTCTCTCTCCTCTCTCTCCTCTCTCTCCTCTCTCTCAATCTCTCTCACTCTCTCTCACTCTCTCTCACTCTCTCCCCTCTCTCTCTCTCTCTCTCTCTCTCCCTCTCTCTCCTCTCTCTCCTCTCTCTCCTCTCTCTCCTCTCTCTCCTCTCTCTCCTCTCTCTCCCTCTCTCTTCTCTCTCTCCTCTCTCTCCTCTCTCTCCTCTCTCTCCTCTCTCTCCTCTCTCTCCTCTCTCTTCTCTCTTCTCTCCTCTCTCTCCTCTCTCTCCTCTCTCTCCTCTCTCTCCTCTCTCTTCTCTCTTCTCTCTCTCTCTCTCTCCCCCCTCCTCTCTCTCCACCCCTCCTCTCTCTCCACCCCCTTTTTAACATCCCTATCAGTGAAGCAATGGGTTGTATTTGCTAGTAAATAAATAAATAACCATACTTTAGGCCAGATAAGTCGGCTTGATGTCATTTTAAACCTTGCATTTAGGTCGTCATTGAGATTGATAGATTGAAAGATCATATCCTACTGACGAAAAAGAAGCAGCAAGAGTTGAAGGAAAGTTTATGCTAACATTTTGGAACTTTATTTGTTTTAGAGTTTGAGAGATAGAGAGCTGGGTTGCAAAGTTCATAACCAATCTGCTTCGGTCAACCATCTCAAAATGGTTTGAAAGTTTCAGTTGTTACAATGTGTTGGCTGCAATTCATTATTCCCATCACAAACCAATCGATGAGATTGTCGAATTCCAGTGAATGGATAAAAATCGATGTCGAGGAAGAACATACTGTTGCGAATTCTGGCCCGCCTGGTGTGCGAGCGATTGCATAACTCCAATCGCAACCGCGTCGCCCACCGGACGGACAATTCAGTCGTGCCCCTCCTGGAACTACCGCCAGGAGCCAGTCACGGGTGGGGGTTTAAGCCAATTGCCCACCAGTGCAGGATAGGGTTGCTCGCCAAATTCGACCTACCTAAGTACCTGCGCGAGTAGTCGACCGGGCGATCGTACCTCGCCGCAGGTCGGCCTAGGAGATGAACCGCTTAAGCGGTCCGTTCCGTGCTACAGTGATAACCGAGCGGTGTTATCGCCGACCTCGACAGATCAGATTCTCTTCTTTACCTGGGTGTTCAAAACCCACTACTAATTTATTCCGCGATTCAAGATGACACTTTCAAAAGGGAAAAAGACGACGAATGGGATACATTTCACACAAGGACATTTATTATAACACACACGTATTCAGAAGCAAGGCAGTCATGCAATGTACAAGAAACAAATAGAAAGCGTTACTACCGAATACGAGCAATGTACAGTCACATACACAGGTCTACTTATCGGGACACGGCGCCACAGCAGTCATACAAAAGCAAAGAAAAACCCTCCCCATAGGCAGGGAGGTAGACAGGGTTCGTAAACCTTTATGGCACGGCACCTGGAGGACCGAACGATTCCCGTGAGACTGGAGGGTCTTACCTGTGCCCTCGTGGCGCGACGGTGGGCAGGTCGCGACGTCGACCCCCCACGGCCTTGCGTAGCTGCGCCTGAGCTCGGGCCCCTGGCGTGGTCAGCGAGCTCTCTCCGCTGTTGCTGCTGGTGCTTTCACGACCCACGACCGAACAAGAAAGGACAGAAGGGCAGAAGGAGCTTCAGGACCAGAGAGAGAGAATGGCATCGATGACCCAGACAGAGAGCTCATGGACCAGAGAGAGAGAGAGAGTGAGTGAGCTCGACCCTGGCCACCAAGAGAGAGAGAGAGAGAGCGAGCTCGACCCTGCCCACCAAGAGAGAGAGGCACTCGACCCCAACAGAGAGAGCTCATGGACCAGAGAGAGAGCAACGTCGACGGCCCAGGCAGAGAGAGAGAGAGAGAGAGAGAGAGAGAGAGAGAGAGAGAGAGAGAGAGAGAGAGAGAGAGAGAGAGAGAGAGAGAGAGAGAGAGAGCGAGCTCGACCCTGGCCACCAAGAGAGAGGGGCACTCGACCCCGACAGAGAGAGCTCCTGGACCAGAGAGAGAGAGAGAGAGAGAGAGACGTCGACGGCCCAGACAGAGAGAGAGAGAGAGCGAGCTCGATCCTGGCTACCAAGAGAGGGGAGCACTCAACCCCAACAGAGAGAGCTTCTGGACCTCACACGCAGTCCGCCTTATATAGCACGGGGCTCCGCCCCTTCGCTCCTCCCCGTTTTCGGCTCCACTTCCCTTCGATAAGGTTCCCGAAAAGGGGGGTTCCCTCACCCCGACCGCCTCACGCTGTTCATCCACCAATCGGCGGCGAGCTGCCCTCCCCCTGCCTCCGTCACACTCCTCGGAAAAACAGGCGGGAAAAAATCCGCGCGCCCATCGGAACTCTTTTGGTTCGCTTTTTCGTTCGACGGTTTTCAACGCGGCTTGTTGCTTGCATGGAGGTTTGTTCAAAATAACAATCGAAAAAGAAAAACGGCTATCTCAAAGAGTCGCAGCCCGATGAATCACACAAGTTCCCTTTAAACAACGGTGGGGAAATATCTGCACATAAACTTAGTGTCATAACTGATCTAAGGACCCTTTATGGTGTATTGCGAATTTCCACAGCCGTAACACTACCCCCTCCCTTTTTTACAGACTCGTCCCGAGTCGTCGAATTTTCATGTGCCATCATGTATAAGTTCTCCCATAGTACGATTTACCTTTGGATCCCTGAGTGCGACATTCAGTGTATTTGTGTCCCCAAAATAAATAACCTATGGGCTGAGTAACTAACTAAACAAACCCACTCATACAGATGACTTAAATAAATTGCCGGCGCTAAGACTCACATGCCGGGAGCGCAAAACACATTTACAAGTACATCTTAACCTTACAAATTTACACTAAACCATGGCCCAGGATCGATGGACTCTGAAAGAAAAAAAAACAGCAGGGAGCCAGGCTGCTCACACGCAGTCTCTGGCTCATGCAACAATGCAGGAGACAGGGAATGTGGCCGGCTGCTTACACGCAGTCCAAGGCCTTCCACCTTTTGAAATGGGCGCAGTGAACCACAACGGTGCATGGGCTGCACAAACGCAGTCCCGTGTTGCAGCTGCCATCAGAGCAGTCCCTGCAAACTTGCGCGAGGATCCTGGCGCATATGGCAATGAACAAGGGGGGGGGGGGAATGCAAAACAGAACGGGGCAAAATGAACGAGGGCAGCAGGTATCGGCCAAGGCAAAGGCAGGCAAGGCCAAACAAGGCCACTGTAGCAAACACAGCCAGAAGATGAAGTGACCGGCACAGGCCTTGAAGAAAACAGCCAGCTGATGAAGTGGCCGGCACAGGCCTTGTAGCAAACACAGCCAGCAGACGAAGTTGGCCAGCCTTTTGCCTTGAAATGGAGGTTGGTGGAGGGAGTGCGGTGGTGCTGGCCACTCGGAAGGCAAGCTCGGACCTACCCTACTGTATCCCTCCCAACCTATCGCCTTTGCCTGTCTCTGTCCATACCCACCCCCTTAATTTGTCAAAACCCAATTTAGCACCAACTTTTTTTCTTTTTTTTTTCTATTTTCACTTCCCCACTATAAATCCGTCTCCTAACCCCCTTTATCGTCGTTGTTCGACTAACCTATCGTCTCCTAGCCTACTTCCAACCCCTACGTTCCCTTCCTGGAGGGGAATAAGGGAGAGCTAGCGTCCTGTGTCAAGGCCCAACTCAAGCCTCAGGATGGCCTCCTCAGATTTCAGCAATCTTAACCCAAAGTGGGTCCAGCGGCCCACAACGAGAGCGAAGGGAAGGATGGTGCGGAGGGGTACACTTCCTAATCTACCCTAACATTTATTCCTTGAACTACCCCAGGGCTTTCCAAAAGCGCCTCTCGCTTTAAACTATCGGTTCTAAAAACCAAGATTCCCGTCGCCTGTGTTGGTGTCTTCACAATTTTGGGCCTCGCCCTCCAATTTTCCTCCCGTGCCCTCACACGGTTTCGTGGCTGGGACGCGTGGCTCCCTTGGCAGGAACTACCCTCTGCCGATTCCCCAACGATGGCACCTTGGGCACTACACTGCCTTCGAGCCTACCAGCTCCCTAAAACTGGGGAGTGCCCTCCATGGCAACTCCACCTCGATGCCCACGTGGCGTGTTGGCGCCCCGGGTCCCTTTCCGAGGGTCGCCCGTGCCCAGTACACTGCCCCCATGGCATATGGCGCCCCGGGCCCCCGCATCATGCGGGCGCACCCGTGCCCACTACACTATCCCGGCCCCCCATGGGCCCTTGGTCTACCGCAGCAGACTAGCTCGGTGCCCGGGGTACCCACTCAGCGATACTCACCGTTCGCAGCCACGATCGCAGCCCGTCAACAGGGCTCCTGCACCCCTCCAAGCGGGTATCGATCCTACTTTCCCACCAACAACAAAACGACCTCCATTTTGTCAATTTGACTAACCCACTAACTCGCATTACACTGACCCCGGGGTCCCTTGGGTGGGAATCACTCCTCCCCCCCAATCACTCATCGCACCATGCATTCCACAATCACTCCATACACACAGACCAGCTGGACTCATTCACTTATCAAGCCTCCACCTCACAACTCTTCAACACACACCGCTGAATTCTGCCATCCTGCTCACTACATCCCCGAACTACCTTGTCCTCCCACGTCGTCCCTTAAACTACAGCACGTTCCATTTAACACTACGTAGCTGAGCTACGTCCCCACTACACACTCACAGTCTGTCTCCAAATCTAAAAATCATTTTCCCAACCTAAATCTCAACTAGAATCCCTCTAACTAATCCATTCCACAGGCTCTATGAGAACTTACCCCTGCCCCATGAAGCCGGTCTAACTAAGCTAACCCTTCCCCCTAGCTAGTGCCATCCTGTGCCCTGGACAGGGGTCTTCCACCCCTTGCCCAGGGAATCCTGTTCACCCGAAGTGAGGCCTGCTTTTTTTTTTTAATGCGCACCACCAGCGTGGCAACTCGCAACCTGCGCTCCTTGCCCATGACGTCATGGCAGCTGTTCGCACACCTTGTACCTCGTCCCTCTTGGACGGTACCATCCGGCAAGGATTCACCCTCCTGCCGGATTCCAACCACACGTGCAGCCATGACGTCATCCTGCGCATCAAAAAACAAGCCCCTCATTTCGAGGGGTTCCCCACACGAACACATGTGCTCTGCCCATCGGAGATTCACACACACGCTCGCGTGGAGAACCCATCCGGTCCAAATCCGTATCCAGCCTACCTTTTGTCCGTCGCGGGATCGGCGACATTCACTGCGGGCATTTCCCGACCGGGCTTCACTCCTGCAAGCGCACACGTGGCGGCCTCGTGCGCTGCATGGCACGAACCTCCCGCTCGCTGCTGGGTAAACCCGGCGCGGTCCCCAAAACAGCTACGGCCGCTACTCGGCCTTTGTCCCTCTGTCGCCGTCGTCGTCTCCATTCGACCCACGCACACCTGCGTGTCAGGACGCTCACACACCATTCCATGACATTCACACTGGGAGACGTGGCTGCGTGCTCCCGCATGCCCACCGTCATTTCCCTTACATACAGCGACCTCACACACGCTGTTCCTCTCGCACTCGGCCGCTCACTCGCACACGGCTGTTCGCTCACACATGCCATACTACTCATGCACATGGTTTCTTCCCCACACGGCGTGCTGGAAGGCACGCACGTCGGCACACTCGCAACCACACCACTCACGCACGGGATTTCACTCCCACTCGGGGTCTCATCCACACATGGGGTCTTTGTCACCCACCCGGTCACTCTCACACGCGCCCTTGCACCCACGCTATGTGCACGTCGCAGCACGCATTTCGCTACACTCCTGAACACACAACCGGGATAATCGCACTGGGGATTTGCACCACCACAAGGGGTTCCGGGGTCTCCAAACCCCGCAAGCTCCGTGTGCACCCGTCCACAGCACTCGCCCCCTCTACCTCGCAAAGCTCGACTGGACCCACCTGGTCGAGATCAGCTTCAAGGGAGCATAGCGTCTCCCTCCGTTCCCGAAGGAAGCTATCCGGCTGCTTGCACTGGGTCACGACACATTCCCCGAGTTCCCCCTCATCGTCCTCCACTAACTCTGTGTGTATGCTCGTTTTTCACCCCGTCTTTATCGTGTAGTCTCTCCTCTATTTTTTTCTATCTCCCGAGTCTCTATATGTTTTATTTCTTTTATCTCTTTTATCTCTTCGTGTTTATTAGAATTCCTTTCTGGATCTTCGTCTCTTTTGATTTTTCGGACGTCGTCACCTCGTGTCTCGTCTTACACGTTTCAGTTACCTGGGCTCCCGTTATTATTTCCACTGTCTCCATTTTCAGGGTTTGCCCTAATTGTTGTTTCATCCAACGAGTGATGTCAATGAAGTCCCGCACCACTAACATTATTCCCTGTGGTGCTGTCACACATCCCACCTCATTGTGCTGTTCTACTTCCTGGCTCCTTTGAGTCGTTCATCCTCTCGGAGCTTTTTGAGTTGTTCATTCTCTTTCCGGAGTTTTCCATCTCTGTGGACTCAAATTTTGCTCTCCCCTCGAGCTGGTTAATTTCAAACTCGTATAGTTTTTATTTTCTCTCCCACTGTTCCTCATGCTTTTCAGCCTCCAATCTCATCGTTTCTTTCAATTGGCTCATTTCCTTCTTGTGTTTCATTCGCTGTTCTTGGTCTATCTCCTCGCACTCCAGCCTCGCCTTTTCTTTCAATTGGTCAACCTCAAATTCATGTTCTTTTTGTTTTCTATCCCATTGTTCCTCTCGTTCTTCCCTCTCCAATCTCGTTGTCTCCTTCAATTGACTGATTTCTCCTTCCTGCTTCATTCCTTGCTCCTTCACTTTCTCCTCGTTCTCCAACCTATTTTTTTTCCTTTTGTCGTTCAGTTTCAAATTCATACTCTTTTTTTGTTTTCTATTCCACTGTCTTTCCTGTTCCTCATTCTGCAATCTCGTTATTTCCTTCAATTTCCTGATTTCTTTTTTCCTGTTTTATTCCTTGTTCTTTCAGTACTCTTTCTTGTTCCTCAATCTGTAATCTGGCCTTCGCTTCCAGCTGTTCGATTTGTACAGTGTGGTTCCTTAACATTTCATTCTCTGTTTCCGTTCTTTCCTCTTTCAACGTTCTCAGCTCGTTTTGTAATTTTCTCTCTTTGGTTTTGTGTTCCAGTTTCTCATAACTTTTTTTTCCATTTTTCCTCTCTCTCTTTCCATGCCTCCTTGATTTCATCCCTTTTCTTGCTCATCTCATCCCTTTTCTTGCTCATCTCTGCATACTTCAACCTTGCTTCTTCTCTTTTTTGTTCCTGATATTCCTGTTCTCTTTTTACCTTCTCCTTAAGTTGCTTTACTTCCAAATTGTGTTTCTGTTTTTGCTCCTCCACTTTGTTTTCCATTCTTCTTCAAATTGTGTCCGAAGCTCGCCAATGTCTGCCTGCCTCGCCCGCCATGACCACGTGGTTTGAAACGGTGTCTGAAAGCACTAGCCTCGTGTCGTGCTGTTCGTTGCACTAAAAATATCCGCCTGCTCCGTGCCGCGCCGAGGTGCGATCGCACCGCCATTGTGCGACTCTGTTTGCCGGCAAAGTTCATGCTCAGAATATGGGGGTGAGCTCCCCCATTGATTAAAATTATACAAAGAACCGTCCGGGGCCATTGATCCTATATTATTACACATTCCTAATACCCCGGCACCCGTTCGCCTTGAAAAGCCATCTTATTTCGCGGAATTCAATTTAATTTGCTCGAATTTGGTGGGAATCGAGGGTCGCTCCACTCACCCCTGAACTGATTCCCGTGAATTTAGTTGGAGGCGGGATGGATTTGAATCCCACTCCCGGACACCAGTGTTACGAATTCTGGCCCGCCTGGTGTGCGAGCGATTGCGTAACTCCAATCGCAACCGCATCGCCCACCGGACGGACAATTCAGTCATGACCCTCCTGGAACTACCGCCAGGAGCCAGTCACGGGTGGGGGTTTAACCTCACCACGATCGTGCCAATTGCCCACCCGCGCAGGATAGGGCTGCTCACCAAATTCGACCTACCTAAGTACCTGCGCGAGTAGTCGACCGGGCGATCGTACCTCGCCGCAGGTCGGCTTAGGGCACGAACCGCTTAAGCGGTCCGTTCCGTGGTACAGTGATAACCTATCGGTGTTATTGCCGACCTCGACAGATCAGATTCTCTTCTTTACCCGGGTGTTCAAAATCCACTACTAATTTATTCCGCAATTCAAGATGGCACTTTCAAAAGGGAAAAAGATGACGAACGGGATACATTTCACACAAGGACATTTATTATAACACACACGTATTCAGAAGCAAGGCAGTCATGCAATGTACAAGAAACAAATAGAAAGTGTTACCACCGAATACGAGCAATGTACAGTCACTTACACAGGTCTACTTATAGGGACACGGCGCCACAGCAGTCATACAAAAGCAAAGAAAAACCCTCCCCATAGGCAGGGAGGTAGACGGGGTTCGTAAACCTTTATGGCACGGGACCTGGAGGATCGAACAGGTCCCGTGAGACCGGAGGGTCTTACCCGCACCCTGATGGCGCGGTGGTGGGCAGGTCGCGACGTCGACTCCCCACGGCCTTGCGGAGCCGCGCTTGACCTCGGGCCCCTGGCATGGTCAGTGAGCTCTCTCCGGCGTTGCTGCTGGTGCTTTCACGACCCACGACCGAACAAGAAAGGACGGAAGGGCAGAAGGGGCTTCAGGACCAGAGAGAGAATGGCGTCGACGACCCAGACAGAGAGCTCATGGACCAGAGAGGGAGTGAGCGAGCTCGATCCTGGCCACCAAGAGAGAGAAGCACTCGACCCCGACAGAGAGAGAGAGCTCATGGACCAGAGAGAGAGAGAGAGAGAGAGAGACGTCGACGGCCCAGACAGAGAGAGAGAGAGAGAGAGAGAGAGGAGCACTCGACCCCGACAGAGAGAGAGAGAGAGAGAGAGAGAGAGAGAGAGAGAGAGAGAGAGAGAGAGAGAGAGAGAGAGAGAGAGAGAGAGCTCGACCCTGGCCACCAAGAGAGAGGAGCACTCGACTTCGACAGAGAGAGCTCCTGGACCAGAGAGAGAGAGAGAGAGAGAGAGAGAGAGCTCAACCCTGGCCACCAAGAGAGAGAGCGAGCTCGACCCTGCCCACCAAGAGAGAGGAGCACTCGACCCCGACAGAGAGAGCTCCTGGACCTCACGCGCGGTCCGCCTTATATAGCGCGGGGCTCCGCCCTTCGCTCCTCCCCGTTTTCGGCTCCACCTCCCTTCGATAAGGTTCCCGAAAAGGGACGTTCCCTCACCCCGACCACCTCACGCTGTTCATCCACCAATAGGCGGTGAGCTGCCCTCCCCCTGCCTCCGTCACACTCCTCAGAAAAACAGGTGGGAAAAAATCCGCGCGCCCGTCGGAACTCTTTTGGTTCCCTTTTTCGTTCGACGGTTTTCAACGCGGCTTGTTGCTTGTGTGGAGGTTTGTTCAAAATAACAATCGAAAAAGAAAAACGGCTATCTCAAAGAGTTCCAGCCCGATGAATCACACAAATTCCCTTTAAACAACGGTGGGGAAATATCTGCACATAAACTTAGTGTCATAACTGATCTAAGACCCTTTATGGTGTCTTGCTAATTTCCACAGCCGTAACAATACATTCTGGCAGTTTGAGATGATGGCATTGTAAATGGCATATCATCGAATAATTTACAGGGATCATACAAGATGCATAAATATATGATTGTGTTGGAAAGAAGTACAATAGACGAATATAATTTGGCCAAATAATGATAGAATGATTTCTTACTTGTTCGACTGGATTGCACAGAGGTTGCACGTTTTTAGCTCACCTGGACTTTAGTCCGGTGAGCTTATGCAATTGAGCAGTGTCTGTAGGTCAATCAGCGAGTCTAAACACCGCAGCCATTATCGCTTGAAACAAACACATGATTTTGATTAAACTTTGCCACAAGCTTCATATGTGATGTAACGAAGGTGTATTGACCACATCAAAATTTGCGCTCATTAATGAGTTGAAATCAGGCTTAAAACACGAAAAAAATTCCTGCCCGAACTGACAGGGGGCGATGCATCAGCAGCGCAGCCATGCCCTCAACAAAAAACACGACTTACGTCCTGTAAACATGTAATGTTGTAATCAGCATTGAAAGGGCTTCCTTTCAACCAATTACGTAACCAGATTCCGTGCGTGAGCAAAACTTCGATGCTTTATGATGTCATTGACTGTTGCTCCTGATCCTGGTGAGTTTCAGGACCCAAGGTCCTATTTTCTTTCACTTGTCAGGTCTGTATCCGATTATCAACCTGACTATAAACTGTTGGATTGGTGCTTCGTAGGCTGGGTTGCACCGCCGATTGGCAGGATTTCTAATTTTCAACTAGTACGTTGCCTGTTTGATGGATGGGACAATAAGCTGGGTGTTCTGTCTGGTAGCATTAAATACGGTGTTCCTTCGTCTTTTGTGAAGACGAAGGCAGTTATCACCAGCACCCTGAATAAGTTTCAAATTCCTACTGAAACTTACAGGATGCAGCCCGTATAGTACCACTGATCAAACCAGCAATCACAATTATTTTATAATACATTTATTTCAGACAATATTACTGAATGTACTGTAAATGATGCTTAAATGGAAATGTCTTCTCCGATTACCCCTTCACAACTGACCCGAAGAATCTTTGCTCACTTATTTTCCGTTTTGGGGTCTGGTGTGAAGTACAGTGCCAGTGTTTCTGCGTAGTGTTTTGTTTAAATCATTCACGACTCTCTTGTTTTCCAGGAAATAGGGCCTTACAGTGTCAGCAAATCTGCCCTTCTGTCCCTGACTAAGACACTGGCACCAGCCCTTGCCGACCACAACATCCGTGTGAACAGCTTGGTACCTGGTTTCATCCGTACAAAATTCAGTTCTTATGTGAGTTATGGGAGCCCACGGGTGGATGATTTCTGTCGATGTACATACGTGATTGAAAATTTGATTTTGACGAGCAAAAGGAGTCATCGCTTTGCTGACACATTTCATGAAAAGACAACATTGTTGCACTTCACAAACATTCTGCCCATTCACTTTATAATTTGCCCGAGGTCATCATCCGTCGACTAACATCACCTTCATCAACCATCCTTGCTGCTTATATATGGCGTGAGCAAAAATCACTTCTGCTTCACTGCGAAGCTCAGTGTTGGATGCTTTAGTTTAAACCTGAGTGGATGAAATGAAACATTTTGAAAATTTTGAATGATTCCAAAACACTAACATATATAAAGTGATGTTTCGTAATGTGTTTCGTAAAGTGATGTGAAACGTAATGTGTTTCAACTTTTTTTGTCAGTGAATTGTACACAGTAAACCCTCCAATTTTATGGGAGTTAGTTTCCTGGAGAATGCAACATTAGTTAAAACCACGATCATGGAAACAAAGGGCCAATGGGAAGAGGGGTTCGGGTCCTGGACTTCGAGAAAATATCAAGGTAGATTGACGGAAGCCATAAATAAACACATTACGATTGAAATAAATCCGTAAACATATATTTGTATATGTATATATACAGTATATATATATATATATATATATATATATATATATATATATATATATATATATATATATATATATATATATATATATATGTATATATATATATATGTATAAATATATATATATATATATATGTATGCATACATGTATGTATATATATATATATATATATATGTATGCATACATGTATGTATATATATATATATATATATATATATATATATATATATATATGCATACATGTATGTATATATATATATATATATATATATATATATATATGTATGCATACATGTATGTATATATATATATATATATATATATATATATATATATATGTATATATGTATGTATATATATATATATATATGTATGCATACATGTATGTATATATATATATATATATATATATATATGTATGCATACATGTATGTATATATATATATATATATATATATATATATATATATATATATATATATGTATGTATGTATGTATATATATATATATATATATTGTTGCGGTATTCGCGCCCGCCGGCGTGCTGACGGCCACGTAACTCGAATCGCGGCACGTCGCCCACCGGACGGACAATCCAGTCGTGACCCTCTCGGACTAACGCCGGGAACCAGTCACGGGTGGACCTTTCGGTCTCACCGCGATCGAGCCAATCAGCCCCCGCGTGGGATAGGGTTGCTCGCCAAATTCGACCTACCTAAGTACCCACGCGGAGGGTAGACCGGGCGATCGCACCTCGCCGCAGGTCGACTTCGGACACGGGCCACTTAAGCGACCCGTTCCGTACTATCAGAATAACCGAGCGGTGTTATCGTCGACCTCGACGGTTCGATTAATTATCGGGCGTACTCAGCCCACTACCAACCCTTTACGTGAAGCAAGATGAGGGTTCAATGGGAGAAAAAGACGAAGCGAAGCGGGAGAACAGTTCAATAATAAAGCACATTTATTCGCGGCACACGGGAAGCACACATATTCAATTCCACCAAAAGCACACAAAAAAAGAAAACACAATTCCATTTACACAAAAAGCAAATATAAAAGCGAAGACAATGCAGAGCTAATACCGACTACCGAGCACACGGCAACACTTATACAATTCTACTTCACAGACGGCGCCGACAACACATACCCAAAACCAAGGAAAGAATACCCCCAAGAATGAGGCGGGCCTGAGGCCGAGACCGGGTCGCGCCTACCCGTCTGGTGATGAGACGCGGAGCGGCGATGGCGCCTCACTCCGCGGGCCTCGCGGACAGTGTCTGGCAGGGGGTGGGAAAGGGGCCCCCTTGGTCGCACTATCTCAGCGCGGGGGGAAACAGGAGGGGGTTGCTGATGCTCGGGGTATAGAGGATCTTTATTATCCCTGGTGTGCGTCTCCACCTCGGCCAGGTCGCGCTGCCGGCCTTCCTCGGGCGTGCAGCTCCCGGCACCGTCGCGAGCACCCCTCGTCTGCCTTCGCCGCTGCCGCCTCTCCGCCTCTGGACTCTCCACCCTGGACTCTTCTTTGGGCTCTCCTCGTTCGACTCTCTTCAGCTTCTCCAGCTACTGCAGGCTTCGGGCTCCAGACTTCCACACGGCTCTGACTGACGAACACGGTCCTTTTATCCCCCCGTAGCTTCGCCTTTGACCCCCTCCCTTTGACCTTTCACCTCGCTCCCCATTGGCCCGAGAAAAAGTGGGCGTGAAGGCTTTTTGATCCACAAATTTGCATATATCGATGGTCCTGGAGGCGGGGCCAAATCGCCCCTCGCTCACCGATTGGACGGCAAAAAGTGGGCGTGTGTCGTTTTTGATCCGTTTTTGAAGCACAAAATCCGTGATTTTGTACACGCTGTTCGACGCGCGCTCTGCACGAATCCAACACCGGTACCCACAGCGGGGCAAGAACGGTGGCGATGCTACGGTTGCGAGGTGTGACGTGAAGGTCGTGGCGGTTGTGGTGAAGCGGTGGTTGTGGTCGGTGGTTGATGTTGTGGTTGTGATCATGGCGGTTGGTCCAAAATAAAGATAGTAAAAGAAAAACGGCTATCCTGAAGAGTCGCAGCACGCATAAATGACATGTATTCCCACTAGACAACGGGTTTGGACCTAACTACACATGCACTTACCGAGATACCTCACCTAAGGGACCTGAATGGTGGTTTGCGAATTTGGTAACCACAACACTACCCCCTTCCCTTTTTACAGACTCGTCCCGAGTCATCAAATTTTTCGTGTGCCATCATGTGTAGTTTTCCCCTAGTACATTTTACCTACGGATCCCTGAGTGCGACATTCATGGTATTCGTGTCCCCAAAATAAATAACCTGAGGGCTGCGTAACTACCTAAACAAACTCACTCACACGGACGACTTAAATAAAATTGCCGGTGCTAGACAGACATGCCGGGGGGCGCACTCATATTTACAGTACATCTTAACCTTAACTTACAAATTTTACACTAAACCATGGCCCAGGATCACTGAACTCTGCAAAAAGAAAGCAGTTAGCAGGGAGCCAGGCTGCCCACATGCAGTCTCTGGCTCAAACAATGCAGGTGACAGGGAACGTGGCTGGCTGCTCACACGCAGTCCAAGGCCTTCCCTTTTGAACTGAACGCCGTGAACCACAACGGTGCATGGGCTGCACAAACGTAGTCTCCGTGCCAGCTCAAGTGGCACACGCAATGAGCACAACGGATGGATGGATGAACACAAACACGGTGCACGGGCCGCCACTGCAGGCCCGTGTTGTAGCTGCCAACAGGGCAGTTCTTGCAGCTTGCAAACTGTTGCTTTCTGATCCTGGCGCACATGGAAACGAACAGGGGGGGGGGGGCAAAGCAAAAATTGAACGGGGCTGGTGAACGTGGGCAGTGGGCATGGCAAAGGTAGCAGGCAAACACAGCCCGCAGAAGAAGGCCGCTGCAGGCAAACACAGCCGGCAGATGAACTGGCCGGCACAGGCCTTGAAGTACCACAGCTGCAGATGATCCGGCCGGCACAGGCCTTGCAGCAACACAACAGCTGTCGATCAAGTGGGCCGGCACAGGCCTTGAAGTAACACAGCCAGCAGATGAAGCTGGCCAGCCTTTGCCGTTCAGTGGAGGTTGGTGGAGGGAGTGCGGTGGTGCTGGCCACTTGGAAGGCGGGCTCGGACCTACCTACCTGTCTCCCTCCCAACCTATCGCCTTTGCCTGTCACTGTACATACCCACTCCCTTAATTTGTGAAAAACCAATTTAGCCCCCACTTATTTTTTTGTTGTTGTTTTTATTTTTACTTCCCCACTATAAATCGTCCCCTAACCCCCTTTATCGTCCTTGTTCGGCTAACCTATCCTGTCACCTAGCCTACTCCCAACCCCTACGTTCCCTTCCCAGAGGGGAACAAGGGAGAGCTAAACGTCCTGTGTCGAGGCCCAACGAAGCCTCAGAATGGCCTCCCCAGAGTTCGGCGATCTAACCCAAAGTGGGTCCAGCGGCCCACAACGAGAGCGAGGGGATGGATGGTGCGGAGGGGTACATCTCCTAATCTACCCTAACCATTTAACTGTTAAACTACCCCGGGGCTTTCAACAAGCGCCTCTCGCTTAAACTATTGGTTCTAACAACCCAGATTCCCGTCGCCTGTGTTGGTGTCCTCACAATTTCGGGCCTCGCCCCCCAATTTTCTCTCCGTGCCCTCACACGGTCTCCTGGCTGGGACACGTGGCTCCCTTAGGCAGGCACGACCCTCTGCCGAATCTCCCGCTATGGCACACCCGGGCACTACACTGCCTCCGAGCCTACCAGCTCCCTAACACCGGGGAGTACCCCCCATGGCACCTCCCCTGAATCGCACACGTGGCAGGCCGGCCTCCCGGGCCCCTTTCCGAGGGTCACCCGTGCCCACAACACTGCCCACGCGGCTAATGGCGCCCCGGGCCCCCGCACCAAGCAGGCGCACCCGTGCCCACTACTCTATCCCGGCCCCCCATGGGCCCATGGCCTACCGCGGCCGACTAGCCTGGTGCCCGGGGTACCCACTCAGCGATACTCACCTTTCGCAGCCACGCTCCCAAGCCCGTCAACAGGGCTCCTGCACCCCTCCAAATGGGTTTCGAGCCTACTTTCCCACCAACAACAAAACGACCTCCATTTTTCAATTTGACTAACCCAGCTAACTCACTTTACTCTGACCCCGGGGTCCCTTGGGCGGGAGTCACTCCTCCCCCCAATCACTCATCGCACCATGCATTCCCCATTCACTCCATACACACAGACCCGCTGGCCTCACTCACTCAACAAGCACATGCTTCCACGTCACTCACCAACAACTCTTCAACACACACACCACTGAACTCTGCCATCCTTTTAACTGCACCCCCTAACTAACTCGTGCTCCCACGTCGTCCCTTATACTACAGCACGTTCCTTTTAACACTACGTAGCTAAGCTACGTCCCCTCTACACATCCACAAGTCTGTCACTGTCTCCAAATAAATCATTTTATTTCCCAACCTAAAGCTCACTAAATCCCTCTACCTAATCCATTCCACGGACTCCATGAGGACTTACCCCTGCCCCATGAAGTCGGTCTAACTAAGCTAACCCTTCCCCCTAACTAGTTTCCATCCTGTGCCCAGGTAAGGGGGTCTTCCACCCTTTGCCCAGGAATCCTGTGCACCCGAAAGTGAGGCTTGTTTCTTTTTTTTTTTCCATGCGCAGCACCTGCGCGGCAACTCAGAGCTCGCGCACTTTACACCTGCCCGTGACGTCATGCAGCTGCACGTGTTCCTCGTCCCTCCTTGGACGGTACCATCCGGCAGAGATACCCCTCCTGCCGGATTCCAACCCCACGTGCAGCCATGGCGTCACCGTGCGCATAAAAAAAACAAGCCCCACGTCTCGAGGGGTTCCCCACGCGAACACATGTGCTTTTGCGAACACATTTGTGTGCGAACACAAATCCGTGATTTTGTACACGCTGTTCGACGCGCGCTCTGCACGAATCCAACACCGGTACCCACAGCGGGGCAAGAACGGTGGCGATGCTACGGTTGCGAGGTGTGACGTGAAGGTCGTGGCGGTTGTGGTGAAGCGGTGGTTGTGGTCGGTGGTTGATGTTGTGGTTGTGATCATGGCGGTTGGTCCAAAATAAAGATAGTAAAAGAAAAACGGCTATCCTGAAAAGTCGCAGCACGCATAAATGACATGTATTCCCACTAGACAACGGGTTTGGACCTAACTACACATGCACTTACCGAGATACCTCACCTAAGGGACCTGAATGGTGGTTTGCGAATTTGGTAACCACAATATATATATATATATATATATATATATATATATATATATATATATATATATATATATATATATATATATATATATATATATATATATATATGTATGCATACATGTATGTATATATGTCTATGTATATATGTATGCATACATGTATGTATATATGTATGTCTCCGGGGTTTATAACGCCGGCCGGCTCACCACAGGACTCAGGTCACGCGCCTTCAATCGCGATACCAACGTAATCCTTGTACCTTGCCAGTTGGGGAAATAGACCCCGGTTACAGACTGGTTTGTCAGATGCTGAGCGTTTTCTGCCAGTCTGTAACCATTTTGGTTTTATATACCAATGGAACGGATCGTTCCTCGACGCGCACAAATTAATCCACAGCGGCAACTTCATACGAATCAACCAGATTTATTGGGGAACATCGGGGAACACAACACAAGCAAAATATTCACGACAATGTTTTAATTAATCTATAACCCGTTCTTAACTAGGGAACTACGGATTACGGGTTTCGAGGGGGGTCCCTACCAAGATATATCTTAAACAACATGCAGACAAGACAGACAGATAGCATGCAGATAAGACAGAGTACTTGGTGATGTTTCATGGACATGAAACACTTTATGAAAGTGTCAAAAGCACGAATGTTGCTCGTAACAAGCCGATGTCCACGGATTCGAGCCCCAAGCTCGAACACACCGCGTGGCGAAGTGGAGGCGTCTTACTCTTGCTCCCGACAGCGCCCGCGCACGCAGCCTCGGCGCGTTCAAACCCCGCGAGGTCGACTGCACCAGACCGTCAGATTGACGATGGGTTTCAGCTGATTCCTCTCCAGGTCGAGCATACAAGTCCAGGCTCCGCCTGTTCACCAGACAAGGCCAAATCTGGGTGCCGGGCTCCGGCAGGCTGGGTCCAAGGGATTCCAAAACGTCGTCGAGCCGTGAGGTGAGTCGGGACAGTCAGAGGCTCCTTCGTTAGACGCAGGTTGAACCTGTCGATCACCTCCTCTCGAAGCCGACTCCAGACTCGCACAGCAGCCAGGTGCTCTCAGTTCTTTTCCACCTTTTCCTTTTCTTCTCTCGAAACCGACTGTTCCCCCAAACTGAACTACTCCAATAGGTCTCCGTTCGCTCGCCTCAAAAACCCGACTGCAGTTTTTGTACCTCTCTCGTTTCACTTCCTCTTTTCGGCGCTCGTGACCTCAAAGCCAGCTGCAGTTTTTGTACTTCTCCCAAAACCGAACTACTCCAAGAGGTCTCCGTTCGCTGCCCACCGGCTCCTCCCCTTTTCAAAGCCGACAAACTCCTCCCCTTACTTTTACTTCCTCTTTTTGGCCACTCCCTCTCAGCCGACTGGGCGGGGCCTCGCCCGGAGAGGGGAAGGAAGGAAGAAGAAGCCCTCGGCACACCATCACTGCACAAACAAACAACAGCCTGTGACACCTCCTGACACACATGTAACGTCCATTTTACCGAACAGCCCAGCTAAACATGCATTTAATGGGGGATCTGAGCTAATCCTATATTTAGTCGCCTTCAATGGGCCATTTCCGCAACAATACATTGCAGCATGTAATGCAAAAATGTGCTGATGAGGAACATTTTAATGTCCGATGTTACATCTGCAATTGTTTTATCCTTTTCAAGACCAGTAGGGAGGGTAGATTGCCTGGTTTTTGCAGGTCAAGACCGCCTGGTAGTACAGGATCCCAAACTCTTTAGTAATGCTTTGAGAGGCTGATCTAGCAACAGGTGTAAAATGTCTAAATGGTCGCACTGCCATGGATATGCATCGGGGTGGTCCACGCAGCCATTTTCGGTTGCATTCCTGAGGCAATCAGTGACATTGTTATGACAATGTGTTCGCATGAGATTGTGGGACCCTATTGATTGTATTAGACTGGTTTGTGAATTTGTTTGGGTAACTTTGACTGATTTATTCTTATTCTTTTATGATGCGTTTTCATCACAAAAAATATGGTTATATAATCTAAGAATAACAGATCTCCACCTGCACGTGCCAATCCACCAGCCCGTGCACAACAACCCTCAAATCCTTTGAATATTTGTTTCTCCAATGTTGAGGCTTTTGCTTCAACTTTTCTTCTGTGCAATCTTTTGTTCAGCTTAACTCACCTGACCTGCTGGCTTTGTCTGAGTGTCAGTTGGTGGCAACTCCTCCATTTCTTTCAACTTACTTGGTTACATTTTTCACCGACTTCATCACTCTCCTTCTCATGGTCTTGGTATCTATATTCAGGACTCTCTACCTTGAGCTCATGAAAGTTCTCTTCTCTTGAAAGTGGCTTTCATGAGTTATGTGTTTCTACCTTGCTGTCCTGCATTCAACAACATATCTCTTATTTCTGGATCACTCGCCTTCCTTTCCCTCTTGTGCCATGCTCGCTGCAATCTCAGACAGCATTGGCAGGACTTTTTTTACTCCACCCTTCTGCACACATCATAGTATTTGGAAACTTCAACTTTCACCAGAAGGAATGGCTGGTACACCCTCGTAATACTAACACTCCTGGTATTGATACCTATAGTTTCTCAATCTTTAAAAATCTAAGCCAAATTGTTTCCTCTCCCACTCATATTCCTGACTGTGCTTCTGATACTTGCTTGATCTGTTTTTATCTTCTAACCCCGGTAACTGTGTTGCCGATGTCCTTCTAATTGGTAACTCAGATCATTCCACTGTTTCTGTTTGTGTCTCTTACTCCTCATTCTCAACTCCAGTGCATCCTTTTCACTGCATTGTGTTTCTCTTTGGGAAAGCTGATTGGGTTGGATTTTGTTCATTTCTTGCTGATGTACCATGGACCTCAGCTTTTAGTCTTGGTCCTGATATGGCTGCCAAGGAAATATCTCAATGGGTTCACACTGGTATGGACATTTATATTCCTTCACGTATCTATCACATGAAGCTTCATTCCCATCCATGGTTCACTCGAGTTTGTGCATCAGCAATTGCTCATCACAACCAGCAGTACCATGTTCAAGGGTCTGTGGAGTCCAAATGTCTGTTCCACAAAGCAGGTAACCTCTGTAAAAGAGTTCTTTAGGATGCGAAGCAGCAATATACAACTTCTGTTTCCGATTCCATTGCGACTCGGTGCCTTTTGACGGATTGTCAACAGTGTACTCAACCGCAATCAATCCTCAATACCTCCTCTCTTTCATTGACCTGAGGTTGTTACTTCACCTCTGGATATGGCTTGGGGAACCTCTTTTCTCAACGCTTTGTTTTCTAATTCTACCCTCAATGATCAGGGACACCCTTTTCTTCATTTTCCATCTTGTCCAGACTCTGATATTCCTGTTCCATTTATCACTCCTTAGAAGGTTGCCAGAATTATTTGTCCTCTATATGCCTCGAAAGCGACTAGTCCTGATGGAATCCTTGTGATTGTATTAAAGATGTGTTGTCCTGAACTGTCATCGATTCTTGCCAAACTGTACAACCTTTGCTTGCCTGCTTCGGTGTTTCCTTCATCTCGGAAAGTGGCTTCTGTTGTCCCTGTTTTCAAGGGTGTTGGTGAGCATTCTGAACCAAACAACCTTCGCCCATCAGCCTGCTTCTGGGAGTAAGTAAGGTATTTGCATGTTTCATCAATGAGCAACTTCTCAGCCATCTCGAGGACAATGAACTTCTCACTGACTGCCATTATGGCTTTCACCATTCCTGCTCCACTGGTGATCTGCTATCCTTAATTACAGATCATTTCAACGGGGCATTGGATCTCAAGGATGAAGCTCAATTAGTTGCTTTGGATATCTCAAAAACCTTTGATAAAGTGTGGTACAAGGGTCTGCTCCACAAGCTTCAGTCGTGTGGTGTATTTGGAGTGATGGAGTGACTTCTCCTACTTGCTCCATCAATCCTGGTGTTCCACAGGGTTCTGTCCTTTGTCCCACTCTGTTCCTTTATATTAATGATCTTCCTGATAATGTTTTGTCTCAGGTCGCCATGTATGCCGATGACTCCGAACTCTACTGTACATCTGCTGATTCACTCAACATTACCCATAATGATGTTGGAGCTTCACTGGACAATGGTTTAGAGAATGTGTTGAAGTGGGGGCATGACTGGCTGGTAACCTTCAATGCAAAGAAAACTAAATTGTTGTCGATGTCTCGCTCCAGAAACAGGTCTTTCCCTTCTGTGCACATGGGGTCATCAATCTTAACCGAATCATTTGAGCTATAGCTTCTTGGTTGTGTTTATCGAGCATGGAGGTATTTACCTCCTGATGTTGTTTTATACCTATATAAGACAACTAAACGCCCCCTCATGGAGTACTGTTGCCACAGTTGGGGTGGATCACCAGCCTGCCACTTATCTTCACTTCACAGGCTCAATCATGTATAGTTAACCTTGTCGGTGTGGAGATGGGTTCATCTCTTCAACTGCTCTCTCTCACCATCGGTCAGTTGCCATTCTTTGTTTGTTCTACAGATATTTTCATGGCAAATGTTCTGTTGGACTTTCTAACTTGGTTCCTCCTGTTTGAGTATTTGGACGCAAGACTCTGTTGGCCATCTCTGCACACTCATGCACTATAACTGATCCAAAGTGCAGAACGAAAGTCTATGCAGATAGTTTTATCCTACGTGCTCTCTTGCTTTGGAATTCACTACCTGTAACGTGCTTCCCATTTTCCTACAATCTACCCAGCTTCATGAGGAATGTCAATTCCGACTTCTTACGTCTTTGTGGTTACATCACATTTCACCTGACTGTTGCTACTTCCTGTGTCTTGGATATTTTCTTGTTACTTTTCTCTTTCTTTTATTTTGTTTTGCTTTATCCTTATCTTTTTCTCTCCTTCCAAAACAAAAATAATTAAATCGGTTTATCCTTATGAAGACCATCTTGCTTCTTGTGCAACAACATCTTGATCATTTTGCATGCATGCACTGCCTTGAGACTGTATAATGTGTCTATCAAACAATCCTACTTGAAAATGTATTGAAGTCGGATATGATTACTTCATCATATATGATATCTGAAATTGGAGGTAATGCTTTCTTGATTTATACACGAGTTATTAACCGCTGTTGGACTTAATCCGAAACAGGGGATGATGGATTGGGTCTTGTCTGTCCGTCCGCAGACATATCTCGGAAATGTATGGACCGATTTTGTTCAAACTTGGTACAAGCACAGTATACGGTGGCGTACATGTGCACCTCACTTTATTTTGCAATCTGATCTAAGATGGCCGACTGGTACTGGCGGCCACTTTATTTGTAAAAACCCAGAATTGAACACGTCCTCAACCATTTCTTGAACATGCATTTTCTGATTTTGTTCAAACTTGGCACACAGGTAATGAATGATGGCTTAGATATGCATGCCTCTTTTTTCGAGATCAGATCCAATATGACTGACTTGCGGCCATTTTGTTACTTGAACGTATCCCCAACCATTTCTTGAACATGCATGTTGTTGGATTGATGCAGAAATCTAACTGCCATTCCCACTTGCCTGTGGTGTACCAGTTTTGGAAAAATGACACGATTTTGGGAACAGTCTCAAAAAGAGTGCCATTAAAAAGGTAAGAATCATATTTGAAAATGCATAACATGAACACGTTCTCGAAATGACGGGTTTCAATGAGATCTGAAAATCACCTCCCCACTCCAAGTCTGAAAACTCCCTCTCCCAACTCTGTCCCCTCTCTGTCCTCCACCCACCTACCCACAGAAATTCCATGTAACTTGAACAATGTTATGTAAAGAATAGTTACTTGATTAAATCAACCCTCTGCCCCCAACCCACAAGTCCTCAACATCCTTCCCCCAACCCCACAACCTCCATACCCCCTCCTCAACTTCCTTCCACCCCCCCCCCAACACCCTCAATCTCCTCCCAACTCTGAGTCATCCACCCAAACCCCAAGTCCTTAAATTCCTATCTCCCAACTCCATACACCTCTAACCCCCACCCTGACTCTTTCCTCCACTCCTCCTTTATTCTGGTTCTTCAAAGCAAGAGGACATTCTTACATCATTTGTTAAGATGGGCAAAAAACAAAGCAAAGCAAGGGTCAAGTACTGATATTATTATTGGTGACACCAAAGGAATGCAAAGATATCTGCATAGAGAGAGGAAAAAAAAAGAGAAACCAGATCAGGCCAATGGGCCGACACCATGGACAAGAAACCTGTGTTGGCAGTAATCCCTACTTAAAGTCACAAAGTTCACTCCTAGTGTGATGCCTCAAGGCAGCAGTCAAATGGCAGGCCCGAGGGTGATGGGAGAACAGAATGATCAATGCCATGAGACGCCCCAAGGAAGGTATCAACCAACGTACAGGCACAAGGGTGATGGAGTACGGAGTGATCAACTCCCGAAAGCCCTCGATGGCTTTGTGTTCTTGCTGACCTCTGAGGTCTCAGCTCAAAGCATTTCACCTTCAGTCAACCATGAGGCATTCAGACTCTTGTCTGTGAAAATCCCTTCCTTTTGGCCTTCTGAGTCAAAGTAAACATCCCCCCCCCCCCACTCCCCACTTCCCCAGTTATGTCACCAACAGTCAATCATAGGATCTCAAATCTTGAGTCAAATTGAGTGGTGAACAAGAGGAAGAAGCATTTTGGGCAAAATCAAGTCAAACTCAGGTGGGAGGGTGTCATGAAGAGGAAGAAGAAGTCGCCACACTGTAAAACATTAAATATTATTTCTTCATTACCTCATTAAAATGATGGAATATTTCACTCTCTTTCCCTTCCCCGATCCACCTTATCATAATGCCATTACCAACTTCACCTACTCTTCCCTCATAACCAGCTTGCCCACCTTCTCAAGTTCTCCATTCACCCCATTCACAATATTGGTTTCTGCGAGATACATCTCGCGAGAACAATTATCCAAACTACCTTCAGGTCCTAATAATAATACACAATCTCGAGAGACACATCACATGGAATTGCTCTTTTCGTGATTGTGAGGATGAGGTGATGTGAGTCGGGCAGCAGAGAAAATAAATGAACATCAGGTTAGAGGAGAAGGAGATTGGGCAGGTAAATTGGTTTGAGTATCTGGGGGAACAGTGACCAGGAATGGTAAGGCGGAGGCAGAGGTGCGGAGGAGGATGCGATGGGTGTGAATGTGTGGAGGAAGGTTGAGGGATTTATGGCAGACAGAAAGATATCAAGGAAATTGAAAGGGAAGGTTCTGATGTCATATGTGGCACCGGCCTCCCTTTGCGGTCTGGAAATGGCAGCATTGACAGAGAGACTGCAGCAGAGGCTGCAGGTTTGCGAGAACAACTGGGTCAATCAAATTGCAGGAGTGATGAGGGTGGATAGTAGGAGGATGGATGAACTGAGGGAGGAGATTGGTGTGCAGATGAGCTTGACGGGGAGATTGATGAAATGTTGGCTTAGATGGGTTGGGCACTTGGTGCGGATTGGGGAGGAGAGAATGGCAAAGAGGACAAATAGGTTGAGGGAGCAAGGTAGGAGAAAATGATGTTGTCCACGGTTGAGATAGGAGGATTGTGTGAGGAGGAATATCTGTAAGGTGGGGTGGTTGGAGAGTGAAGAGAGTTGGCTGAGGCCAGAGGGAAATGGAGGAGGCAGAGCAGAAGTTTGGTCAAGGCAGGGCAGAAGCTTCGTGCCATTGGACCTCACCTGCTTATCTAGGGAAGGGGAGGAGAAGAGGTGATTATGAGTAGCCTAATTGTGTTAATAAATGAACCTAAATAAATTTACTATCTTCTTCGTGATTATATATATATATATATATATATATATATATATATATATATATATATATATATATATATATATATATATATATATGTAATATTAAATTAAATAATGACGAAACGATCTTGTGATTTTTGACGGACGGACAGACAGACAGACAGACAGACAGACAGACAGACTAATAAACGTATTATTATATAGATATTTTAAAAATAATTCAAGCAGCATTTCACTTGGCCAAAACACGCGTTACTTGGATTGAGATTTTGCCCACATGATCAGTCAATAAAGTTCGTACTTTTGGCTTGTGAAAGTGGATTAATGTTTTTTTGTGTGAGTTGAAGTAATTTATCAATGCCGTAACGATTAAGAAGCAAAGTATTATTATTATTGTTATGATTCTGTATTTTGCTTGCTCTATAATTCTTGCATTCGAAATTTCATTTCATGTAAAGATTATTTATTTGTACCCAATTTGAACTCCTTTTGATGAACCACAGACGGGACTGATCCATTTCTTTGTTTTCTTTTCAGGATCGGAGAGCCCGACGAGTGTGCCGGCACGGTCTCCTTCCTCTGCTCACCGGATGCTTCTTACATCACAGGAGAATCTGTCGTCGTGGCCGGTGGATTATTTTCCAGTGTGTAATATGAAATGCAAGTTAATGTCTCTTGCTTGCTCTACCAAGAGTAAAACACATAAATAGTGTAATTTACTCGAGTGGTAAAGTATTCGAATGCAAGGCAATTAAATAATTGGATAACAATGATTTATGGACTCGGGAACTCAATGGATTAAAACTTCATTAATCTATCTGTGGATGAAATATTGATTTGAACAATTTGTACATTTCTCCGTTTGAAGTGCCACAAACAATTAAAGTGATTTACCATAAAGGTACAAATTACATGGAAAATTTGGTCCATGTTTAGGTTAAATAAAATTTCAGAGGTATTGTGGTGCTTCAACCTCACAGCCCAAAGGTTGTGCTGAATGTCATATGAAAGATTAATAAAAGAATGAAGAGAATCTTTCTGAAATATTTACTTATCTGTGTGTGTGTGTGTGTGTGTGTGTGTGTGTGTGTATGTGTGTGTCCTCCATAATTCCAAAACCTTGAAACCAAGCAGCCTGAATCTTTGCATGCATACTAAGGCAGCTCCAAGGAATTCCATGAGTGAAAATTGTGTGGTTGGGTTAATGAAATTACCCCTTTTCAAGATAATCAATGGCCTTATTTAAAATATTTTTTATCAGCCGCATCCTCGGCCACATCGCTCTCTGGGGTCTAAAGGCGTATCCTTGGTTACCTCGCTGGGGTCTGAAGCCACCTTGTTTTTTGGCCTGTTCAACCATGCCTTGACTTGGACAGGCTGAAACGATTTCTTTATGATGAAGTTTTTTTTTTTCACTTTCCTCACTCATATTATGGAATGCCTGTTCATCATAGCTACGAATCACTGGATACAGTGCAATGCTTATAAACACCTGGAGATTTCAGCGTTCATGGCTTCATTTTATTTCCGCACATGTCATAACCTCGAGAATCTCTTAAATAAGCTGAATTCAAAATTTTAAGCGCCAGAATTGAACTTGGCAGCAGTCCCGACTGCTAAAGAACAGTGTTAATTTGTCTAATTCTGACATTGCTTTCATATTTCCGGGTGCATGGGTTTATTGACGGCAATTGGTAATCACTTGCCATGCCAGGCATTCCATTTGAGTGCTTGCTTGAGTGCTTAAGCCACTTGTCAAGTGCCCTGTAGTTGATAGCGGTCCAGTTCGTGCCCCGCTTCGGATCTACAGTCAGCAGTTGCTATTCAACATAGAGGTACGAATACAGCACAAACGGACATGGTACATATGGGTAGATTTGGATATGTAGGGATTTCGTGGGTGTGCGAGCATACCATTCCTGTTACGGGCACTGTGGTGGTGAAGTTTCATCCCATATCTTCTGGAGGTTTAAGGAGGTTTTCCTTTGTCCTCGTGGCTGTTTCTAAAGCAATTTGTAATCCATCCATCCATTGCATGAGGACCATTCTCTGTACAGAGCATCGGTTCTCTGCCGAAGCAGTCTCCTGGGCTATTGGGCACAATCCTGGACGGGTTGCCACTCCGACACAGGATACTCGAATGGCTCAATCATCTCAGCAAACTGGTACTCCTTTCACCAACCTCAGAAGGATAACAGGCTGAGTCAACCCCACCTGATGTAAATTCAATGGCCAAGCAGGATTTGAACTCAGGACCCTGGGATCCAAAGTCCACCACCCTATTAAGCCAACACCAGGCATAATTGGTTATCAGATGTGGTTTACAAATGTTATATGGTTTCTCTTTGTGAGTTTCAAAACAAAACATATTTGATAACACTCGATTTCCTTGCCATTTGCTGTGTTAATGTGTTTTCTAAATTACAGAGGCCAACTTTTTTTTTCTACCCATCACATGACAATTGGCAGCTGTTTGTAAAGATTAATGTTTGTGCACATCTCTTTGAAAACGTCTATATAAATGCAATGTTGTTTTTATAATTTGTTTATTGACATTCCTCAAAACAAGGGTGCAAACTACTCAAGGATTTTGGGTGGTATACAGTGCATACTGTAGTTGGTAATCACGATGGCTCCAATCTGCCGATTCCCGAAAAATTGCCGATGTTGGCCAAGCGTGTGTGTGTGTGTGTGTGTGTGTGTATGTGTGTGTATATGTGTTCATAAAGCATAACATTTTCTCTCTGCTAACTCCCCTCACCCCATCCCCCTCTCTCTCTGCGAACTCCCCTCCCACCACTACCTCCCTCTCTCTCTCTCTGTCCCATCCTCGCTCCACCCCCTCCTAATATAGTGCAGCACCCTCCCAAATAATCTCTATCTCCGGACGTGTCCAGACAGGGTTTATGTCTGGACAGTGTTTGTCTCCGGATGTATCTGTGTTTGTCTCTGGATGTGTCAGGGCGATGTTTGTCTCTGGGCGGTATTTACAGTATGACCTCTAGAAAATGGATTTCAAATAGTATTTTGTTTCCATCTTCACTGTAATTCTATGCAGAAGCATTTTGATGAGACAGTATGAATCATATTTAACACTCCACCACACGTCTGCCTTCCCTTCCTCTCACCTCTCGCTGCCGTCACTTCCCCCACCCTCCTTAATCCCCCTCCATCCTGGCTCCCCTTCCCTCCTCTCTCTTTTTCCCTCCACGTCCTCACTCTGCCCTCCCTCTCCCCCCCCCCCTTCGTATTCCCTTTGGCGAAGCGATGGGTGGTAATTGCTCATGATAAAATAATCATTGTTCTAATAGCAAAGGCCATGGTTAATTGTAGATATTTCACCTGTTGCTGTATAACTGTCCCCTTCCAGGCTTTAATGTAATGTGGAGGATTTGTTGAGCACTATAAATCGATATCAATAGAGAGGGATAAAATGAAAATGCTATCCTGTAAAGTCAGAAATGCAAGTGGGAATAAATTTAAAATAAACAAGAAAAAGAGCAATCGGAGATGGCAAACCTTTGTCAGAACTTGTTTTGTGTGGCGTTTGTGTACTGGTGTGTTACATAATTCATGAGACATAATTATAACTGCTGGCAATGATGACTGGGTACCAAGACATCCCACTTTGATTGGACACTTGACCCTGATCCATGATATTGTTACGTTTGAGGGGGGGGGTATGCATTCAAAGGGTAATTAGGATGTTTAATTAGGTATGCCATGCTGTTCGAGTTTACCAGGATCTCGATGTAATAAGTAGCAATTCAGTGGTGATAAGTTGTCTAGTAATTGTTCATTTCTTCAAGGGGGAAATGATAAATGTCACGTAATTAGATAGGGACATGGGATAGGGTAAGTGTGTCTGCGTAAACCCCTTTTGGTATTCTCTGAAGACTGGCCGTGACGTCACAGGACAGTGCAGCGGATGGCTCCGCCCCGTGATCACGATTGGCGGAAGGCGATGGCGGTGGGCCAATAAACGGCTCGATTGGGAGTGACGAGGATGAAGGATAAAAAGGTTCTGTTCGGGGTCGAAAAGGAAGAGGAAGAAGATTACAACCAAAAGATCGTGGTTTTTTTTGGTGTGGAAGCTGTGGCGGCAGAGAGCGTCCTGGTTGTTGTGCTGAATCGATCGTGTTCTTGATCGTGTCTGGGAGCCTTGCCGAGCCTCGTGCCTCGCTTTGGTTGGCTCTGGGGTTCTGCTGACTCGGAGTGCCGGGTCGGGTGGCGGGTGGACCTGCCTCCCTCTCCTGCTCGCGGCTTGGCGCCAGAACTGGTTCCCTGGTGGCTGTGAGCAGACTTGGGCCAGGACCAGGAGGTCGACAGCACCGCAGTTTCTCCTGCCCCCCCCCCCCCTGACGAGAGCAAGGCCAGCTCATCCGGCGCCGAACCAGGGACAGTTGCGTCCACACCACGGTCCAGTCTGACCACCAGAAATAGCTACGTTGTGTGTGTGTGTGTGTGTGTGTGTGTGTGTGTGTGTGTGTGTGTGTGTGTGTCTGCGTCTGCTTGGCGCCTTCGAGGGATTGAGAACTGTATATTCATTGGAATTGTCTGTGTTTTCCCCACGCCCGATCCCACACCATCCCGTCGAATCGCCCCGGGTCCCTCTTCTTGCCGTGTCTTGTTATTTCTGGTAATAATTAGAAAAACAAATAAACATCATCAACTCAGTGAAAAGTGACTCGTGCCACCTTCCTCGTCCCGTTTGCGGTAGAGCGATTAGAACCGCCATGTTTGGGTTATAAATAAATAAACCGCCTCCATCGTTTCGGCTCATTCTACGTTGGCGGGACTGTTCAAGTCCCGTGAACGTCACAATATTTATTATTATTCAATTGGATTAAAATGAATTCAATTCAAATCAAATGGAGGACCAAATAGGTACAGTCCTGCGTTGAAGTAATCAGAAGGAACCCGAACAAAAAACAAAGATGAAGTCATCGGGAGGAACCTGAATAGGATTCACGTTTCAGCTGCGACTCCTCGACCCTCAAACCCCTCCAGACACAGCCAAATGAGCCTTATTAAATAAAGAATCAAAATAAAAAAGAACCCAGATCAAAAAATTCTGGCTGATAGACCATGTGTCCGAAATTTAAAACATATATTCCCTATCATCACGAGATCATAATTGTGAACTTTGACGTCGATTGATGAAGTGATTCAAGAGAAAGCATTTTTCAAAAAGTTTTGCTCAATCAAATGTGGCTGCAAGACCATGTGACTTATCGATTAATTATTCGTGAATACACTGGTATCTCCCCAAGGCTTGTGGGAAGTTTCCCTTCGATTTGTCCAGCTGTTCTGGAGAAGAAGATTTTATGGGTTTTAGGGTAAATTGAATATGGCTGCAAAACCGTGTGACCGATGACATCATGTGTGTGAATGTTTTGTTCCTCATAGATAGGTGGTCATACTTGTAAAGTTTCACCTCAATCAGTTCAGCTATTTCAGAAAAGATTTTTGAACTTTTTAAAAAAAAACAATGTGGCTGCTGAATCAGATGACTGATGACGTCATCATTTCTTTTGGACCAATTTATCCCCACATGACCTTCAAAAATTTTCATACTGATTGGATGTAGCATTCTACATATGCAATTATGACGTCATAATGAAGACACCTCAGACATCATAAAAAAAAAATCATTTATTCACCATGAAGAGTACTTGCCATGAGCGAAGTTTCAATTTTTCCTCGATGCGGTTTCAGAGATAGAGGTCCAAAGTTTTACTGTTTTTCCAACATGGCTGCCACACCACGTGACTTATGACGTCAGATCTATAATTAAAAGATTCTACAAGAGTCGTTGCTCCTATGGTGAAAATGTCGCCTAAATCCGACAAGCGGTTGCGGAGAAAAACACTAAAGTTCTGTGCGGACAAACAGACAGACAAAGAAACGGATTCAAATGCAATAACCTCTCCTCTAGCGAGGGTAAATATTCCCGTGGGGGACTGACGGTTATTTCCCCAACAGATGGGGTGAAATGATGGATTAGGGCCATGCCCCCCCTCCCTTCCTGAAGTGCTACGGTCATGGGGAACACAACTTAAGTTAATGGCATGGTCCTGATGTTGCATGAAGAGTTTGGTCTGCATCTGGTTATCGGTTTCTGAGAAGATTTTTTAGCTCACCTGGAACGTAGTTTCGGAAAGCCTATGGGATGGCGCATCGTCCGTCGGTCCACATATACTTGCTGCTACTTCTCTGAAACTACACATAGGATTTTGATGAAACTTTATCACAAAGTTCATCACCCGTGTTATACAAAAATTTGTCCACACGATTAAAAATCAGGTCGAAGAGGATCTACGGGGGCTTTGCCCCCCAAAAGAGGTATTTGCTTTCTTCTCAGAAACTACACCCACAATTCCGATGAAACTTGACTACAGCTTCATCACCCATGATGTAACAAAGATTGTTCATGACATAAAAAAAAATCGGGGTCTAAGGGGGTGTATGGTGGGTGGTGACCCCCCCCCCCCAAATATGTGTTCGCTGTCTTCTTCAAAACTAAACACACAATTTCAATGAAACTTGACCACGGCCTTCATTACCCATGTTGTACCAAAGTTTGTTTACACCATTTTTATAAAAAAAAAACTGGGTCTAAGGTGATTTACAGTGGAGAGGGTGCCCCCCAAAATAGGTATTTGCTATAACATTGGTTCATTGGTACATTTTTCTGATTCAATCCCTCCTCAATATCATTATTCTTCCAGGTGAACTCCCAAAGGTATTGCCCTTATTTTTCACAGAGTTATGCCCATTTTGGACTTCGAAAACATCACATCGGTAAGAGGACTTCTTCTTCTTCTTTCGGCTGCTCCCGTTAGGGGTCGCCACAGCGGATCATCCGTATGATCCGCATAGTGATTTGGCACATGTTTTATGCCGGATGCCCTTCCTGACGCAACCCTGGTCGCCTCGGACCACACAGGGATATGGTACACCTATTTTAACCGGGGTATACACCGGCCCAGTATACTGGTACTCATTTCGCCGACCTCGGGAGGATGACAGGTTGAGTCAACCTCCTGGTGTATTAATTCAGTGGCCCAACGGGGCTTGAACTCAGGACCTTTTGGATCCCAAGCCGCTGCCCTAACCACTGCGCCAACACCAGGCTATCGGTAAGAGGACATATATTGAAAATAAAATATTGTTCTTGTTTAAAAAATAAAAAAATTAATTAACCAACAAACTAAGTAACTAACTAATTAAATAAATAAATAATCTTTTAAAAATTATTATTATTATTATTATTATTATTAATATTTTACCAGGGAGAACCCCCAAAAGCTGATTGCATCGGCTTCTTTTCATTGGAATCCTTGGAGAAACAACAAACATCAAGTTTAAAAGTTGATTCAAGATTCTTCAGTCTGGAGACGGTGAAGTTTTCCTCTCCGTTGCCGACGTCGGATACTTCAAAGCGTCATTCTTCCAGCACTTTTTCCAAGGTGGATTCAAACTGGTTTATCGTCGCACTCATGAACACTTCTCTTGGGAGACTGTTCCAAGGTGTGACTGTTCTCTGCCTGAATGTGGTTTTCCATCTCTTTCCTGCGGTTACTCTTCAAAAGTTTGAGTCCGCGTACGGCTACACGGTGGTCTGCTGAAGCGATGCTCCTCTGCAATCTTGCCTCTTAATTGGGGAAATCTGCAGCATAGCTCGTTTTCTCCTGTACTTTGACGATGGAATATTCAAGGCTAAAGCCCTCAATTCAGCAAATTCTAGCAAAAACTACAAAAAGGCTACCTGCCAAAAGCAGCCTTTAATTCATTATTTTCCCTAGCTCTTGCTTGATCAGAAAATAAAAACTTTGTTTTTAAAAGGCATCAAGCTATTAAATCTCTCAATGGTGGAAGGTAGAGCATTCGATATTTTAATGGGTGTTGAAAAGAAAGTATGAGGAATACCAAACAGTTTGTGTTGGACCAGATGAAATTGGAACAATATAAAGTTAAATTCATTATCGCTAGCATGGTATGGTAATTATTCCGATCAGAAATTTAGGTAAAATTGTCACGTTAGTGGTTGGGAAATGTATTGTGTTATTTTACAAACATGATCGAAATTTCAATTGAATTACTCCATCCGTAACATTTAATATTCCCACCTTGTCTCGTTCTATGTACTGCATGAATCAAGAGAATGTCCTGCAATGAAACGGAGTCTATTCGGGCTTATCACCTTCACATCGCAGACGATTTGTTTTCCCCAGATTTCTGCAGGGCACATGTGGTCCCCCATCAATCCCCTTCTGGTGAAACTCCCAAAATCCAGGATCACTGCTCACCTCCACGCATTTGTTCCACTTTTTTTTCGGTTTGTGGAATCAACTTCCACATCCTCTTCAATCTTGTTCTTCCCTCCAGGTATTCAAGACAGCTATTCACCACCATCTCAGATCATCCTCAATCCAAAGCCATAATCTTTTTTACCCCTATCAATCCTCCCTACCCCACCCCAAGCCCCCCTCCTTCCAAATTTCCAGTTTTTCCTTCCTGAGAATTTCCTTCTTCTGTACCCATCTTGTTCACCCCATTGTCCCCATTCCTCCTCACACCCATTGTTTCATCTCAGCCTGCCTCTTTTGTCCTTTGTCCTTCAACTTTGCTGTTCCATTTGTCCTGTTGCATACTGATCCATTCAGTGTTCTTCCATAAGCCTCGACTGCACACAAAAAAGTTATATCTGCACTATGTGGGTCGGAAGAATCTTATCGAGTGTGAACTTTACCATTTTGGTTTGCTTGGAAACATGACCTTATACTTTTGTTTAATTAAACTTTGAACTGTTTGGAAAATAATTTACATGCATTTTAAAGAGAATTAGAGCTGACTAATACTCATTGGTTTAAAGGTCGATAGATGAAGAAAATCATGTTGGGTTTAATGAATAAATATGGCTTCACTCAACACGTAATCGTTCTTTTCTTGAATAAATATCTTGAAAGTAAGATTTTAATTTTACTTGATGCCATTTTACGCTTCATGGTTCCTGCCAAAAAAAAAATAAACCAATGTCACCCGCAGGGTGACCCGTATCTTGCCAAAAGGTGACCATGTGTGACTTATTTAAGGTCACACTGAGGTGAACAGAGCTGCTATCCACCAGGAGCGACTCCTTGAGGAATATCTGCCTACGAGAGATTCCGATGAGAATCGTTCTATGGAGTTACCATGAAAAATATACTTTTGCCTCATAACGTCACCAAATGACGTCATAATGTCTCAAGCTTGACATACCTAGAAAGCACTCATCGAGGTGTTCAATTTGAGGTATTACACGATATGGTTCCTAAAACTTGAAAATTTGACCTTGGGGTCAAATATGTTTGACCTCAGGCGCTAATCATGAAGGTCAAGGCCAATCGCCACCAAAAATTAATCAGCTGAGCACCAGACCATGAACTATATTCCCAGCAAGTTTGAAGACGATCCGATTAAAATTACTCAAAAAAATAAGGGTTTCGTCGACTCCCCTAATTTGTGACAAAGTGACCTTGACCTTTGACCTTGACCTTCAAAATTTTATGCGCTGAAAGGGACCTCTATAGGCCTCTGATATGTGAAGTTACAAAAATTTCCAATGATAACTGTGCTCTGCAGAGTGATTTATACGTGATTACAGACCAAAAACAAAAAACAAACAACAACAAAAAAAACAACATATGAAGGTCAACGCCAATCACCACCAAAAATTAATCAGCTGAGCGCCAGACCATGAACTATATTCCCATGAAGTTTGAAGACGTTCCGATCAAAATTACTCAAAAAATAAGGGTTTCGTCGACTCCCCTGATTTGCGCCAGTGACCTTGACCTTTGACCTTGACCTTCAAAATTTTGTGCACTGAAAGGGACCTCTATAAGCCTCTGATATGCGAAGTTACAAAATTTTCCGATGATAACTGTGCTCTGCAGAATTTTTTATACGTGATTACAGACAAACAAACAAAAAAACCAAAAAAAAACGTACAAGCTGACTAACATATCTTGCAAAAACTTTGTTTTGGCAAGATAACAAGCTCAAATGAGCTAAGATCCTCGTCCTCTTAATGATGACGTCATAAAAACGAATATGACGTCATTGTGATGTATCAGGTTTGCGATAAATTATCTGTGCTGATGCCCAGCTTGATTCCCGCAAACAAAATTCGAACAGCTTGCCTAGTTTCGGAGATAATGGTATAGGCGATTTCCATTAGCAGCGATATTATGACGTCAACTTTTTTTCTAGGAAGAATTTCCAAAATCGGAGATGGTTACTGCCTGCGTGTGGGCTTTCTGCATATACATGGCAAGTTTCACGAAGATCCGATGAAAACTCTGGGTTGTGAAACAAAAAATGCCAAAAAATAGGAATGACGTCATAGAAATTGATATGACGTCATAGTGATGTATCATATGTGCGGTAATTCATCTCTCCTCATGTCCTGTTCGATTCCCGCAAACAATTCAAAAAGCTTGCCTAGTTTCGGAGATAATTTATTAGGTGATTTCCATTAGTGGAGATATTTTGATGTCATAACTTTTTTTCTAAGAGGAATTTTCAAAATCGGAGATGGTTACTGTCTGCGCAGGGTATTTTTACATATATACGCCAAGTTTCAGGAAGTTTTCGATGAAAACTGCAGGATGTGAAACAAAAAAGTCCACAAGAAAAAAATGAAGAAGAAGAACAACAACGTGAGTAACATTTCGAGATCCTCCACGAGGATCGAACAACGCACGATGGGCCTCGCTTCTTTCCGTGACGTCATCTCGAGGCACTTGACGCGTCACGATTTTGGCGATCGTCATAATCTGGGGATTCTTGATCAGAAAATTATTCGTCAAATTCATTTTGCGACGAGTCTGAAAACGATTTGTGCTCCTATATCAATTGCGTGCCGACGAGCTTTCCCTCGATGACGTCATGGAAGTGGATCTTCGATCTTAAGGGGCGGTATACACCCCGACGGGTTTGCTTTTTTTTTTGAGTGTAACGCCTCAAAAAAATTATTAGAATTAAGAACTGTGGTGTAGCCATGCCCACGGGGAAGGGCATGATGATGATGCATGATGGGCGTGATGGTGGAGGAGTGGCCGTGGGGTTCGGCGAGGGATATGATGTGTGCACGCCGTCTGAGGCGTCGTAGTAATACTGGAGTCGGCCGGCTCGTGAGTGTACCGCGTACGGAATAAAGGGGAGCCGCGGGCACAGTACGCCCTGGCTCGCACTCGTGCAACACAGCCCGGCTCGACTGTTCCTCCGCTTCGTGTCTGCCTGCTAAGCATCTCCCAATTCAGTACAGTACAAGAACCACGTTTATTTCTCTGTTGATTAGTTGAAAATCTACATAATAACATTAAAAAAAAAT
>NC_140968.1:29637196-29672196 GCF_056783735.1 Eptatretus burgeri | reverse complement strand
GGAGGAGTGAAGTCACCGGAAGTTCACTTTCCACCATCTTGTCTCCCCCAAAACATCACTGCAGCGAATACGAACACAGCAGACTGGCAGTAAGAAATCTCCAAATGCAAGCAATAAACTTTTCATGTAACTCATGCAAAGTTTTATCAGTTGGTGTAATGAACTTGTGAAAATCACAGACCTCGTGTGACCGTGAGAGAATGTCGCTTTGCGTGGTTTAATCACCTTTTACGTCTGTGCGCTGACAGGGAACGTTGACATTTCACATTTTCATGTGTTAAGTGTATTTTGTGATGTCATACACACGGTGATTAAACTCAGGTGGTGACATTTCGGCCCTTCATACCTGCACCACATCAACACAAGAAAATTCTAAATGTTTTTTGTGACGGTTTTATGGAGTTTTTTTTTTCCCAACTTCCAGAGGAGTGGGCATGGCCGGACAGTCTTGGGTAAAAAAAACAAAAAAACAACCACACACAACACCCCTTGACAAGACCCACCCCCATCAACAACACTGCAGACGTGCACATAATCATCCATCAATCCTCAAACTTGCAAAAAGACCTGCCAACATCCCTCTACCCCTCTCTCTCTATCGAGTGCAGCCTGTGGCTGCTGGTTGCATCATTGGTTGGAACGCAGCTGTGCCGCTGATGAAGTGTCCCCCTTACCAGTACACTGGTACTCTACTCATTTTGCTGACCTCGGAAGGATGACAGGCTGAGTCAACCTCCTGGTGTATATTAATTCAGCGGTCAACGGGACTTGTACTCAGGACCCTGGGATCCCAAGCCGCCACCTGAACCACTAAGCCAATCTTTTTCCTCTACCCCTCAATCTGCATAACTTCCAGGTTCCTATCTAATTCCAATTTAAACCCATCTACTGTTTCTGTCACCAATTCCTTTCCAGGGACACCGTTCCATGCATTAACTACTCTTTGAGTGAAAGACCCCTACCTCACTACCTTCTTAACTCGACTCTTCTTTCCTCTCAAGCGGTGCCCCTGGTGCGATCACTGTGTCTACTCTGCTGAATAATTCTTCTGCACTTATTTTGTCGATGCCCTTCAATACCTTAAACATCTCAATCATATCGCCTCGTATCCTCTTTCTTTCTTTCTATTGCACAAAGCCCTGTCTCCTTCAACCGCTCCTCAGCTGAGTCGAGTGAGGCCCGGAATCAATCTGTTCGCCCTGCGTTGAACCCTTCGACATGGCAGCGATGTCCTTCCTGAGTTGTGGTGACCAAAACTGCACACAATATTCTAAATGTGGCCCTCACTAAATTCCTGGGTGATGTTAACAACTCTTTTGATATATAATTGATCCCCCTCCAAATACAACTGAAAACCAGATTTGCTTCACATTTTGCTGCCTGACACTGTGCTGCCTGCTTACCTCCCATATCTCTTACCGCCCCGAGATCCTTCCCCCATGTGACACACTCCGACATTACCCCTTGTATCCTGTAATCTCTATTTATATTGTTCTTCGGAAGAACTTCTTCCCCATCCCCAACACCTTACACTTGCTCAGGTTAAATTACATTCTCCAATGTTTTGCCCAATCTATGAGAGTATCAACACTTTCCTCAATCTGATCACCACCCCCTCTGCTATCCACCTTCCCTCCAAGCTTTGTGTCATCTGCAAATTTGGAAAACCTCTTCACCCCTCTCTCCAAATCATTGATGTAAATAATTAATACTAATGGTCCGAGTCCTGATCCCTGAGTACATATAAAGTTGACAACATTAAGAGAAGAAAGAGAGGTGGGATGGAAGGCATCCATGGTGTAAGGGAGGGAAGTGAATGAGGGGGAAGAGGGGGAGAGTCTGATGGGGGGGGATTCTTTCCCCCACTCCTCCAAATGGTAGGGGAATGTTTATTTAACCTGAAGTTTGTACATTCTAAAACATTCTTGTGTGCAAAATGAAAGCAGTCTAATCATCTTCTTCATTTATTGATGTAATTTTTCAGTTTTTAACACGTAACTCCTGAATATGTTTTGAACTTTACATTGTATAACACACAAGGAGTGTTGAGATTGGGGGGGGGGGGGTACCCCACGCTGCCTGTGAGAAAAGTACACAACTACATGATATTATTTACGAGAAGGATATTATATTTATAAGGTTTCAGGATGTGTTGGACATTGAAAGGCTTTGTACGGAGTTATTGGCCTCGTCATGGTTAACTTTTACCTGCGAACTTTGGTCTCAAAACGCCCTTCAAGCCAACATCTCGTAGCTTACAACCTTGCCCCGAAATCAGTAAGAAACGCAGAATAACAAAAAATTGCCTAAAATAACAGAAAAAAACATGACTGGTTTTGTTTTGTTATTGATGAAGTGACCTGGAGCCTAATGTAACTTGGATGTTAGGCCTATGTTTGTTTTCCGATCCAACCCGGTGTCGGGCCTCATAATATCCATTGATCGCCTCCTTGCAATTGCCAAGGAGCTCCAAGGGAATTGTCCGGAATTCGATTGAGTAATAGGAACAGTAATTTACTTCAAAATCCATTAAAATATTAGACAGAAGTTGAAATATATTTGGAGAAATATATTTTGCAAAATCGGCCGGGCCCGGTTCAACATTGCTGTTACGACAGTTCGCCTCTTTTGGGGGAGACAAGATGGCGGAAAGTGCACTTCCGGTGGCTTCACGCACGAGTCGTCGTGACCAATCCAGTAGTAGAGATCAGTGAACCCGAGTTGTTTTTATTTTATTCTCGAGAGCGATTGAGGCAGCTGTCGGTGGCCTATACACCGCCCAAATAAAGGTACGTGTCAAAAGAACATGTTGCATGCTTGCAGCATGATCGCCCGTGGGGGTGGGTACTCTGCTACTAAACCATAATTAGAGAAATGGGGGGGGGGGCAAACAAACGTGGATGGAACAAACAAACATGGTGAGATGAGACGGAAATCAATAGAACGAAAAGACATTGGGTTTTTGGGCACGATGTCAGGATGAGTCGCCACCTTGAGGGCATTTCAAAGAGAGACCAACCTCAAGAAACACTGGAAGCCTGTTTTGTAGAATGGAGAACGGGACAAAAGGCATATATGAATGGGCCATGCGTGTCAGACATTTTGGACGTCCTACAAGGGAGAGCTGGGTGGACAATCTCGATGTAAAGAAATGGATATTGAGGGGATTGTTGAAGGAACTTGTGTGACTTTAACATGAAAAGAGTACACAGAGTGTTGCAGTCTACATGTTTGTGATACTTGTAATAGTTAGCCCGTTCGCCGTGTAGTGGAAGACGGTTTTGCAGTCACTTCTGTGTGTCTGTCTGTCTATCTGCCTGTGTGTCTGTCCAGGCCATAACCTTTTTTTTTTTTTACCATTTGAGCTTTTGTCATCAAATTTTCAACAAAGCTTTATGATTAAAATATTGAGAAGACTAATTTATCGTTTTGTTATTATTATTATTATTATTATTGTTGTCATTGTTGTTTGACCCTTTTCTGGCCTTTTTTTTGTTTGTTTTTCTCAGCAATCACTTGTCTGATTAACAAAATTCTCAGGGAAGGAGTGACCACCCCCCCTTCCTCCATGGAGAATATTTTAATGAAAATTGTGACATCATAGGTCATGTGGAGTGGCAGCTATCTTGGATGACACACAAATAATTGAAAACTTATCATCTGAAACGGCTGATCAGAAAAATTTGAAACTGGCACATCTCATTCTACTCCAAATGGGGAATCACAGATTGTAACGGTGGCATCATTGGTGAAGTGGAAGACCAGCCATAAATGTTTTAATCAAAATCGTTGTTGACCATTGAGATTCAGTGTGTATCTCCAGGCCGTAGCATTTTTAGCAATGGACCTTTTGTCATAAATTGTTCAATAAACCTTTATTATAAGATTGTGGAGAACACAAATGAATAAAATGTACAATGTTTTTTAAAAAAATTTTAACTGTCATTTTCATCAAGTTTAGTTTGAGTACAAAGCAGATGCGGACGAGCGTTGCATTTTGAGTTGCTTTCTTGTTGCTATTTTGATACTGTGCTTGGTTGACTGAAATACAAACTTTCGATGCACCAAAATTCACAACAGGTACAAAATGAGATGTTTGACATTTTCCTACAGGTTCCTGGCTGTCACTTTTACTGACGTCAGCATTGCATCTGGGAAATATGGGTCAAAAGTCCTGTTTCCATTCACCGTTGGCTTTAAAGGAATGGGTCAAATTGCAGCCTTGGGACTAGAAGAGAGCCACGATCTAACTCGAGGCCAACCTGTTGCTCACCTGGCAAATGGAGCCTTTGCTGATTACAAGGTGGTCTCAATTAGCAGCACATTCCTTCTACCTTCTGTAAGTATATTATACTTTTCTTTTTTTTATGGGGGGGGGTGGAATTGACTCAAATACAAACTCTCATACGAGCCTCGACATTGTATAAAAAATATATATATATTTGCCCAATAACAAATACCTTGTAATACCGTAGTGTACTTTACCTGGAGCTCTTTGTTACCCCATGTACACAAAGCGAAAAGTGTGGTTAAAGCAATTGGTTCAAGTCTGTCTGTCCATCCGTCCATCATCAGTTTCTGATCTCCGGTTTGTGATTGAGGAACAATTTATTTAAATTGAACGAACGTTGAATTTTAATAGGAAGACGGGTTTGTTGTTTGAATGTACCTTGGCTTAGAATCCGCCCCAATCGCACATGCGTAGAGAGGAGTGAGATCATTCGTTTCGCTGTCTGCCTGCATGGCAGTTAAAGAAAATGGAAAATTATTTCAAACAAGAAACTTACTGTTTTTAAGGGCATTGTAAAGGACATAAATAACGAGCATGAATAACGAATGTAATGTTTTTCGATGCGGTCGTGTAATAGACGCTGGGTTAAATGTGGGTAAAATCCCTTTATTTCAATTTAATTGTATATTTGAACACTGTAGAACACAAATCGCCTTCATAATACTTTCAAGAACGTCCAGTTTTGCAGAACTTCAATTTAAATAAAGGTTCAATGGGGGTGGTGAAAAAGGTAATGTTCGGAAATGCCTATTTCATTCAATGGCATTAAAATTTTGGATTGTCTTTGTTTTTTTTTTAAACGATAGATAAAAATCATTATTTTATTAATAAATAATTGAAGTAACTTCGCCAGGTAATGTGTTCTATAAACTCTCTAGTTGGATATGTCGTTGACATTTTACAGTGTTTAATGCCAACTCCTGGGAATAGAGAGGGCTGGCAGGATGACTGGGAGGTATCACACTCCCCTCTGAGCTATGTATCCTGACCCAGCTACAAATTGTCATATTGTTGTTCCGCAGGCAAGGCTCGGCACCACTATGTCGCCCTTCTCTTTGAGTAGACATTAAACCGGAGGACCCAGTTGCCATTAATGGGCTTTGGTGGTTGTTAAACTCCCACTGTGTCTATTGCAAACAGTCGGAGAGTTATTGCCAACAACCCTGAACAAATGACTAGTTCCTGCCACAGTTGAACATCAGGCATGGCCAATGGCCAGCCACTTTGTGAAAGACAAGCAAAACCAACATTTGTACTGTCGCTTAAAATATGGGTTCAATGATGGTTATATGTTATCCTTTGTTCTACTTATCGATCATATTGTTACCGCTGTGGAAATTCGCATTACACCATGAAGGGCCCGTAGGTGAGATATCTCTAAGTACATGTGTAGTTAGCCCCAAACCCGTTGTTTAGAGGGAATTTATGTGATTCATTCGGTATGCGACGCTTTGAGATGGCCGTTTTTCTGTTCTATCTTTATTTTGAACCAACCACGTCTCAACCGCCATCACACAACAACCACCAACCACAATTCCGCTTCACAACAACCACCAACCACAATTCCGCTTCACAACAACCACAACCACACCTGCCTCTCAACAACCATGCCATCCTCACCACTCCGCCAGCAACCGTCAACATCTCCACGAACACAAAAGGGGAACAACAACAACTCCCACCCCGATTTCCCTAGATGTTTCCCTGGATTTAATTTCCCTGGATTAAACAAGAATTACGGTTGGAACTCAACTCCCACCCGGATTTCCCTGGTAAACAAGAATGACGGTTGGAACTCAACTCCCACCCCAATTTCTTCAGTGGAATGTTCCCCCCCCCGCGTGCCGTGAAGGGAGGGGCGGGGTGCCGGGGAAAGAAAAGGGCGCACGGAGGCGCCGTTCAGAGGAAGTCAGGTCAGGGCGGTCGGTGAGAGTGTGTCAGTGTCAGTCGACGGTTCATGGTCTTCTGCCCGTCTGGGTCTTGGAGAAGTGGTCCGTAGAGCGACCCGCTCATTGGAGCTTGCAGTCGGTGGAGAGTCCGGACGTCGCAGAGGGGACGCGGACTGGAGGCGCCGCTCTGCCAGCTGTGTCGCACGGACCTGCGCGTTCGTATAAGGAGCGCCGGAGAGAGCTCGCCCACCATCGCACCGCGAGGGTGCAGGTAACCTGCAGCGGTCTCGTGGGACTCGTTCGTTCTGCCTAGTCCCACGCCATAAAGGCCCACGGGCCCCGTCTGCCCCCTTGTCTATGAGGGTGGCCTTTTCTTTTGCTTTCGAATGAATGTTGTCGGCGCTGTATGTAAAGTAGAACTGCATAAGTGTTGCCGTGTGTACGCGTATTCGGTAGTAACTCTGCGTCATTGTTTCTTTTGTTTTAACTTCTTTGTGCATTTTGACTGTTTGGCTGTATATGTGTGCTTTCCGTGTGTCGCGTAATAAATGTGCATTGTGTGAACTGTTTTCCCGTTTCGCTTCGTCTTTTCTTTATTGACCCTCCATCCTGCTTCACGTAAAGGGTTCGTAGTGGGCTTAAGACACCCGGTAATTAATCCGAACCGTCGAGGCCGACGATAACACTGCTCGGTTATCACTGAAGCACGGAATGGACCGCTTAAGCAGTTCGTGTGCAGAGTCGGCCTGTGGCGTGGTACGATCGCCCGGTCGACCATTCGCGCAGGTACTTGGGTAGATCGAATTTGGCGAGCAACCCTATCCTGCGCGGGTGGGCAATTGGCACGGTCGTGGTGGGGTTAAATCCCCACCCGTGACTTGATCCCGGCATTGTTCCGAGAGGGTCACGACTGAATTGTCCGTCCGGTGGGCGACGCGGTCGTGATTCGAGTGACGTGGCTGTCCGCACGCCGGCTGGCGCGAATTCGCAACACTGGTGTCAGAGAGCGGGAAACAAACTCTCCCGTCTCCAAGCTAAATTCACGGGGAATCGGTTCAGGGGTGAGAGGAGCGACCCCCGATTCCCTCCAAATTACGAGCAATTAAAATTAACCCCTTACGAGAAATAAGATGGAGTCCCAAGGTGAACGGGTGCCGGGGGTATTAGGTATGCCTTTAGATGTATTGATAGAATCCATGGTCGAGGACGCCTTCGCCATGCGGTTTGGACCCGTATCAGAAAATTGTAATCAGTGGGGGAGCTCACCCTAATATTCTGAGCACGAACTTTGCCGGCAAACGGAGTCGCAAGATGGCGGCGCGGCCGCACTTCAGCGCGGCACGAGGCGTGAGCAGACCGCGATTAATGGCGCTACGAACGGCACGACACGAGGCGAGCGCTCCCAACAACTGCTTCAAAGCACGGGGTCATGGCAGGCGAGGCAGGGCGACGGCAGTACATTGCAGATTGAATTGGACGAGGCACAGGAACGAATTCGGGGGTTGGAAAAGGACTTAACCAACGCAGACTGGGTTCATGAGGATAATGTGCACACGGAAGCACAACGATTGGCCGATGCACAGGAACAAGTTCAGGAGCAAGAAGAGGACTAAGCCAGCACAGTCGAGAAGCTACATAAGGAAACGACATTGGTACATTGGTTGCGTGGGTTTTTACTACAAAAGGTGAGTGAACAGAATAAAAGGAAAGAGGAAGAGCAAATTGGTATCTCCCAGGATAGGAACAGCTTAGAGGGAGAATGGGAAAAAAGTTGGAAGAAAAAAAAATGCGAACACGACTTGGAAGTAAAGCAACTGAAGGAGGAGGTAGAAGAAGGAAATCGGAAAAGAGAAGGACTGGAACAGACGATAAAAAGAAAACAGGAATGGCAATAATTCCATAAGAAATTGCAGGAAATGGTGCAGGAAGTAGAGATCAACAAAGTGAAAGAAACAACGAGATTGGAGAAGGAAGAACGAGAGGAACAGTGGAATAAGAAACAAAAGGAACACAAATTGGAAATTCACCAACTAAAGGAGATGAGAAAGGAATTGGAAAAGAAAGCTTCTGAGTTACAGAACGAGCTGAGGTTGTTGAGAGAGGAAACGACGAGAACGGAGAATGAAACGTTAAGGAACCACACTGTACGGATCGAACAGTTGGAAGCGAAAGCCAGATTAAAGAATGAGGAACAAGAAAGACAGTGGAATAGAAAACTGAAAGAGTATGAATTTGAAACTGAACGACAAAAGGAAAAGAATAGGTTGGAGTACGAGGAGAAAGTGAAAGAGCAAGGAATGAAGCAGGAAGGAGAAATCAGGAGATTGAAGGACACAACGAGATTGGAGAAGGAAGAACGAGAGGAACTGTGGGATAGAAAACAACAAGAACATGAATTTGAGATCAACCAATTGAAGGAAACAATGAGGTTGGAGAATGAGGGACAGGGGGTGAAAGAAATTAAAAAAGAAAGACAAGAACAACTGAAAAAGAAAGCAAGGTTGAGGTATGCAGAGATAATGGAAGAACAACGAACGAAACAGGAAAAAGAACGAAGCCAATTGAAAGAAACTATGAGATTGGAGGCTGAGAAGCATAAAGAACAGTGGGAGAGAAAACAAAAACGATACGAGTTTGAAATTTAACAACGAAAACGGGGGGCAAGATTGGAGTCAACGGAGACTGAGAAACTCCGGAAGGAGAACGAACAGCTAATGGGGCTCAGAGAGGAAGAACGACTCAGATGGACAGAAATCAGGAACAAGGAGAGAAAATGTATAGAGACGCGGGAGATAAAAAAAATAGAGAAGAGACTGCACGATAAGGAAGGGGTTAAAGACGCGCGCACACACACACACACACACACACACACACACACACACACACACACACACACACACACACACACACACACACACACACACACACACACACACACACACACACACACACACACACACACACACACACACACACACACACAGGGAGGGAGTGGAGGACCATGAGGGGGAGCTGGCGGACTGTTTTGGGACCCGGTGCGAGCAGCTGGATAGCCTCCTTCGGGAACAGAGGGAGACGCTATTCTCCCTTGAAGCTGATCACGACCAGGTGAGTTCGGTCGTGTCGAGCGAGTTCGAGGGGACGGGAGCTGCGAACGTGTGCACGCCGAGCTTGGGGGGTATAGAGACCCCGGAACCCCTTGTGGGGACACGAATCCCCAGTGTGGTGGTCCCGGTGTGTGTAGTGCAAGGTGTGAGTGCGCCCCGTGTGTGGAAGCGACCCCGTGTGCGAGTGGTGTGGTGGCAAGTGTGCCGAAGGGCGTACTTCCCAGCACGCCGTGTGTGAATGTCACAGCGAGTGTGAGAGAGACAGTGTGTGCAAGGTCATTGTGTGTAAGGGAGATGTCGGTCGGCATGCGGGAACACGCGGCCGCGTCTTCGAGTGTGAGTGTGATGGAATGGAGAGTGAGCATCGTGACACGTGGGAGTGCGTGTGTCGAATGGCGACGACAACGGCGACAGAGGGACAAAGGCCGGGTAGCGGCCGTAGTTGCTTCGGGGACCGCGCCAGGTTCACCCAGCAGCGAGCGCGCGGTCCGTGCTGTGCAACGCACGAGGCCCCCACGTGCGCACTTGCGGGAGTGAAACCCGGTCCGGAAACACCAGCGGTGGATGTTGCTGATCCCGCGGACGGACAAAGTTTCGGCAGGATTATGGATTTGGACCGGACGGGTTCTCCACGCGGGCGGGTGTGTTAAGCTCCACGGGCAGAGCACATGTGTTCGCATGGGATACCCCTCGAGACGTGGGGCTTGTGTTTTTTTTTATGCGCCGGGTGACGTCATGGCTGCGTGTATAGTTGGAATCCGTCAGGAGGGTGAATCCCTGCCGGATGGTACCGTCCAAGAAGGACGAGGGACGCGAACAGCTGCCATGACGTCACGTCAAAGGTGCGCGGCTGTGAATTGCCGCGCTGGTGCGCAGGTTGCGAGTTGCCGCGCTGGTGCTGCGCAATAATAATAATAAAAAAAAAGCAGGATTCCCGGGCAAGGGGTGGAAGACCCCCTGGCCTGGGCAAAGGATGACAACTAGTTAGGGGGAAGGGTTAGTGTTAGTTAGACCGACTTCATGGGGCAGGGGTAAGTCCTCATGGAGTCCATGGAATGGATTAGGTAGAGGGTTTTAGTGAGATTTAGGAGGGGAAATGATTTTTGATGATTTGGAGACAGTGACAGACTTGTGGATGTGTCGAGGGGACGTAGCTTCGCTACGTAGTGTTAAATGGAACGTGCTGTATTTTAAGGGACGACGTGGGAGCACGAGTTAGTTAGGGGATGTAGTTAGCAGGATGGCAGAGTTCAGCGGTGTGTGTGTGTGTTGAAGAGTTGGTGAGTTGTGTTGTGACGTGATGAGTGAGTGAGGCCAGCGAGCCTGGGTGTATGGAGCGATTGTGGAATGCATGGTGCGATGAGTGATTGGGGGGAGGAGTGACTCCCGCCCAAGGGACCCCGGGGTCAGTGTAAAGTGAGTTAGCTGGGGTAGTTAAATTGACAAAATGGGGGTCGTTTTGTTGTTGGTGGGAAAGTAGGCCCGAAACCCATTTGGAGGGGTGCAGGAGCCGTGTTGACGGGCTGGGAGTGTGGCTACGAACGGCGAGTATCGCTGAGTGGGTACCACGGGCACCGGGCTAGTTGGCCGCGGTAGGCCAAGGGCCCATGGGGGGCCGGGATAGCGTAGTGGGCACGGGTGCACCCGCATGATGCGGGGGCCCGGGGTGCCGTTAGCCGCGTGGGCAGTGTTGTGGGCACGGGTGACCCTCGGAAAGGGGCCCGGGAAGCCAGCCTGCCACGTGAGCGTTTCAGTGGAGTCACCAGGGAGGGCACTCCCCGGTGTTTAGGGAGCTGGTAGGCTCGGAGGCAGTGTAGTGCCCGGGGGTGCCGTAGCTAGAGAATCGGCAGAGGGTAGTGCCTGCCAAGGGAGCCACGCGTCCCAGCCATGAAACCGTGTGAGGGCACGGGCGGAAAATTGAAGGGCGAGGCCCAAAATTGTGAGGACACCAACACAGGCGACGGGAATCTGGGTTGATAGAACCAATAGATTAAGCGAGAGGCGCTTGTTGAAAGCCCCGGGGTAGCTTAAAGGTTAATGGTTAGGGTAGATTAGGAAGTGTACCCCTCCGCACCATCCTTCCCTTCGCTCTGGTTGTGGGCTGCTGGACCCACTTTGTGTTATAGATCGCTGAAGTCTGGGGAGGCCATCCTGAGGCTTGAGTTGGGCCTCGACACAGGATGCTCTCCCTCATTCCCCTCCGGGAAGGGAACGTAGGGGTTGGGAGTAGGCTAGGTGACGAGATAGGTTAGCCGAACAAGGAGAGTAAAGGGGGTTAGGAGACGAATTATAGTGGGGAAGTAAGGATAAAAAAACAACAACAACAAAAAAATTAAGTTGGGGTGAAATTGGGTTTTACAAATTAAGGGAGTGGGTATGGACAGTGACAGGCAAAGGCGATAGGTGGGAGGGAGACAGTAGGCAGGTCCGAGCCCGCCTTCCGAGTGGCCAGCACCACCGCACTCCCTCCACCAACCTCCATTGAAAGGCAAAGGCCGGTTCACTTCATCGGCTGGCTGTGTTTTACTACGAGGCCTGTGCCGGCCGGATCGTCTGCTGGCTGCGTTTGCCTGCCATGGCCTTGTTCTGCAGGCTGTGTTTGCCTGCTGCCTTTGCCATGCCATGCCCACTGCCCCTGTTCACCAGCCTCGTTCAATTTTGCTTTGCCCCCCTTGTTCATTGCTATGTGCGCCAGGATTGTCGGCAAGCCACAAGGACTGTCCTGTTGGCAGCTACAACACGGGCCTGCAGTGTCGGCCCGTGCGCCGGTTCACCGTTGACTGTTGACTTCTTTTTCCTGCAGAGTCCATTGATCCTGGGCCATGGTTAGTGTAGAATTTGGAAGTAAGATGTACTGTACATATCAGTGCGCCCCCGGCATGTCTGTCTTAGCGCCGGCAATTTTATTTAAGTCGTCCGTATGAGTGGGTTTGTTTAGTTAGTTACTCAGCCCTCAGGTTATTTATTTTGGGGACACGAATACCATGAATGTCGTACTCAGGGATCCGAAGGTAAAACGTACTAGGGAGAACTACACGTGATGGCACACCAGAATTTGACGACTCGGGACGAGTCTGTAAAAAGGGGAGGGGTAGTGTTACGGCTGTGGAAATTCGCAAACCACCATTCAGGGCCCGTAGGTGAGGTATCTCTCAGTACATGTGTAGTTAGCCCCAAACCCGTTGTTTAGAGGGAATTTATGTGATTCATTCGGGCTGCGACGCTTTGAGATAGCCGTTTTTCTGTTCTATCTTTATTTTGAACCAACCACGTCTCAAGCGCCATCACACAACAACCACCAACCACAACTCCGCTTCACAACAACCACAACCACACCTGCCTCTCAACAACCACGCCATCCTCACCACTCCGCCAGCAACCGTCAACATCTCCACGCACACAAAAGGGGAACAACAACAACTCCCACCCCAATTTCTCTAGTGGAATGTCCCCCCCCCCCCGCGTGCCGCGAAGGGAGGGGCGGGGTGCCGGGGAAATAAAAGGGCGCACGGAGGCGCCGCTCAGAGGGAGTCAGGTCAGAGGAGGTCAGGTCAGGGTGGTCGGTGAGAGTGTTAGTGTCAGTCGGCGGTTCATGGTCTTCTGCCCGTCTGGGTCTTGGAGAAGCGGTCTGCAGTGCGACCCGCTCGTTGGCGCTTGCAGTCGGTGGAGAGTCCGGACGTCGCGGAGGGTACATGGACTGGAGGCGCCGCTCTGCCAGCTGTGTCGCGCGGACCTGCGCGTTCGTACAAGGAGCGCCGGAGAGAGCTCGCCCACCATCGCACCGCGAGGGTGCAGGTAACCTGCAACGGTCTCGTGGGACTCGTTCAGTCTGCCACGTCCCACGCCATAAAGGCCCACGGGCCCCGTCTGCCCCCTTGTCTATGAGGGTGGCCTTTTCTTTTGCTTTCAAATGAATGTTGTCGGCACCTTCTGTAAAGTAGAACTGTATAAGTGTTGCCGTGTATATGCGTATTCGGTAGTAACTCTGCGTCATTGTTTCTTTTGTTTTAACTGATGTATGTGCATTTTGACTGTTTGGCTGTATATGTGTGCTTGCCGTGTGTCGCGTAATAAATGTGCATTGTGTGAAGTTTTCCCGTTTCGCTTCGTCTTTTCTTTATTGACCCTCCATCCTGCTTCACGTAAAGGGTTCGTTGTGGGCTTAAGACACCCGGTAATTAATCGGAACCGTCGAGGTCGACGATAACACCGCTCAGTTATCACTGTTGCACGGAACGGACCGCGTAAGCGGTTCGTGTCCGGAGTTGGCCTGTGGCGTGGTACGATCGCCCGGTCGACCATCCGCGCAGGTACTTGGGTAGATCGAATTTGCCGAGCAACCCTATCCTGCGCGGGTGGGCAATTGGCATGGTCGTGGTGGGGTTAAACCCCCACCCGTGACTAGCTCCCGGCGTTGTTCCGAGAGGGTCACGACTGAATTGTCCATCCGGTGGGCGACGCGGTCGCGATTCGAGTGACGTGGCCATCCGCACGCCGGCGGGCGCGAATTCGCAACAATATTTTCTACCATTGCAAGTTAATCTATCCACAAGGCCATGTGTTGTAGTTCTGTTTCATATTATATTCTTATGACGATGTGTAAGGGTTGGAACTCGGCCTGGGCGATAACTGCAATGGGACGATTATTGTGCTTTCCATTTGCTATCACGATAACTATAATGGAAACTATTCATCATGATAACTGCTGTGCATGTGCAGGAGATAAATCACACATTGAACCCGTATATTGATGGTATATTGGCTGTGTTTAGCATTTATTGTGTTTAATTTCTTTCAAAAGATATACCCATATTAAATGCAGCACTATAAAATATAGCAGGTGATATAATCTCCAATATGTAATTTAAATGGTATATCATGAAACGATAAACATCAAAACAAGAAGATGTCGTGCAGAGCACGATACTTGCAAAATGCATAAAACAAATTTGACCTCGAAAATAATTGGTGGTGAATTCAATGACAAAAATATGCAACTCCTCTTCAAATTTCAAGTGAATCGGATGAAAATTGACAATTTTAGAAATTCGGCCTTTGTTGACCTTTTGACATTTTGACCTCAAAGCAATAGGCTTCTTCCTTATGACAAACTCTATCATGTGGTGAAGGTTCGTGAAGATTGGTGTAAAATTGTGACCAGTAGGCGATAAACAGATAAACAGACAGAATAACAAAATCAACTAATCGATGTACTTGAAAAATCTTCGATTTTGCAAGTAACAACCAACTATTCAAGGTGCCAAAACTGCTTTCTGGGACAAATTCGGCGATCTGTTTATATGTGCTTTGTCTGTGCATGAGGTTAAGCACTCAACGCAACATCATGTCGAAGATGGAGTCGATGAGCACCCTCGGTGTGCAGAGTTTTGCCACTGAAGACAAAGACAAGCAGGTCATCTTGTTCTTCTTCTCGTTTCACCGTTCTCGTTGGACTGAACTAAGCAGGCAAGATGGTGTCGTGTGTTTTATTTATTTATTTATGAATCCCATTTTTGGCACAACATGGGATTGCTTGGCATTTATTATTTGTGAAGTTCCACATCAAAGGCCTTATTTTAAAAGTCTGAAGATAGTCGTATATGAGTTTCTTCACAAATGTCCCAATTAGACATAAAGGAGACATCACTGCACGACATAAATTACAAAAAGGCATTGGTCAAAGATTTATAAAAGACACACAGGTTATGAAGTTTAGACACGGTGTGTGTTCCAATAGCAAGCAGCTTGCTCACACGTGCCAGGCCAGACATTCCGTATCAACCGCTTTGCAAACTGCTCGTCGAGTTGCTCGGTAAACGGAGCAAGCGATTTTCATCGAGGAAAATGAGGTTTGACTTTAAACAAATTGCAACAGAGTTACAAAATAGAGTACGAACGCACACATAACTATATGGCTATTCATTTTGTTCTTATTGAGATTGTTATTGTATGCTACATGGTTCTCAAGGTGCTAATTACATTATATTATCGTGATATTATCACGATAATTGTGATAATCAGCCCCATTATCATGATAAAGGTTTTTTCCCATTATCACCATGGCCTAGTACGAACCCACTGCATTAAATCGGACTAATTCACCACTCCGTTGCAGTTTCTCCACCAATTGAAGTGTACAAATGAACATATCTTGGGTATATAGATTACACTAGATCTAGGCTTGGGTGTGTTCGTCTGTGGGGGACCCGATAAGCATGTAATGCCTCAACGTCGGGTTTCCTGCCTTTGAGTTTATTGTTAAACAGCAGTCGTGAATGTTTGAAAAGGTAATCGCATGTGTTTGTGGTTTATTATATATGTATGTATGTATATATATATATATATATATATATATATATATATATATATATATATATATATATATATATATATATATATATATATATATATATATATATACACACAGTCATGCGCCACTTAACGACGGGGTTACGTTCTGAGAAACACGTCGTTAAGCGACGTCGTCGTTGTGCGAACATCATTATTTTTTTTTCGTTTTCGAACATCGTACTTACACAAACCTCGACACATAGGCTATATGGTGTAGCCTATTGCTCCTCGGATACAAACCTGTACAGCATGTTACTGTACTGAATACTGTCGGCAATTGTAACACACATCCAAGAGAGACGAAAGACACATTAGTTTTACCTTTGTGCTGTTCATGACGGCCATCGGTGTTATTAGCAGCAGCTTACAATCTCCTCTCGCATCGATTATAGAAAGATGAATAAATAGCGTTTGGATTTTATAAATACGTAGTCAATGCATCGATGTTATAATTTATAAATGAAGAAACGAGCTCCTGTCAATTGTGATATATATTTTCGGAACAGGGCGATTGTTTTGACAACATGAAAAGCTTCACCAAAAAGAAGTTTGTGTTTTAATTTCGACTGTAACAACGATTTATTCGTGGAATTCTTCAATTCAAAGGTAATTTACTTGCTCGAAGGTAAACGTGCAAACATTGGTTCAGTTTGAAAGCCGATTTCCTTGAATCCCGATTTAGCACGACCCTGCTTTTTTTCGCGATGACATTTTATGGACCTCAACGATCGCATTATAACAGGGCCACACTGTCGTTTATTATCATTATGAAGTATTATGTACTGTACAGCGTACATAATTGTACGTGCTATTTTTATACTACTGGCAGCGCTACGTCGGCGACATCACTCGGCGATAGGAATTTTTCAGCTACATTTTTTTTTTCATTTTTTTTTTCAGACCTGGCAGATCCGTCGTATATGCGATCCGTCGTTGCCCGGAACGTCGTTAAGCAGCGCATGACTGTATATATATATATATATATATATATATATATATATATATATATATATATATATATATATATATATATATATATATATGTGGGGCAACTTAGCTAAATATAGCATAACAGTTGTGCATTTTGTGAGGAAAGCACCAAATTTGGCACACTAGTAGCCTATCATATTATGAACAGATTTGGATATTGGGCCATCTCAAATTTTTTGAAGGCAGTGGAAAATGGCTGCCACAGCCATCAGCGGCTGAATTTGAGATGCCCCAATATCCAAATCTGTTCATAATATGATAGGCTACTCGTGTGCCAAATTTGGTGCTTTCCTCACAAAATGCACAATTGTTATGCTAAGTTGCCCCACTATATGTATATCTATGAGACTGTGAGGAGGAGTGATATAAGCAACATTTTTTTATGATATGATGATGATAGGCTCGGATGATAGGGTAAGGGTTAAAATTTCACCAAAGGTGAAAGAGGTTATGTTTTCACCCTTTTCTGTTTGCCTGTGTACAAGATATCTCAAAAAGTTGTCGACGGATCCGGATGAAAATTTGTGGACATGTTCGGTGTGTCACAAGGACGAACTGGTTCGATTTTGGTGAAGATCTGGAGCTGGATCCGACCACTATAATTTTTTAAGTGATTCTTCACCATTGAGAGATCGGGCTAAAAATGATATATAGCACGATATCTCAAAAACTTTGGACGGATTCAGTCAAAACTTAGTGGACACGTTGTGTGTGTGACAAGGAAGAATTGATTCAATTTTGGTGAAGATCTGAATCCGGATCTGGATATGAGAATTATTTAATTTTTATTTTTAAAGTGATTTCTTCACCTTTGAGAGATCAAGCCAAAAACAATATACAGAATGATATTTTAAAAATGTATTGGGCCTGATATGTTCTCGTGGATCAGGCATTATGTGGCGGAGGTATGCGCTCTACCGAGTGCCCTTCTAGCTACTTTTTATATTAGAAGCAGTGTTGGAAAATGCCGTGATTAGCTATCTTAACACGAATATACACTTTAACACTGATTTCACCCAAGGCAGAAAACCCCCTTTGGGAGGGGGGCAAATGAAGTCGCTCCATCCTCCATCGTGTGACCCTTAGTCCTCCTGTCAAGTTTGGTTGAGATTGAATAAGTAACGACCGAATGTATGACAGACAGACAGACACCAAATTGCGTATTTTAGTATGATACTTGAAGGTAAGTGTGATATTAAATTGACTTTCACAGAATTTTTAATTATTATTTGCCTATATTTCATGCTTCTAACTTCCCATAAATTGTTTAATGGGGAATAGCACCACAAAAGTGAAAATAAGCCAAACTTTGCACAACACAGTATGTACTTTCATTTGTACAATTTAAGGCATGAGGTACAAACCCTCCTTTTCACATCAGCAACAAAATTATCATCCCACTATTTTCACGATGAAAAGCAGTTTTATTGTCAATTTTAGGCATCATGTTTGGATATGCAGTGCTGGTTCTCTTTTTTTTAATTTTATTTTATTTTAATGAGTCTGTACTGTTGATGAATCAATTCAAATGTACAGTAACTCTTTGTATCCATGTTGGGCCTGTTGAGGGTTAAAATACGAAGGAGATGTGCGGTTTAAATGGGCCATAGGCTGTATGATGCAACAAATATTTTATGGAAGGTATTTGGTTTGTGAACGTCACCTGTTTTGTGGGAGGTGCCAATTTTGTGGATGACTAGGAATTAAATGCTCATATCTGTATACATCTTTTTTTGAACGTTAAATATCCTGCATGAAAAAGTTGTTCCTTTCCAACTCTTTGGTTAACTTTGAATTAACTTTATCTTGATCCATTTGATGATTGAGAACCTCACTCTTAACCTTTCTCTGACTTTGATGTGGTTTCGCAGATTAATGATGATACAAGTATGTACAAACAATTACTGCTTGTTTTCAGATGTACAACCTGGTTTGAACCTCGTGTAATTATTTTATACTTTGTGGTATATGTCCAACCTGCAACGACTTTTTATGACATCATAATGGGGGTCAGATCACATCAGATCACAAAATGGTGTAATCTTGATTCTTACCCCCCTCCCCCCCCCCCCCCCCGTGTTCAAGTCTCTCGTACAAGTCCCTTTATCGTGCCTAATTGGACAACCACAAAGGCAAAACGTGGTTGCCTCTACATAAATTTCTGTGAAATACACGAAAAAAGTGTTTTCTACTTGATGGTGTAAAGTCTGAAAGAATTCAACTCGACAGAAGTCGATGGTGTGCCATAGCAAATCACCACACTTCCCACCTTAAGCAAAGTTGAAAGATGGCAAAAAGATTCACACCAGGAATGACCCAATATTAAATTTTGAGTTTCGAAAATCTTCTGTTTTGACCGCTGCGACTCCAAGTCCAGGAACCAGAATTCCTCGAATCCAAAAAATCATTACATATGGTGTTTCATTCATCACCTAGTGTTGATTGCATCTGTAAGTACATGATAAAATTCAAAATTTCATTTAAAAATGTGCCCATAATTACATTTCTTTTGGTATTTGAACTTTTTACCCTGCCCCAAGGGGTGGGGTCAAAGTTGATACTGATCTCACATCTTCTTGCCATGTGGTGATCATAACTACCAAGTTTGGTGAATTTCTGCACAACCGTTAAGGAGGAGACGGCGTGATGGACGGACAGACAGAAGTATAGTAGCCGATTACAATATCACCCTGTTAAAAAAAAAATAGCATGGGGATAATAATTAGGTCTATTTATTCTCTGTGACTGAAATTTGAAATTAGTTTCCCTTTAACTTTGCCTGAGGTTATCTCATGTGTTTCCTTTATTTAGATTTAACCTCAGTTTGAGTTTTGGTCATCTACATGGATCGTTGAACTTTGACCTCTTTCATATTTTTCAGCTTCATCCCACTTACATGGCACTACCGCTGAGTGGTACGGCTGCTTTGCTGGGTTTGAACCTCTTGGTCAAGTGGTGCTGGTGATGATGGCAGCAGTTGGGCCAAGCCACCTTGCCATCCAACAAGCCCTTCATGCTTGGTTGTCATGAAACAGGTACCTGCTGCTCACACTCGCAGTGCCAATTCCTACAACACTGTGGTTGCCACAGGCTCATTGACTTGACACAGAAAGCTTGGGGACAGTCTTAACAAAGGTGTTTTTGTCTTTCTTACTCTGTATAGTGTTGTGGACTTGCAAATGTTTGTTGAAAACATGATGACATCTTTCACAAGAGCAGGCCATTGTATGCCAGTCTTCAGTGATCCCATATTTTAATTATATCTTTCTTGCCTATTTGTTGGTAATTTAATGGAAGAAGTCATACTTGTCTGGTTTTGAAGCAATTTACTAAGTTGATATCAAGAAGGTGAGATCAAGTGCTGTTAGTGTCTGTTCCATCCATATATTACGTACATAAGATGAAGCAATTTGAAACTTTCTTCCCTTTGCCATACATTCCATTTCTTTCCAGTACCCTTCCTTTCCTCTCAAATTGTATCCATCCTTCTTCCTTCCTTTCCTTTTCAATCTTCTTATTGGTTCTCTCCTTCCACATTCCACTGTGTTTATACTTTGCACTTGGTCTCTTACTCAAATTCCTTTCTATTTGGGTGATGATGATCCAATTGTTGTCCAAAATGATGTTTTGTGACTGCACTTCCCTGTGAGCTCCCTATTCTGGTGAATTCCGAACCAAGGGCGTTTAATCACAAAATGCCATTCCTTGGATGGAGCCGGGTGTCGCATTTGTCAGCATTTGTTGGTGGACGTTCAAGATCAAATGGTGTCTTTCATGTGAAAAGTAGGTGAACTATCACCAGCACTGTAAACAAGTTACAAATTCCTCCCCTGACTAATGCTGTCAAGGCAAAGGCAAACAACCCAGTGTTATCTGGGCTGTGTGGTTGTTCTGCCAGCAATGGACTTGCCTTATGCCAGAGTAACACAGAGAGTTGGAGAAATGGATGGATGCATGTATTTGCAGGAGTGAAATTTGGATGTTTCGGTTAATTAAAACAGCCCTTTTGAAGATAATTTACGGCCTTATTTAATTATATCCTTTCTCAGGTGCATCCTCGGCAACCTCACTCTCCCCCGCTGGTGTCTTAAGGTGCATTCTGGTTACCTCGCTCTCCCTCGCTGGTGTCTTATGGTGCATTCTGGTTACCTCGCTCTCCCTCGCTGGTGTCTTATGGTGCATTCTGGTTACCTCGCTCTCCCTCGCTGGTGTCTTATGGTGCATTCTGGTTACCTCGCTCTCCCCCGCTGGTGTCTTAAGGTGCATTCTGGTTACCTCGCTCTCCCTCGCTGGTGTCTTAAGGTGCATTCTGGTTACCTCGCTCTCCCTCGCTGGTGTCTTAAGGTGCATTCTGGTTACCTCACTCTCCCCCGCTGGTGTCTTAAGGTGCATTCTGGTTACCTCGCTCTCCCTCGCTGGCGTTTTGATTCACAATTTTGTTCGGCCTGCTCAACAATGCCTTGAGTTGGAACAGGCCACAACTGTTTATTAACAATAAAGTTTTTTTTTTTTTTCACTTTCCTCGCTCATATCATCGAATACCTGATCATCATGCCTACGAATCGCTGGATACATTGCAATGTTTATAAACGCCTGGAGATGCCAGCGTTTGTGGCTATATTTATTTTCCAAACATGTCATAACCTCTAGAATAACTTAAACTAAGCCGAATTGCAAAATTTATGCTCCAGAATTGAACTTGGCAGCAGTTCCGACTGCTAAAAAAAAAGGAAGTGTTCATTTCTCCAATTCAGGCATGTTTGACATCACAGCGTCTCAGGGAGGTGTACGTTTAATATGACGGTTCAGTGATGGCTCGCTTGGCACACAATTCACAGCTTCTTATGAACTGTCCCGTTGGAGTGCTTAAGCCACTTGGTGAGCACTCTACAATATTCACAGTCACTGAATACTATATCGATCGACTTGAACAAAGTTCAGGGGCCACTCCGTGCATTGGCCACGTGTTGTTCTGTCGTGTAACAGGCGGTGGCTGGCTCGCTAAAAATGTGAAATTTTATTTCACACAAAGTTTCCTCTTTTTGTACTATCTTCAATTATATGATCCATTACTTCGGCATAAACAAACACTAATGAAAATTAAATGTTTTGTTTTAAAAAGTTTAGTCAACCATTTTGTGGAGTGCTTGGTGAAGCCACTTGGTGCACGTTCTTCAAGCTTCAATAAATGGTGATACCGCAGTTTGATACCGGAGGTAGGAAGGTAAAATAAATTATATGATCACAATGAGTAAAAAAACGTTTTCAGTAACGAAGTAATGAATCGCCAAATCACAGCAGGAAAGCCGAGGGGTATGCGTGCTCGCTCTAAGCTGTCTAGCCTGGGTTTGAATCTCGACACAGTTTATAGCTGTCATCGTGGTTTTTACAAGCAGGATGATTCATCGATGTATGTGCCATCTCTCGGATGGAAGTTGAACTGGGCATTTCATCTGCCGGAATCCCTTTCCCCCTCCCCTTTCTCTCCCCTCTCTCTCTACACCTCGCACCTCTCTCTCACTCTCCCGCTACACCTCGCACCTCTCTCTCTCTCTCCCTCCACACCACGCCCCTCTCTCCCTCTCCCTCCACACCACGCCCCTCTCTCCCTCTCCCTCCACACCTCGCACCTCTCTCTCCCTCTCCCTCCACACCTCGCACCTCTCTCTCCATCTCCCTCCACACCTCGCACCTCTCTCTCCCTTTCCCTCCACACCTCGCACTTTGCTCCCCTCTTCTTAATATTCCCATCAGCGAAGCGACTGGTTTTATATGATAGTTCTAAATAAGCAGATGTTGAAATAATTTCAAAAAAATGCATATAATTTTTTTTATTTTAAGTTCTTCTTGTAGGCGATTCATTGTAATGAGAGTCTGGAGTGATAATATCGATGTTTTATTTGGAAGATTTTAAATTCAACTTTTAAATTCTGACAGGCCCAGATGGCATCAGTCCACGTGTCCTAACAACCTGCTCTGCTGCTATTGGTCATCCTCTTTCTGCTCTGTTCACTCCATCATGTTTCCATATGCCTGAAATTTGGCTGTCCCTGCAATATTCAAACATGGTGCATTTGTTCATGACATGAGAAAAATTGGGCTCGAAGAGGGTGCAAAGGGAGTTGCCCCTCCCCCCCCCAAATATATACATATTGTTTGCTTTCTTCTGCAAAACTACACACACAATTTCAATTAAACTTCACCACAACCTTCACAACCCGTGATGTACTACAGATTGTTCACACCATTAAAGAAATCGGGCTCTAAGGGTGTCTCTGGGAAAGTAGCTCCCAAAAAAGGTATTTGCTTTCTTCTCAGAAAGTACACACACAATTCCGATGAAACTTGACCACCACCTTCATCACCTGTGATGTACTATAGTTTGTTCACGACACTAAAAAAAAATTGGGTCTATGGGGGTTGAGGTTGCCCCCCAAAAGAGTATTTCCTTTCTTTTCTGAAACCACGCAAACAATTCTGATGAAACTTGACCACCACCTTCATCACTGGTGATGTACCAATGTTCGTTCATGGCATTAAGGAATATTGGGGTTTGAGGGGGTCAATGGAGTGAGTTTACGGGAGGTTGTGCCCCCGAAAACGGTATTTGCTTTCTTCTCAGAAACAACACACACAATTCCGATAAAGCTTCGCCACAACATTCATCTCCCATAATGTACCAAACTTTGTTCATGACATTAAAAAAATCGGGCTCTAAGGGGATTTGCCCCCCAAAATACTGTTACGTTTGAGGGGGGGTATGCATTCAAAGGGTAATTAGGATGTTTAATTAGGTATGCCATGCTGTTCGAGTGTACCAGGATCTCAATGTAATAAGTAGCAATTCAGTGGTGATAAGTTGTCTAGTAAATGTCCATTTCTTCAAAGGGGAAATAATTGTCACATAATTAGATAGGGATACGGGATAGGGTAAGTGTGTCTGCGTAAACCCCTTTTAGTATTCTCTGGAGGCTTGCCGTGACGTCACAGGACAGTGCTGCGGATGGCTCCGCCCCGTGATCACGATTGGCGGAAGGCGACGGCGGAGGGCCAATAAACGGCTCGATTGGAAGTGACGAGGACGGGAGGATAAAAAGGTTCTGTTCGGGGTCGAAAAGGGAGAGGAAGAAGATCGGGACAGAAAGACCGTTTTTTGGGGTGGAGGTTGTTGTGCTGGGAGCATGCTTGTTGTTGCGCTGATTCGGCCCTGGTTTCATCGTGTCTTGTAGCCTTGCTGAGCCTCGTGCCTCACCTTGGTTGGCTCTGGGGTTCTGCTGGCTTGGAGTACGGGGTCGAACGGCGGGCGGACCTGCCTCCCTCTCCTGCTCGCAATTTGGCGCCAGAACTGGTTCCCTGGCGGCTGTGAGCGGACTTGGGCCAAGACCAGGAGGTCGACAGCACCACGGTTTCTCCTGCCCCCCTGACGAGAGCAAGGCCAGCTCGTCCGACGCCAATCCAGGGACTGTTGCGTCCACACCACGGTCCAGCCTGACCACCAGGAATAGCTACGTTTTGTGTGTGTGTGTGTGTGTGTGTGTGTGTGTGTGTGTGTGTGTGTGTGTGTGTGTGTGTGTGTGTGTGTGTGTGTGTGTGTGTGTGTGTGTGTGTGTGTGTGTGTGTGTGTGTGTGTACCTGGCGCCTTAGAGGGTTTGAGATTTGTATATCCATTGGAATTGTCTGTGTTTTCCCCACGCCCGATCCCACACCACCATCCCGTCGAATCGCCCCGGATCCCTCTTCTTGCCGAGTCTTGTTATTTCTGGTTCGAGGAATAAACGTTATCAACTCAGTGAAAAGCAACTCGTGCCACCTTCCTCGTCCCGTTTGCGGTAGAGCGATTAGAACCGCCATCTTTGGGTTATAAATAAATAAACCGCCTCCATCGTTTCGGCTCATTCTACGTTGGCGGGACTGTTCAAGTCCCGTGGACGTCACAATACATTATGTATATGCCTTCTTCTCCAAAACTACACAAACAATTTCGATGAAACTTGACCACAACCTTTATTACCTATGATGTACAAAAGATTGTTCATGGCATTAAAAAAAAATTGGGGTGTAGGGGGTTCTACAGGGGGGGGGTTGCCCCCCAAAATACGGATGTGCTTTCTTTTCTGAAACCACACACACAATTATGATAAAACTTGACCACCACCTTTATTACCCATGATGTACCAAACTTTGTTCATGGCATTAAAAAAAAGAAAATCGAGGTATTTACTTTCTTCTCCGTTACGTATTTTGTGGGTTATGCATGCCTAGTAGTGGTTTCCTTGTTATCTTATCCAGCCATTAGCAGGTGAGCGCCCAGGGGTATTGCCCCCATGTTTTTTTTTTGTTTGTTTTTTTTTACAATATGAAAGATGGAATTGAGAACATTGTGTTGTGTCCACAACTTTCCCTTTCCCAGAACTTTTTGCCACTTTGTATTTACAGTACTTGGAAATAGCATATTCGGGGATTTCATTGCTCCAATTTGCTCAAGATTTTCGCGTACTTTGAGTTCTCTCGTGCAATGTGTCACTGGTCATTCAAAAAGTTACCTAAATTTCCGTTGTTTACCTGCCATTTTTTTCCTGTTGGGACAATCCACCTCCCTTGAGACTACTACTACTACTACTACTACTACTACTACTACTACTACTACTACTACTACTACTACTACTTTAATGGCTCCGATCATTCCCACCTTCTGGGGTCAGACGGGGAAGATTTTTGACTGAAATCTTCCACAAATTGGTTGGCCAAGCCTGACCTTCATTTGAAGGTGGCAGGAATTTGTAATTTGTTCAGGGTGTCGGCACTGACTCACCTAAACTTCACGAAGGACACTGTGAGATCTTTAAGCTCCACCACCAACCAGTGCCGGCAGATGGGACATCCAGCTTAACATCCTTCCAATTAACTGTCCCCTTGTTGATGCCTCGTCCTGGATGCGAAACTCAATGCCGTTAATTTATATATCAGTCGGCATTCAAACTCAGGCAAGACATCTCAGAAGAGTGTGTGCATACCTCTAGTCTCGGATATCTTGCCAGCCCTTCTTTGAAACTTTGTAATTTTCTCAATAAATAAAACCTGGATAAATGCCTTATTTCTCCCTCAAAACTCCGACATTTAAATCATCCTGACATTGTTACTTGGATATTAAACAACTGATTATTGTCTTTTAACACGGAGCTTTAATTATTTATTTATTTACAGGAGTATCCAAATCGCCTCTGATCTACGGGTCATTAAGTCACAATATTGGACGCGCTCTAACAGAACGTCGCTTCAGTGTCTGCATAGTTATCTCTGCACATCGGTCGATGATATGTCCGGTCACCATACAACTGAAGCCCGACCTTCACATCGCTTCTCTCACTGCACAATTTGTGGTTAAATCGGCTGGAATGCATGGTCTTTACCTGCCGCGCTTTTCGTCCGAGTTCAGGTGTGCCATGGCTCAGCCGATTGCAACGCGAGACCATGAACATATTTCTGAGACGCTGGACATGGGGGCATCATCTGCCGACGGTCCTTTTGTTGGCCTAACCGATGTTTTCCGTGCCATCGAGCACCTCGTTGCTCGTCGTAGTGTTGGCAAAATCATTGTAGAGCTTTCAGAGACGATTTTTGAGATGCATTCTATTGCTGGATTGTTCCTTAATCACAAAATGTACAGTAACTGCATTCACACACACACACATAATCCACAGTGTTCCTTGTTTACAATGAAAGGTAATGAGTCCCGAATCCCTTGACTGCCTTTCTTTACATTAAAAGGCTCTCATTGTAATGTAATGGTGTAACGACACAGGCAGCAAGAAAATGCAGTTGCAGCGTCATGAGAAAACCCGGATGTGGCTCATTATTAATGTCTGAACTCGGGTAGACCGGATAGCCGATTGCAACATAAAACAGCAATGAGTGTAGAATTTGGAGTTCGAGGATCTAAGTACACCACTTGCATTGATACTGGTCTTGACTTTCTTAATGGTGCTGGAATCTGATGAAAAGAATGATTTGTCACCATGAAGTAACAGCACAGCTCACCTCGGGGATGTTGGATACCTAAAAGCCCGACGGAATGGGATGTGAGTGTAACACTCATTATTTTAGTGGTCCTGCATTGTGAAGCACACAGAGGGTACATGAAACTTGGCTGTTTTGTCGACCTGCACTCTCTTGTGGATGTTGAAGATTCCATTGTATCTGGCACTACAAGGGCAAGTATTGACTTCACTCCGGCCATATACAAAATTACCTTTATGGCCTTGGCATAGGATTGATCACCTCAGCTTGGAGGGACCTTTTCCGGTCTATAACCATTGTGGTGGCTTTTATGTGGTTGCAAGGTTCCATGAATGAGTTTATAAAGTGAGATGAAATTGGATAACCATCTTGAGGAGGACGAGGAGGAGGAGGAGGAGGAGGAGGAGGAGATTGGGCCCATACTCTGTGCAGAGCGTTGGTGCTACTTATGCAGTCTCCTTGGCTATTGGGCACAATCCTGGTCGGGTCGCCACTCCGATACAGTATACCAGCGTGCCGGCACTCATTTTGCCGACCTCGGAAGGATGACAGGCCGAGTTAACCCCACCTGGTATTAATTCATCAGCTGAGCAGGATTTGAACTCGGGACCCTAGGATCCAAAGCCCATCACCCAAACCATTAAGCCAACACCAGGCATAACCATCTTGAGGTTGACTGCATATATCATTGGTGTTGTAATTGAGGTGATGTTGCTGTTTGGAATGTTCACTGTTATCAGAACGAAGAGAATGCATGGATCTGGATGAATCGGTGAGTGAATGGAATGCACCCCTCACCTCTGCTTTGTGGCTGGGAAGATGATGCAGGTTATGCATGTGACACTGAAGAGCCATAAGGCGTGATATGATGGACTTGAGCATAACACATAGAATACTCATTGCAACTTATGGCATAAGCACTAGAATCGTTGAAAAGAAACTTGCATTACGAGCCATCTGTTTTCATCACCCATGTCATTTATTCATATTTGGGGGTGCGTTCCGAATGCAGTGGGCTGAGTGGATCATTTTCCTACGTGTTGTGTTTTTCTGTGCATAAAGTGTATTATCACCTCCTTCTACCTACACCGTAGTTGCTGGAGCATTTGATTAACGTTCTCTTTGGTGATGGTGCTGAAAGTGGGAAGTGGTGATGGGGGTCAACCGGGAAGGGGGAACAGTAATTATGTAGCATATGGAGGTGCGGGGGTGCACAGGGTGCATCCCTTTACCCCCGACTTACTGGAGGCTGTTAACATCCCATCCTCGTTTTCTACAATATACATACACAGCAAATGCCATCTCGAGTGCAGTTGAGGTTTTTGCATCGTCTAATATGTTTGAATTTGCAAAGATTGGGTTTAATGTGAAGGAGAAGGGGAAGCATGTAGCACATAGGGGTTGGGGGGGGGATCAAAAGTTGAAATCCCACCCATGTTTACTATAATATGCCTGATGGACGTTCCCTTGGGTCTGGATGAGTCGGACAGTTTATTGAGCGATTTGCTTTTGGACCATCAAAATGGAAGCAAATTTTGTGCTCGACACCAGAATGTTCCATTCGGTAAGTTATTGTTTGGCGGGGCATTTGAAACTTGACTGAAAAATGTTTGGGATTCATACCAATGTATTCTCTTTTTACTGGAATGTCATTCGATCACAATTGAGTTAATCATACAAGAACAATTGTCTGTGGTTTATAGGGAGGGGTCCCCTTGGGGGTGTGCACATTAAATGCTGTAATTAACTGAGCACGAGCAATGATCAAATTCTCACTGAACGCTTCCATGCTTTGTAGCATCTGTAGCATTAGCAAAGGTGTGTGTGTGTGTGTGTGTGTGTGTGTGTGTGTGTGTGTGTGTGTGTGTGTGTGTGTGTGTGTGTGTGTGTGTGTGTGTGTGTGTGTGTGTGTGTGTGACGCTTTATTCTGAAGGGTTCCTGCTGCCGTAGAATAATAAAAATGATACTGTTGGAAAGCTATGAAGCGATTTACTTGCTTGGAAACCAATAATCAATTTACCTAGAACAAAAAATTGTTCCTGTTTAGTCAATAATGTATGATTTGTTTTAAAGGCCCATCTCTCTGGGGGGGGGGGAGGAGGGTGGGGGAGGAGAAGAAGCAGGAGCTGCAGCTTTAATGTTGCGGTTCCAATGCAACGACAGCAGGAACCCTTTTGAACAAAGTGTGACGGATACGGAAGGAGCACACAAAATTATGTATAGTAATACTTCTCAAAGCAATAGAAAACTAGAACGCCACTCGGTAGGGCACATACCTCTGCCAGGCTGAACAGTTTACTTTTTGGATCCCACTGATAGGCCATCGGGACCATTTGGCCTTGTCGCACACTAAAATCTAATCTGCTAGTTCTTGTCACCAACCCAACTCATCCACCAAGTTTCGTCCGAATCCGTCAATAAATTTTTGAGATATCTTGCTCCGTACTGTATCGTTTGTTTTGCCCTATCTCTCAATGGTGAAAAATCATTTGAATTACCGAACATAACCTCTGACCTTTGACCTCTTGACCCAAAAATCTAATCGGTTTATATTTACATCATTATACATACAAGCACCAAGTTTGATTTAAATCCTTTCGGCTCTTCTCAAGTATCACATTTTTACCGAACATGACATCTGACCTTTGACCTCTTGACCCCATAATCGAATCAGTTCATCTTTGCACCATTATATACATACTTGTACCAAGTTTGACTTGTATCCCTTCAGCCATTCTTAAGTTATTGCAGTAATGAAAACCTATTGTGGACCGACGGCTGGACAGACAACCTGAAAACATAACCCCCATCTGCCTTCGGTGGTGGAGGTAAATGCATAATAGTACATGGACGAAGCACACAAACAACAACCACGACAATGGCAACAACAAAGTGTCATGAAAGCTCCTTTTTTTTGAGGCATTTTACATCCTCATTGAGATTCACAGATAGACATGCAATATGTTTGTGAAGTACGACTTGCAGACATTTGATTAAACCCGTCAGCGAAGCGACGGATAGACACGCCTAGTTTTCCAAATTCATTCACAAAACCTGCATCAGGCGAATCCGCATGATGCAACCCAGTCACCCCATGTGATGTCATGCTTTGGGTATTTTCTTCTTTTTTTTTATGTCTGTCGTGGAAAATGCGGGTTTTGAAAATGAATTGTTCATTTTTTTTTAGTGGCTACGATGGAAGTTTGGTGATCACTCAATTGTTTTTGTACGTTTTCAACATGAATATTTAGTTTGAAAACTAAAATGCTTCGGGGATTCAGGACTCCTTCAGGACTCTGCACACGTGAATGTTCTCCATCCGAGTAAACTGGTTCTGTGTATTGGTAACCAGTCCTGAGGTGTAACCTCAATATGGTCACGAACTCCAAACGTAAATTTAATCATTCCATTTCTATGTGGTAAATTTCATCTATCTTTGGAATATCTGCTCGAGGGCAGGTTTTGTGCTCCTTGAACGGTCTCGCAGCAAGGGTTACACTCGGAGACTCCCATTGCTTTCCTAGTGGTAGTCATGGCAGGAATATTCCAGGGTGCTGTTGATAACTTGCCTACTCCTCATCAAAAGACACTGGGATATTTACCATCCACGAGCTGAGGTTATATAGCCTGATGTTGGCTGAATGGTTAGGGTGGTGGGCCTGAGTTCAAATCCTGCTTCACTATTAAATTAATACGAGGTGGGGTTGACTCAGCTTGTCGTCCTTCCGAAGTCGACAAAATGAGTACCAGCTTGTTGGGATGATTGAGCCTTTTGAGTATCCTGCGTCGGAGTGGCGACCCATCCAGGATTGTGCCCAATATCCCAGGAGACTGCTTAGGCACCACCGACGCTCTGCATAGAGTATGGTCCCAGTGGATGGGCAAGCAGATGGGTACGCATTTTCATATCAATTTGAGCGACGTGTGATGCAATGTCCGGCCTGCGAAGCACCAATCCGAGTTTACAGTCGGGTCAAGAATGCAACCCAGAATAGATGGGCCTAAGGCAAGTCCGCTACATCTGCGCCATCCTGACAGACGCTTTGTTATGATATTTACCTGCTTTAGCATGCGAATGTCCAAGGGATTTGAGAATGAATTCTTCAATGCGTGCGCAAGATGTGTGTAAATTTAACACTTGTCTCAGGACACCTGTCTGCAGATTTCCCCTTCCCCTACCCCCATCTCCTCTCGATGTAGTTCACCTGTGGATCTTGCTCATTGCTATTCACGGAACTTGCCATCTCACCTTTTCATACGATGCATTTTGAGTGAAGCACAGGCTTTTTATTGGCTTGTGCTTGGAATTGGTCTTTCAACAACACATCTCATAATAGTGCCTCAGACATCTGTGAAATATTTTCGTATTTCAAAACCTCCCTGTGTGACAACACCTTTTGAGTGCTCCACACATTCACCTGGGAGCGTCAAATGTTGTCCGGTTCGTGTGGAGAGGCCACTCGTGGCAGGACCCTCTAGTGGGCTTCACCATTTTTTTTTCCCGACATTGATATTTGTAGATTGTTCGTAATGTTCCAATTTGTGGACCACAGGCCATCTTCCATTGGTACAACCCCATTTATTAATCCCTTTTTAAACATAATGCTTGCTTTCGATAACTCACAGCTGAAGTGCTTCATCGGCATTTTTTTTTTACTGTTTGTGTTGAAACGGGCGTCTTGCTTCGTATGTTTAATGATGTATGATTTGAGATTTCCATTTCTCAGCCTTGTCACGTTAATGAAGAAAGGAACGGAATAATTTGTTGTTTTCAATCTTAAGTACCGTTTGACCTACCATTTGGTGTTTTATCCAGACCCTATTCAATCTCTCCATTAGGGTCAATCTGACCAGGTTACTAGTCAGATTGACCTTACATATAGGGTAAACGGAATATGTATGGGGTGTTGTTAAATGTTGTAAAATACATGGACGGGATAAGTTTAGGTGAACATAATTTAATCGGACAGCCAGCTTGATGTCTCCCGCTGCACCCTCCCAAAGGATCCATCATGCAGCCCCTGAGCGGACATTTTGGGGCACGCAAATATCATGGAAGATATAGCGCTACTTCCGCGTCCCAGGATCAAGTGGCCAAATATTGGGGTGCTACACCCGAGTCAGCAGTTTTGTAAGAATTTCAGGTTTTTTTTCTTCAAAAGGGTCCCTGTTGACCTTGACCTCAGTAGAAAGTTTTAAGGATCTGGGTGGGGTTTGTTGACCGAACAATACCCACCCCCCCCTTTTTCTGTTGTCATTCTGGATGTTGGTGATGCTCTTTCCAACAAACATTTTCTGATGGGTGAGTGAGTCTGTTGACATTTCACATCTATCTGATAAAAGGAGCTGTCTGCCTCGTCCGTCTTTGTGACGTGTTGTAACTTAACAATGGATTAACGGATTTCAATAACTCCAACTACGGTGAATTCAGGGAACTTTCGGGAAGGCTTGTGACCAAAAAAAAAAATTGTTTAAAAAAAAATTATGGGCATGTTGGCACACGTGGTGAAACTGCAAACGCCAAGTTGTGGCGCTGTTTATCCCCGCACTCCCAGGAATCCTTTTTCTTCTTAATTAGCCATCACAGCAAAGATTGGTATTAACGTCAGCAAAGCGATGTGTCTTATATTCCAGTGACTAATTAAACTTGACTGCATTGACTACTTTTTGAAGTTTTTAACTCTACCTAAGTGTCTATAATTTAAACAAGATAAAAGTAGCCTAGCTCGTATAACTCCAAGCGATGTGGATGAGTGACGGATGCAACATGTCTCAACTTGAAAGGGATGTGGTTAGCTGCTCCAGCAAACAAATAGCTCTGCAGTTTTTGAAAGCTATTAATTCTACAGTTCGAGTCTATAAACATTCTTTCTGTATCCCATGTGCTCAAACAACACGAGATTGCCAAATGATTAAAAACAATAATATTATATTCTTAAATATTGATTGTAATTGCATGGTAAATGAGGATAAAAGTGGAAATTGCATGTTTTTGGTCCCAAAGTAGGAAAACTCAGCAGGGACTCTTCGCACACACGGTGTGTGATACGAAGCAGAAGAGATGAGATTTTAATAACATCTTTCATCTTGCCAAGTTAATTATGGAAGGGAGTTCTGACGGTTGTTGTACTTTGAAAGTAAGCCGTTTGATAAGTCCTCTGGGTTCTTCTCTTTTTGGTGAACTCTGTCACATGAATAGGCAGTCCGACGGATGCATTATTTAGGGAGCAGATAACATTTTGACACTCAACTGTCTGACCTTGGAGTTTGATGAGAAACTTCTTCGTTCTATGTAAGCGAGCTCGGTTTATCTGGGTACTTTGTACTTATCACGCGTCCTTTCACCGTAGGAAGGGCTGTGTCGCCTTCCACCTTCTCTCCAAAATTTAGCCATCATCATCATGGTGTTGGCTTAATGGTTAAGGTGGCTGGTTTAAGATCTTCGGGTCTTGAGTTTGAGCCCCTGTTGTGTCGTTGAATAATACCAGGTGGGGTTGACTCAGCCTGTCATCCTTCCGAGCTCAGCAAAATGAGTACCAGCTTACTGGAAACGGAGTACAACCACGCTCCCAGCAATGATGTGTAACCAGCAGCCATAGGCTGCGTATGAAATGATCATCATCATCATGTCGTGAATGTGTATATTTCACTGAGTTGATCATGAATGGTTGAATCATCACTAAACTGTGGCGATGCTGCTGATGCAGTGCCCCTTGTAGATTAGGGCAGCGATTTGTAATTTGGCCAGGGTATCGGCACACAATGGCCTAGTCTCTTTGGCACTGTGGGGTCTTTAATGTCCACCAGCTAATGCTGGCAGACGACAGCCGGTTCAACGTTCCCTCCATAGGAATGCGTACTCACTGATGCAATAGCCTGTCCACAAAGCACGAGACATTTCCATTAACTGTGATGTCACAGCCACATACATTGCTCTGAACATTTTTTTGAAAGGAAGGTTTTTATTCAGGCATGGAGTAACTTTTTTTGACCAGTGGACGAAATTAAACAATCAGAATAAAGACTATGTGAAATAGTTAGAAATTAATTGATGTATAGATTACTAACTGTAGTTTGTAGGATAGGGTACTTGAGTTATTTGATCCTCGGTTCAACCCTTTCTGGAATTTACAATTAAAAAATGCTGTCTGCGACATTTCCACCAGGGGTCACTTCACACAAATTCCTCTCCCGTATGGGCCCATCCTCGGCTTGATACCCTTGCTTCATTTGGAACATTTCTGATTTATTCCCACTGTCTGTAAGTTATGAAACTTCATGAATTCTGAGCCTCTACCATAATCGACTTAAATGTGCGATGTCTTTGCCTCCCTGTTCCCTTTTGATCTTTTTTTCCGTCTGTGAATCTGCTACCCTCTGTCATTTTGTTCCTCCATGAGCCAAGATTTCTGTACACAAATAAATTAAATATTGAATTAATCTGATCCCTCACCAAGGAGATAGAGGTAAGCCAACAAACAGTGGAAAACTGAACTCAATCCAACCTTTGTGTGTCATCGTGTCTCATTCCAGACATCAATTTTCGATAATCTGCCAGATCAATGGTCAGGATCGGTGTGGTTTCTTGTGATCTAACATCCGTTGGTCAGGATCGGTCTAGTTTCTTGTCGCCTCCACAAATTATTTGGGGATGGCAAAGACTGTTTCAATCATGGTCATGAAGATGTCCGCGCTCTTATCAGGTTACTATTCCTCATTGGACTTTTGATGACTCCTTCGATGGGATACAAGACTATGACACTGAGCACAGGCTGTTTTCCCCAAACTATAATATTACAATGTTTGCGGACGATACTCTGGATACGTATATTGGAGGCGCACGTGGGCAATTCTCAGAACTGGAAAAGAGGAGTTCCCATGAGTTTTCTCAAGGTATGCCTCCTCTCCCTGAGTCTGAGTTTGAAGCAAACTCTGTTTTCCATTTGCAAAAGCACAAAAAAGGATAACTTGTTAGGTTTGGAGAAGTGACTTGTTATGAAATTCTGGCTGTCAGGAACAGATCAAAACCCACTGGTGGAGACAAGGCGTTAGTGTATAACCACAAAGTAAATGTCTGAGATGGCTGGCACGATGGCCTGGAGATACACACACTCATCTCTAACCGTCATCCTGGTGTTTCACAGGCAGGGTGTTTCATCGATGTGTGTGCCGTCCCTTGGATGGACGTTAAACGGACATCCTGTCTGCCGGCATTAGTTGATGGACATTAAAGATCCCAAGGTGTCCTTCATGAAGAGTAGATGAGCTATCACCGGCATCATGAACAAATTACAAATTACTGCTCTAACTACTACTGAGAAGGCAACGGCAAACCACCCAGTACAACCCTTGCCA
>NC_140968.1:29587196-29632196 GCF_056783735.1 Eptatretus burgeri | reverse complement strand
CATTGTGGAGAGGTTGGAGTCTGATTGATTGAGTGTGGACAGCTGTCTTTTATGCAGATAACGAGTTCAAACGGGTGCATTTAATAAGGTAATGAGTGGAGAATGGGAGGGCTTCTTGAAAACAAAACTAACAGGTCTGTGAGAGCCGGAATTCTTACTGTTTGGTCGGTGATGAAATACTTATTTCATGCAATAAAATGCAAATTAATTATTTAAAAATCATACAATGTGATTTTCAGGATTTTTGTTTTAGATTCCATCTTTCACAGTTGAAGTGTTCCTATGATAAAAATTACAGACCTCTACGTGCTTTGTAAGTGGTAAAACCTGCAAAATTGGCAGTGTATCAAATACTTGTTCTCCCCACTGTATATATATATATATATATATATATATATATATATATATATATATATATATACTGTATATATGTTTGTATGAATATATATATATATATATATATATATATATATATATATATATACTGTATATATGTTTGTATGAATATATATACTGTATATATGTTTGTATGAATATATTGTTGCGGTATTCGCGCCCGCCGGCGTGCGACGGCCACGTAACTCGAATCGCGGCACGTCGCCCACCGGACGGACAATCCAGTCGTGACCCTCTCGGACTAACGCCGGGAACCAGTCACGGGTGGACCTTTCGGTCTCACCGCGATCCAGCCAATCAGCCCCCGCGTGGGATAGGGTTGCTCGCCAAATTCGAACTACCTAAGTACCCACGCGGAGGGTAGACCGGGCGATCGCACCTCGCCGCAGGTCGACTTCGGACACGGGCCACTTAAGCGACCCGTTCCGTACTATCAGAATAACCGAGCGGTGTTATCGTCGACCTCGACGGTTCGATTAATTATCGGGCGTATTCAGCCCACTACCAACCCTTTACGTGAAGCAAGATGGGGATTCAATGGGGGAAAAGACGAAGCGAAGCGGGAGAACAGTTCAACAATAAAGCACATTTATTCTCGGCACACGGGAAGCACACAAATACAATTCCACCAAATGCACACAAAAAGAAAACACAATTCCATTTACACAAAAAGCAAACATAAAAGTGAAAACACAGTGCAGAGCTAATACCGACTACCGAGCACACGGCAACACTTATACAATTCTACTTCACAGACGGCGCCGACAACACATACCCAAAACCAAGGAAAAGAAATACCCTCAAGAATGAGGTAGGCCTGGGGCCGAGACCTGGTCGGGCCTACCCGTCTGGTGATGAGACGCGGAGCGGCGATGGCCCCGCAACCCGCGGGCCTCGTGGACAGTGCCTGGCAGGGGGTGGGAACGGGGCCCCTTGGTCGCACTATCTCAGCGCGGGGGAAACAGGAGGGGGTTGCTGATGCTCGGGGTATAGAGGATCTTTATTATGTGCGCGACGAGCGTCTCCACCTCGGCCAGGTCGCGCTGCCGGCCTCCCAGGGGTGCAGCTCCCTGCACGACGCGAGCACCCCCTCGTTCGCCCTCGCCGCCTCTCCACAGCTCGTCCCCTCCGTTCCGACTTCAACGCACACGACGAGCAGCTCCACCGCCCGCGAAGTCTTGACTCTCTGTTCCGACTCCTTCGCCTCGTTCCGACTTTTACTACTCCTTTGACTGACGAACACCGTCCTTTTATCCCCCCGTAACTTCGCCTTTGACCCCCTCCCTTTGACCTTTCACCTCGCTCCCCATTGGCCCGAGAAAAAGTGGGCGTGAAGGCTTTTTGATCCACAAATTTGCATATATCGATCGCCCTGGGGCGGGGCCACTACGCCCCTCGCGCACCGATTGGACGGCAAAAAGTGGGCGTGTGTCGTTTTGGATCCGTTTTTGAAGCAGAAAATCCGTGATTTTGTACACGCTGTTCAACGTGCGCCCTACACGAGTCCAGCATCGGTGCCCATGAGTGGCGCGAGATGACGGTGATGCGATGGTGGCGAGTTGCGACGGTAAAGGTCATGGCGGTTGTGGTGAAGCGGCGTTGTGGTTGGTGGTTGTTGTTGTGGTTGTGATGGTGGCGATTGGTCCAAAATAAAGATAGTAAAAGAAAAACGGCTATCCTGAAGAGTCGCAGCACGTATAAATGACATGTATTCCCACTAGACAACGGGTTTGGGCCTAACTACACATGCACTTACCGAGATACCTCACCTAAGGGACCTGAATGGTGGTTTGCGAATCTGGTAACCACAACACTACCCCCTTCCCTTTTTACAGACTCGTCCCGAGTCGTCAAATTTTCGTGTGCCATCATGCGTAGTTTTCCCCTAGTACACTTTACCTACGGATCCCTGAGTGCGACATTCATGGTATTCGTGTCCCCAAAATAAATAACCTGAGGGCTGCGTAACTACCTAAACAAACTCACTCACACGGACGACTTAAATAAAATTGCCGGCGCTAAGACATACATGCCGGGGGCGCACTCATATGTACAGTACATCTTAACCTTAACTTACAAATTTTACACTAAACCATGGCCCAGGATCATCGAACTCTGCAAAAAGAAAGCAGTTAGCAGGGAGCCAGGCTGCCCGCATGCAGTCTCTGACTCAAACAATGCAGGTGACAGGGAACGTGGCTGGCTGCTCACACGCAGTCCAAGGCCTTCCTTTTTGAACTGAACTCAGTGAACCACAACGGTGCTTGGGCTGCACAACGCAGTCTCCGTGCCAGCTCAAGTGGCACACGCAATGAGCACAACGAATGGATGCATGAATGGACGGACGCAAACACGGTGCACGGGCCGCCACTGCAGGCCCGTGTTGTAGCTGCCAACAGGGCAGTTCTTGCAGCTTGCAAACTGTTGCCTTGATCCTGGCGCACATGGAAATGAACAGGGGGGGGCAAAGCAAAAATTGAACGGGGCTGGTGAACGTGGGCAGTGGGCATGGCATGGCAAAGGTGAGCAGGCAAACACAGCCCGCAGAAGAAGACCGTTGCAGGCAAACACAGCCGGCAGATGAACTGGCCGGCACAGGCCTTGAAGAAAACAGCCAGCAGATGAACTGGCCGGTACAGGCCTTGCAGAAAAACAGCCAGCCGGCAGACGATCCAGCCGGCACAGGCCTTGCAGCACAGCAGCTGCGGATGAACTTGGCCGGCCTCCGCCTTGAAGCAAAACACGGCCAGCCGATGAAGTTGGCCAGCCTTTGCCGTTCAGTGGAGGTTGATGGAGGGAGTGCGGTGGTGCTGGCCACTTGGAAGGCGGGCTCGGACCTACCTACCTGTCTCCCTCCCAACCTATCGCCTTTGCCTGTCACTGTACATACCCACTCCCTTAATTTGTGGAAAACCAATTTAGCCCCCTTAATTTTTTTTTTTTTTTTTTTTTTTACTTCCCCACTATAAATCGTCCCCTAACCCCCTTTATCGTCCTTGTTCGGCTAACCTATTCTGTCACCGAGCCTACTCCCAACCCCTACGTTCCCTTCCCGGAGGGGAACAAGGGAGAGCTAACGTCCTGTGTCGAGGCCCAATTCAAGCCTCAGAATGGCCTCCCCAGAGTTCGGCGATCTTACCCAAAGTGGGTCCAGCGGCCCACAACGAGAGCGAGGGGATGGATGGTGCGGAGGGGTACATCTCCTAATCTACCCTATCCATTTAACTGTTAAACTACCCCGGGGCTTTCAACAAGCGCCTCTCGCTTAAACTATTGGTTCTATAAACCCAGATTCCCGTCGCCTGTGTTGGTGTCCTCACAATTTCGGGCCTCGCCCCCCAATTTTCTCTCCGTGCCCTCACACGGTCTCCTGGCTGGGACACGTGGCTCCCTTTGGCAGGCACGACCCTCTGCCGATTCTCCCGCTATGGCACCCCCGGGCACTACACTGCCTCCGAGCCTACCAGCTCCCTAACACCGGGGAGTGCCCCCCATGGCACCTCCCCTGAAACGCACACGTGGCAGGCCGGCCTCCCGGGTCCCTTTCCGAGGGTCACCCGTGCCCACTGCACTGCCCACGCGGCTAATGGCGCCCCGGGCCCCCGCACCAAGCAGGCGCACCCGTGCCCACTACTCTATCCCGGCCCCCCATGGGCCCATGGCCTACCACGGCCGACTAGCCTGGTGCCCGGGGTACCCACTCAGCGATACTCACCTTTCGCAGCCACGCTCCCAAGCCCGTCAACAGGGCTCCTGCACCCCTCAAAATGGGTCTCGAGCCTACTTTCCCACCAACAGCAAAACGACCTCCATTTTTCAATTTGACTAACCCAGCTAACTCACTTTACTCTGACCCCGGGGTCCCTTGGGCGGGAGTCACTCCTCCCCCCAATCACTCATCGCACCATGCATTCCCCATTCACTCCACACACACAGACCCGCTGGCCTCACTCACTCACCAAGCACATGCCTCACAACTCACCAACTCTTCAACACACACACCACTGAACTCTGCCATCCTTCTATCTGCACCCCCTAACTAACTCGTGCTCCCACGTCGTCCCTTAAACTACAGCACGTTCCTTTTAACACTACGTCGCTAAACTACGTCCCCTCTACACATCCACAAGTCTGTCACTGTCCTCCAAATAAATCATTTTATTTCCCAACCTAAATCTGGCTACAATCCCTCTAACTAATCCATTCCACGGACTCCATGAGGACTTACCCCTGCCCCCATGAAGTCGGTCTAACTAAGCTAACCCTTCCCCCTAACTAGTTTCCATCCTGTGCCCAGTTAAGGGGGTCTTTCACCCCTTGCCCAGGAATCCTGTGCACCCGAAAGTGAGGCTTGCTTTTCCTTTTTTTTTTTTCATGCGCAGCACCTGCGCGGCAACTCAGAGCTCGCGCACTTTGCACCTGCCCGTGACGTCATGCAGCTGCACGTGTTCCTCGTCCCTCCTTGGACGGGACCATCCGGCAGAGATACCCCTCCTGCCGGATTCCAACCCCACGTGCAGCCATGACGTCACCGTGCGCAAAAAAAAACAAAAAAAAAACACAAGCCACACGTCTCGAGGGGTTTCCCACGCGAACACATGTGCTTTGCCCGTTGGAGCTTAACACACACGATCGCGTGGAGAACCCGTCCGGTCCAAATCCATTTACCTGCCTAAACTTTGTCCGTCCGCGGGATCGGCAAATCCACCGCGTGCGTTTCCGGACCGGGACTTCACTCTCGCAAGCGAGCATGTGGCGGTCTCGTGCGTTGCACAGCACGAACCGCGTGCTCACTGCTGGGTGAACCCGGCACGGTCCCCGAAATAGCTACAGCCGCTACTCGGCTTTCTTTCTTCTCATGTCGCCTTCGTCGTCGCCATTCAACCCACGCACACCTGCGTGTTACGACGCACACAGTCCACTCCATCACATTCACACCGGGAGACGCGGCTGCGTGCTCCCGCATGCCAACCGACATCTCCCTCACATACCGCTCTCTCACACTCACGGTCTCCCTTGCACACAGCGACCTTGCACACGGCCGTTCACTCACGCATGCGGGGGCACTCACCCGCGGTGCCTCACTCGCACTCCGTGCCTCATCCACACACGCGGGGGCACTCAACCGCGGTGCCTCATCCACACACGGCCCCTCACTCACACGCGGGGGCACTCACCCGCGGTGCCTCATCCACACTCCGTGCCTCATCCACACACGCGAGGGCACTCACCCGCGGTGCCTCATTCACACACATGGCGACACTCACACACGGTGCCTCATCCACACACGCGGGGGCACTAACCCGCGGTGCCTCATCCACACACGGCGTGCTGGGAAGCACGCACTCCGGCACCATCGCCACCACACCACTCACACACGGGGTCGCTTCCACACACGGTGCCGCACTAACACCTGGCACCACACACACAGGGACAACCACACTGGGGATTTGTGTCCCCACAAGGGTCTCCGGGGCCTCTACACCCCCCAAGCTCTCCGTGCACCCGTCCACAGCACTCGTCCCCTCAACCTCGCAAAGCACGACCGAACTCACCTGGTCGTGACTCGCCTCAAGGGGGCATACTCCCTCCCCTCGTTCCTGGAGGAGGCCATCCAGGTGCTCGCACTGGGTCTCTACACGCTCCGCGAGCTCACCCCCATTGTCCTCCACTACCTCCGTGTGTGTGTGCGCGTCACTTACCCCGTCTTCATCGTGTTTATTGGTCTCTGCTTCTTTCTGGCGTCTTTCCCTTATCTTTAAGTAGGTCAACCTTGCTTTCTCTTTAAGTCGCTCCCGTCCTTCCCTGTTTTTCACTCCTTGCTCTTTCACGATCTCCGCGTACCTCATCCTTGCTCTCCGTATTAATTGTTCTTTTCTCTCCCTCGCAATTACTTTCACCTCGTCTCTTGTCTCCCGAATTACTTTTTCCTTACCCGCCTCCACCGCGGGCCTGTCAGCCGTTGCACCCCTTCCAGCTCGTTTGCTCCCACACGTGGAGTCGCCATTCCGAGTTCCCTGCTAACGGCCTTCATGCCCGCCTGCAGGCATCGGCCCATGTTCTGCGTCTCACCCCGCAGCTTTTTCGTTTCTTCCCTCATTTGCTGTGTACTCGCATCAATCTTTTCGTTCATGCTTTTTATTTCTGCATTCATTTGTGCCAGCATGGTGAATAGCTGGGCCATGTCGGATGCACTCAAGTGAGCCGTTTCGGCAGGGGTTGGGGAAGGGTCTTGGTGGAGAGGGGGGGAGGTGTCATACACCGCGGCCGCTGCCGCACCCACCTCGGGCCCTGGGTTCAGTTGGGCGAGTCCGTGTTCCTGCACAATCAACATTTCCTGCTCGGGGATTCCATCCTGGACCATGGATTCTACATTACTACACATATACATTTCTAATACCCCCGGCTCCCGCTCGCCTTGAGACGCCATCTTGCTTCACGTGAAGGGTTAATTTGCTCGCTCGTAATTTGGAGGGAATCGGGGGTCGCTTCTCTCACCCCTGGACCGATTCCCGTGAATTTAGCCGGAGACAGGAGAGCCCGTTTTCCTGTTCTCCGATACCAGTGCCGCGAGGAGGGCGATGAATTTGTATCCCACTCCTGACACCAGTGTTGCGGTATTCGCGCCCGCCGGCGTGCGACGGCCACGTAACTCGAATCGCGGCACGTCGCCCACCGGACGGACAATCCAGTCGTGACCCTCTCGGACTAACGCCGGGAACCAGTCACGGGTGGACCTTTCGGTCTCACCGCGATCGAGCCAATCAGCCCCCGCGTGGGATAGGGTTGCTCGCCAAATTCGAACTACCTAAGTACCCACGCGGAGGGTAGACCGGGCGATCGCACCTCGCCGCAGGTCGACTTCGGACACGGGCCACTTAAGCGACCCGTTCCGTACTATCAGAATAACCGAGCGGTGTTATCGTCGACCTCGACGGTTCGATTAATTATCGGGCGTATTCAGCCCACTACCAACCCTTTACGTGAAGCAAGATGGGGATTCAATGGGGGAAAAGACGAAGCGAAGCGGGAGAACAGTTCAACAATAAAGCACATTTATTCTCGGCACACGGGAAGCACACAAATACAATTCCACCAAATGCACAAAAAAAGAAAACACAATTCCATTTACACAAAAAGCAAACATAAAAGTGAAAACACAGTGCAGAGCTAATACCGACTACCGAGCACACGGCAACACTTATACAATTCTACTTCACAGACGGCGCCGACAACACATACCCAAAACCAAGGAAAAGAAATACCCTCAAGAATGAGGTAGGCCTGGGGCCGAGACCTGGTCGGGCCTACCCGTCTGGTGATGAGACGCGGAGCGGCGATGGCCCCGCAACCCGCGGGCCTCGTGGACAGTGCCTGGCAGGGGGTGGGAACGGGGCCCCCTTGGTCGCACTATCTCAGCGCGGGGGGAAACAGGAGGGGGTTGCTGATGCTCGGGGTATAGAGGATCTTTATTATGTGCGCGACGAGCGTCTCCACCTCGGCCAGGTCGCGCTGCCGGCCTCCCAGGGGTGCAGCTCCCTGCACGACGCGAGCACCCCCTCGTTCGCCCTCGCCGCCTCTCCACAGCTCGTCCCCTCCGTTCCGACTTCAACGCACACGACGAGCAGCTCCACCGCCCGCGAAGTCTTGACTCTCTGTTCCGACTCCTTCGCCTCGTTCCGACTTTTACTACTCCTTTGACTGACGAACACCGTCCTTTTATCCCCCCGTAACTTCGCCTTTGACCCCCTCCCTTTGACCTTTCACCTCGCTCCCCATTGGCCCGAGAAAAAGTGGGCGTGAAGGCTTTTTGATCCACAAATTTGCATATATCGATCGCCCTGGGGGCGGGGCCAGTCGCCCCTCGCTCACCGATTGGACGGCAAAAAGTGGGCGTGTGTCGTTTTGGATCCGTTTTTGAAGCAGAAAATCCGTGATTTTGTACACGCTGTTCAACGTGCGCCCTACACGAGTCCAGCATCAGTGCCCATGAGTGGCGCGAGATGACGGTGATGCGATGGTGGCGAGTTGCGACGGTAAAGGTCATGGCGGTTGTGGTGAAGCGGCGTTGTGGTTGGTGGTTGTTGTTGTGGTTGTGATGGTGGCGATTGGTCCAAAATAAAGATAGTAAAAGAAAAACGGCTATCCTGAAGAGTCGCAGCACGTATAAATGACATGTATTCCCACTAGACAACGGGTTTGGGCCTAACTACACATGCACTTACCGAGATACCTCACCTAAGGGACCTGAATGGTGGTTTGCGAATCTGGTAACCACAACAATATATACTGTATATATGTTTGTATGAATATATATATATATATATATATATATACTGTATATATGTTTGTATGAATATATATATATATATATATATATATATATATACTGTATATATGTTTGTATGAATATATATATATATATATATATACTGTATATATTTCTGTACGTTTGTATGTATATATATATATATATATATATATATATATATATATATATATATATATATATATATATATATATATATATATATATATATATATATATATATATATATATACTGTATATATGTTTGTATGAATATATATATATATATATATATATATATATGTACATGTTCAAGATATCTGTTCTCGACCATCTCAGGTCACCCCCCCACCCAAAACCAAGATCTTTTCTATCCCAGTTTTAACCCTCCTCCCCACCCCCAAATTTCCATTTTTCCTTCCGAAGAGTTTTCTTCTATATCCATCTTGTCCACCCCTTCGACCATTCCTACCCCTCATTCTTACTCGCATCCCTTGTTTGTCCATCTCCGTCTATTTTGTACTGCTGTTTGTGTTTCCCTCCCTCTCTTGGTGCAGTTGCATCCTCGTCTGTTCTGGGTGTCGCTCTTCCACGAGCCTTGACTTTAGATACAAAAAAGAAACCCAGAGAGTAAAGAAGAAAATTGAGAAAACTGAAGACAGGTATATAGTGGAGATAAGAGGCAGAGTAAAGACAACATTAGGTATCCAGTAAAGAGAGTGGTGACGGATCCATTGAAAACATTTCAAAATGCATCAATTGCAATTAGGAAGGTACGTATGAAGATTTATCTGAAACCTTCATTCATCTTTAAAATACGAGCCATAAAACAATGTAGAAATGAGAATTTTATTGTTTTATTATCTGGCACACATTTGAAGGATGGGAAGTTGGAAAGATAAGGGAAAAAGGACAATGGAAGAGGTGAGTAAGATAAATACGATGGCAGTTAGGAAAGGGAATTAGAACTTGGTAGGAAAGGGAGGCTTAATGGAGTCTTGGTGGAGAACAGGAGAAAACAATGAGGAGAGAAATCGAAAAAAAGCCAAGGGGCGGAGCATGCGAGTAAGAGGGCGGGGCGAAGTGCGAGGGGAGGTACTTCTGAAGGTGTGGTTACCGGGTGTGCCGGCAGCGCTTGACGGCTTCCTCGGTAAGGACTGAAATTGAGGAGTTCGAGGAGCTTTGTGGATGAGACGACAAGTCCCTTTGACCCGTTTACTGGACCTTTGGTTATTTATCCTTGGATTTCTTCTTTGTGTGAGGAGTCTTGGCATTGTTCGCTCTCGCTGCACTTCCCCGTCTGGGCCCCGCCCGGTGAGTACATGTTGCGCTTCTCAACGTCTCGACTCCCAACACGTCCACTGTGCTGAGGATGTAAATGCCCAATACGAAGCTTTTCCTCTTCGTATTCCTCTTACCCGGTATCCCGTAGTTGGATGTTCCGGATCTCTGAGCTTGTCTGAACTTCTGCAGCTCGGGAGTAACTTATTAAAACTCTGGGCGATCGCTTGCTCGGCGGTAACAGACGCTCAATGACCCGGCCATGACGTCATAGACCAATAACTCTCGGACTCGATATCTGGTTCAAGGGAAAATTTTTGCCACAATGTTGAGTCGTCCCCCTCTCTCAACTTCTCCCCCCCCTCCCCATCTCGTATACTTCCTGCTGTTTCATGGTACTCTCTTTAACCCTTTATTTGTGATGTGTCTGGTGTTGACCCCAATTGAATATTGAATCCGCAGTACCCCCCCTCTCCCCCACAATCATAAGAATGGACCATTGTCAAATCAAATTTCCTGGTATACCATTTAATTAAGGGAATAAAATAAATCTTACATTTGGGCTGGCAAGATGGTCTGGAGGTCCGCACACTCGCCTAATAGATGTTTAGCCTGGGTTCGAATCCCGATCAGCTATAGACCGTCATCCTTGCGTTTCATAAGGCAACGTGTTTCATCAATACCTGCAGAGTACCCACTGCTTGGGTGGGTCGAGTTTGTGGATTACTTGTTGAAAAAGTATATAGTCTGTCTTTTTGCAAGAAGACACTTGATGTTTGCGTGGTGTGTGCCTAAAAGTTTCTCGATGATCTGAAGGTCTGAAGGGTACGTTCCAATAGTAGTTAGGGTCTAAGGAGTTGAAAGGGTCTAATCTCTCAAGCATGTAAAAAGGTCTAAGTGTCTAGAACTTTAAATGGTCAAGGCTCCAAGCTGTCTAACATTTCTGAAAGGTGTAAGGGGTCTAAAAGGGAGACAAGGGACTTGTTCATCAATGTGTGTGCCATCTCTGGGATGGATGTTAAACTGGGTGTCCTGTCTACCGACATTCGTTGTTGGACGTTAAAGAACCTCCGGTGTCCTTTGTGAAGAGTCAGCAAGCTATCGTCAGCACTCTGAACAAATTCCAAATTTGTGTCATTGCTACTTCGGCGATCGTCAGGTCCAGCCAGCCATTTTGTGAAAGAGTTGGGACAAAAATTCCCCATGGACAACCCCACAATAACATGGGACTAATAATAATTATTATTATTATTTTTCTATGCAGCTAGTACCTGCTGGTTGCATCAATGCTGGGAGTGTGGCTGTGCCACTGATGCAGCTCCTCCTGTTTCCAGTAAGCTGGTACTCATTTTGTCGACCTCGGAAGGATGACAGCAAGGTTGGGTCAACCCACCTGGTGTTATTCAATGGGGATATCTGGCTCGAATTCAAGGCCCGAAGATCTTTAACCAGCTACCTTAACTGCTAAACCAACACCAGGATTATGGGAATAATTGTGGCCATTAAAGAAAGAAGTATATTGGAGACACTTATCCTTTAATTTTCATTCATGAAAGTGAGGATGCTTGGGGTGTTTCCAATAATGTCCGTGCTCGTGGCTGGACTCATCCCGAAAGCAGAAGGCTGGCTCAGCATGCACGTGCGTGTACATGTACATTGGATTTCCTGCCTCTTTTCCCTGATCAACGACTGACTGGTGTTGCTTCCTCGTTTCTCGCGAGCCGTATGATTCGTGTGCCGGAAGGGTATTTCTCAGTTAACCCTACGAAGCAGACAAACTAACTCCACCTCGATTCGCGTGGAATCCAGCAGCCAATGAAGCGCTCTTTATACTGTGGGGAAGGGGTTTTGAAGGTGGGGTAATTGCCTGGGTCTCATTCACGGTTCAAGGTTTTATCCACAAATTGTCACTAAAGCACCGAATGAGATGTTTTGTTTCGTAAAGCTCTGCCGTGGAGCAATGTCCACATTGATGATTTCAGGTGCGGGGCACGCTCATCCGACGTACCACCATAAGGCTATGGTGAAGCCTTGGAAATTGGACCGATCAAGCTGGCCATTGTAAAACGCTGTTTGATGGGAAATTATTTCCTTTGGAATTGGTGAAAAGTCATTCCTCAGTCTGCGCTGCTCACCGAGGTCTCCGGAGCTGCTTCCCAAGCATGCTGCTTCATATTTTGACTATGTCAGCTTTGCTTTAGTGTCCCCTTATTTCTGCAGCCATTACCATATGCAGGCCTTTGCCTTAATGCCAAGTGCCCCCTGATCCCTGATGTTTACTCCGCATCATTTGTCTCAACGAAAGCCCTAAATTTGTTGCATGCAACTCCTGTAATGAACATTCCACTTATCCCTGCTTTGAATTGTGTGTTCTGCGAATCGATGAATCCCATAAATTAAGATTGAATTTTTTTTTTCTGGTCTGCCGAAAATCAGATGAATGTGGACGTTATTCTTGGGCCAATTGAAATCTTTCATTCCGCTTTTCCCACCTTCATGTCGACATTCTATCTTTGTTTATAAATACAATTCCTCTGTGCATTCACTTGCTTTATGACATCATATTTTGTGCAAATGTGAAAATCAGCTTTGAAACTGAATAGCCCCTGGTTTTATGGGTATTGTATATTTTTAACAGCTGCTGTTTAGCATGCACACACACACACACACACACACACACACACACACACACACACACACACACACACACTTTTGCTGTTGAGGTGACTCAAATCTGTGTTCCATTGCTGCATGCGTTGTAACAAACACAGTATTTATATCCACACAAACGATGATTGGTAATTATATCATACATTGGCTTCAGGAAGCAGGTGAAACGTCGCCTGAGACCACGTCTGTTCTTCCTTATTGCTCAAACAGTCGATCGAGTTTGCTTCTTGTTTGAAAGCGCCTTTCTTTTAAAATATAAAATTCCAATTACCCCAATATATATATATATATATATATATATATATATATATATATATATATATATATATATATATATATATATATATGGACTAGCAGAGCCTCCCTGTCGCTTTGCTTTGGTCATCGTGTATGCCAAAAGTTTTGAGTGAGAACCAGAAGAAAAGGAAGGCAAATTTACCCATGCATAGGTGCTTTAACCCCTCACCCCCACCTCCTCCCATCCCCATCTTCACATCCCACTCCCCCCACTTTGCCCCATTTACCCATGTGAAGATTGCTTTAAACTCAGCGTTACCCAGTTAAAAAAGGAAAATTTAATACCCGCTGCCACCACCACCACCAGGTGGCGCTACATGGTACACAATTATGCCTGCCCCCACCCCCCATCCCTCACTCCCCCAGCACACACACACTAAGTTGTATTTGAACCCTGATTTTGGGGCTTGTAACTTATAAGATGTGGCCATGCATAAGGAACAACGAGAGAAAGGCAGATAGAGAGGGAGAAAGAGAATGGCGTGTATATGTAGGACTTGATGGCTCAAATTATTCCCACCTTGTGGGGAATTGTTTTGGCCCAATTATTTCACAAATCGACTGGCCAGGTCTGGCATTTGAAGGTGACAGGAATTTTGTGATTTGTTCAGAGTGCAAGCAATTACTCACCTACCCATCGTCAAAAAGAGAAAGACGTGGGAACTTTCAGGTCCACCGACTCATGTAAGCAGACGTGACGCACGGATTACCATCCATCCGAGGGACTGCACACATCGATTCCTCACCCTGCATGCACAACTCCAGGATGACAGTTTATAGCCAGGTCGTGATTGGAACCCAGGAGAGTTAGCTCAGAGATTGGTGTGTGTGTGTGTGTGTGTGTGTGTGTGTGTGTGTGTGTGTGTGTGTGTGTGTGTGTGTGTGTGTGTGTGTGTGTGTGTGTGTGTGTGTGTGTGTGTGTGTGTGTGTGTGTTGCGTCATTGTGCCTAAGGCCAGGTCTATGCAAGTAAATACAAATTGTCTCCATTCAAAAGCCTTTCTTAATTATGTCATTGGTACAAAAGCAACACCTTTTTGGGTGTGGGGGCGGTCGTGGAAAAATGGGGGAGGGGGTGAAATCGCATGCTTCAGACTTCCATCCATTTGGCATTAATTTGACCAAAACTCCCGTCTCCTGGGGTTCTCGGCTGATACTTTGTGGCAAACAAAACCCAGAGGTGAAAGTGAGAAGTCTGGTGTTTACAAAACAAATCATTATGCAGGTTGTGACAATGTGGAATACGTTTTGAAGAATTGGAACATTTAGATGTATATGTACCATTGTGTGTGCATGCGTGCATGCGTGTGTGTGTGTGGTCTGTATCCTGTTCAGGAGAATGTGGGTAAGCATTTGGGTTTTCTTGTCACCCTTTTATTGCTCATTGTGCGGTGGCAGTTGCTAATTTGATGTGGCCATTCTTGAAAAGTTTGCCCAACAATCTGGATATGTGTTGCAGTTGGTGTGTCATATTGTGAATGACAACCCACAAGCAGTTCGTCAGTTAAAGAGCCATCATACTGTTAAAAAAAAATAATCAAACTCCCTTCATTATTCCTGCATATTCAACTACTGGTAAGTTCTTAAACCTCAAGCTTTGTATCTTCGATCTATGTGTTTAGGCTGTCTACTTGGTGATGTATGTTGTTGAATCCTGTCCACCCTTCCCTCCTCTCTTTCGTGATTGTGTAGCCCTGTCGTACAACCAACACATCGACACCGGACTCAAAATTGCATCGACCATTGCTACGTGCTACCCTTATACAGCTGTTTGTTAAATGTGAGGTCACATGCTTTTTCGCATTACTATGTACGTCGACAGAAGATTAGCAGTGGTGAAGGTAATTCAGAAGCTGGCGAAGCCAATAAGGTGTAGGCAACTTTGCAGTCTGTGCAGCTCGGTTAATCCTCAAGGAACGCTGGACTGATCATCGTTTGTCAATAATTTCAGGACGACGTTCATCAGAAAATAGATTTGAATGACAATCAACCAACAGAATCCTTGGTGTAAAAGTATTGTTACGAATTCACGCCCGCCGGCGTGCGGACAGCCACGTAACTCGGATTGCGGCGCGTCATCCACCGGACGGACAATTCAGTCGTGACCCTCTCGGAACAATGCCGGGATCAAGTCACGGGTGGGGGTTTAACCCCACCACGACCGTGCCAATTGCCCACCTGCGCAGGATAGGGTTGCTCGCCAAATTCGATCTACCCAAGTACCTGCGCGGATGGTCGACCGGGCGATCGTACCACGCCACAGGCCGACTCTGCACACGAACTGCTTAAGCGGTCCATTCCGTGCTTCAGTGATAACCGAGCAGTGTTATCGTCGGCCTCGACGGTTCGGATTAATTACCGGGTGTCTTAAGCCCACGACGAACCCTTTACGTGAAGCAGGATGGAGGGTCAATAAAGAAAAGACGAAGCGAAACGGGAAAACAGTTCACACAAAGCACATTTATTTCCCGGCACATGGAAAGCCAATATATACAGGCACACAGTCAAAATGCACATATAGCAACCAAAACAAAAGCAACAATGACGCAAAGTTACTACCGACTACGTGCACACACGGCAACACTTATACAGTTCTACTTTACAGATGGCGCCAACACACATTTACTCAAAAGCAAAGGAAAGAAGCCACCCTCATAGACAAGGGGGCAGACAGGCCTGTAGGCCAATTGTGCGCGTGACCTGGAGGAGCGGCCAGGTCCGCGAGACCGGGGGGGGGGGGGTCCTACCCGCATCCTCGTGACGCATTGGCGGGCGAGCCGCAGATGTGGCCGCGTGGCTGTGCCCCGACTCCGTGCTCCTTGGTGGGTTTCGTTGGCACGACGTTTGGAGTGGGGTAGGAACGGGGCCCCCTTTTGCACTATCTCAGTGCGGGGAAAGGGGGAATTGTTGATGCCCTGGGGGAGGAGAATAGCTGGCTGGCTTGGGTCCCGCGACGAGCGATCCCACACCGCGACCTCGACGCCGACCGCCACCCTTCTCGCCTCGGACCCGAGCTCCTTTGCCTCTTCCCGCAACTCTTCTCAGCCGACTCCAGAACCCAACTCGATAACGCACCGATGACTTCACCACCCGACTCGACTGACTTCATTCGCCTTGCGCTCGCCTTCTTATAGGCCAGCAGGAGCAGCTAATATGCAAATATCCGAATCAGGATGACCTCGGGGGCGGAGCCACGCTCGCCAATTGGTCGGAGGAAAGGGGGCGTGAATCTCCCCTGATCCTAGAATTTGCATATACAGTCATGCGCCGCTTAACGACGTTCCGGGCAACGACGGATCGCATATACGACGGGACTGCCAGCTCTGGAAAAAAAAAAAGAAATGAAAAAAAAAATGTAGCTGAAAAATTCCTATCGCCGAGTGATGTAGCCTCGTATAAAAATAGCACATACAATTATGTACACTGTACAGAACATAATTCCTCATAATGATAATAAACAACGACAGTGTGGCCCTGTTATAATGCGATAGTTGAGGTCCATAAAATGTCATCGTGAAAAAAGCAGGGTCGTGCTAAATCGGGATTCAAGGAAATCGGCTTTCAAACTGAACCAATGTTTTCACGTTTACCTTCTAGCAAGTAAATTACCTTTGAATTGAAGAATTCCACGAATAAATCGTTGTTGTTCGTCAATTGAAACACAAATATATTTTACGTGAAGCTTTTTATGTTGTTAAAACAATCGCCCTGTTCCGAAAATATATCACAATTGACAGGAGCTCGTTTCTTCATTTGTAAATTATCACATCGATGCAATGATTACGTATTTATAAAATCCAAACGCTATTTATTCACCTTTCTATAATCGATGAGAGGAGATTGTAAGCTGCTGCTAACAACACCGATGGCCGTCATGAACTGCACAAAGGTAAATCCAACGTGTCTTCTGTCTCTTGGATGTGTGTTACAATTGCCGACAGTATTCAGTACAGTAACATGCTGTGCAGATTTGTATCGGAGGAGCAATAGGCTACACCATATAGCTTAAGTGTGTAGGTTTGTGTAAGTACGATGTTCGAAAACGAAAATGAAAAAAAAAAATGATGTTCACACAACGATGACGTCGCTTAACGTCGCGTTTCTCAGAACGTAACCCCGTCGTTAAGTGCCGCATGACTGTATCGACTTCACACAGACGCACCTGGAGGCGGGGCCAAGCCGCCCCGCGCTTGCTAATTGGACGGAGGAAAAGTGGGCGTGTACGTTCTTGATCCGAATTTTCCCTCGGAAAGGCCGCTATTTGCGCTCGCGGCTCGGTGCGCTCGGCACCAATCGCTGAACGGGCCTGAGACAGCCCGACGTTCAGTGTTCACAGGTGGTGCGGGAATGGCCGAAGAAGGAGAGAGGTGAAGGTGGTGGAGGGTTTTCGATGGTGGTTGATGGTTATGGTGCCGTTGGGAATGGCGGTGATGCGATGTTTGCGGGATTGAGTTGTGAAGGTAAAGGTCGTGGCTGTTGGCGGCGTTGTTGTTGTTGTCTGAGGGTTGGAGCATGGTTGTAGTTAGTGACGATGGCTGGCGTGGTGGTTAAGGTGGTTGTTGTGTGATGGCGGTTGAGACGTGGTTGGTTCAAAATAAAGATAGAACAGAAAAACGCCTAACTCAAAGGATCGCAGCCCGAATGAATCACATTTATTCCCTCTATACAATGGGTTTGGGCTAACTACACATGTACTTAGAGATATCTCACCTACGGGCCCTTCATGGTGTAATGCGAATTTGCACAGCCGTAACAGTATCAACACTGATGGGGATTGCCAATGAATTTGCCATAATCTGAGAAGCCAGGGATGAGCAACAGTCATGAAAATGTTAAACGATGAAAAAGATTCCGACATGTCCACAAAACAATCCACAAACTTGAGAATTCATAGAACAAGATACCCTGCACAGTTTTCAATGTTATACTTCAATTTTAACAAAAAGATGATTTTTTAACAATGATTGGTAAATACGAGCACACTCGTAGTGCTGGATGTATGAGATTCTGCCCATACAAGTATTTCTCGTAGGAAAGATGACGCCATTATATTGTAAGCACAATATGCTGCCATGCCAGATAACACAACAAATTATTTGCTGGTAGTTCGGTGAACATAAATCTATGTAATAATCATGATCATCATGATAGTGCCATATTCAAGGGTAATGACAAGTCGCAAAAAAAGAAAAACCAAATGGTACGCTGCACACGATCTTCCATGAGCAATGATGTAATATCAACGTTGATTCAGTGCCAAAAATAGTTCTACCAGACAGCTCGTACTTGGCATACGGAATTGAAAATCTTGTCCCACTGCTTGCTACAAGTTACAAGTTTGCTCATAACGTAGGGTTTCCCCACACGATGAATAATCAAAATAAAGACCAATCAATGAACCATAGTCCCAAGAAGGAAGCCAGACATAACCACGCATACACACATGCACGCACATACTTACAAAAGCTATTTTATATGAAGTTATAACCTTAACTTATAACCAATTGACTGATTTCCCAACTGCCCGGATCATCAGCTGGGCACTGTTTTTCATCGAGGTTTCGATCCTTTCAGCCCAGAACCTCTCCACACGGTGGATCCACAACTCTGGTCACTGATCCACATCAGTAGATTACTCAACATCAATGGACATTGACTTATATTTGCTCCTGGAAGGGTAAAATTTGAAAATAAAGCAAAGTTTTATGCACATGCATAATTGGCTTGCAAATGGGAGTGGTGTATACTATTGGTTCACGAGTCAGTAAGTGACCACAATATTCGTTATGGGTCTGTTGGGTAGTCGATCTCGTCGAAAAAAAAAAATTAGATTTTTTTTTTCTACCCTTATTATCAGTATTCCCGTCGATATGTTTGTCTGTCTGTCTCTGTTGGGTAGTCGATCCAGTCGAAAATATATATATATATATATATATATTTTTTTTTTTAAATTTTGAAATTTGTTCTACCCTTATTATCAGTTTTTCCGTCGATATGTTTGTCTGTCTGTTCGGTCCAATGCTCCGTTAATACAATGGCGATTTCGATGAAACTTGGTTGGTAGGTTCATACCATGACCAAGTTGTGTGCAAATGAGAACCGTTGCTATGGACACCACCGTTGCCTAGCAACGGGACTTTGAAATTTTTGAAAAATCATAAAAAAAATTATTTTTTCAAAAATCGGGCCACGAGCGACTGTGGGCAGTACATTCAGCCATATTGTCAAAAATTTCCAGCCGGATCCTATGAAAACTGTTGGAGAAGATAGACTTTGAATGAACCCTGGTCGAAAACAATAAAAAAAATGAAGTTCGTTATGTCTCAGAGACTATGAGTCAGATATACATGAAACTGGTCTGGTAGGTTCATGGTGTGTCCTAGTTATGTGTGAGAAAGAACCGTTGCTATGGACCCCTCCGTTGCCTAGCAATGGCCGAAAAACGTCTAAAAGTGGGGGTATTTTAACGAAAAAACAATCTGCAGCATTAACACTTGAAGCTAGAATCATGAATTTTCTTGTGCTTAATCCTCAGGTCATTCCCGATCGAATGGGCCCATCGCGTCAGGTTCTATTGGGTAGTCGACTATCCATGTCCGCCTACCGGCTTGTCTGTGCGTATGTCTGTTCGGTCCAGTGCTCCGTTAATACAATGGTGATTTCGATGAAACTTGGTTGGTAGGTTCATACCATGACCTAGTTGTGTGCAAATGAGAACCATAGCTATGGACCTATCCGTTGCCTAGCAACGGGACTGAAATTTTTGAAAAATCATAAAAAAAATTATTTTTTCGAAAATCAAGAATCAGGCCATGAGCGATTGTGGGCAGTACATTCAGCCATATTGTCAAAAAATTTCCAGCCGGATCCTATGAAAACTGTCGGAGAAGATAGACTTTGAATGAACCCTGGTCGAAAACAATAATAAAACGAAGTTCTTTATATCTCAGACTATGAGTCAGATATACATGAAACTGGTATGGTAGGTTCATGGTATGTCCTAGTTATGTGTGAGAAAGAACCGTTGCTTTGGACCCCTCCGTTGCCTAGCAATGGCCGACTACCCATGTCCGCCTACCGGCTTGTTTGTCGGGCTGTCTGTCCCGAGCATAGCTCCGTGGGTTTTGATCCGATCCTGATAAAATTTTGGTGGGAGGTTTATATCATGATCTAGTTGTGTTTTCTTGAGATTGGGCATGCTGCGCCCATTATGGGCGGAGCCACGCCCAAAAAACGTGTTGTTAGGGGGTAGCCGATTTCAAGTTATATCTTCTCTGAGGGGGTTTGTCGAATCTGGCAGGGGTTTCAGTATTTGGTTAGCCCAATGGCACTTGCATAGCCCCACGGAGCTAGATTTTTCATTTTCGTCCCAAGGTCAAGGTCACAAGGTCAAGAACTTAGAAAATTGCGAATTTTGACATAAAAATCATACGACCGCCCAAACTTTGAGAGCTTGGATGACAATATTTTTTATGCATAATCTTGAGGTCATTCCCCACCTAAAGTCTTGAAACCATTTTGCTCTATCTCGAACACCTTGCCCGTGGCGCCCCCTTAAAGTTTGTTTTTACACTGATTTCATCAAAGTATGGATAATCCGAGGAGTGCGAAATGCCATATAGCCTATATGACATTATATTGTTCCTGGAATGTTCCAGAGGAAGTTTTGCACCAAAGGTCATAATCCTTGACCTTTGACCTTTCAAGTTCACAAAGGTCAAATTTTCAAAGTTGTGGGAATCAAACTGGGTTTTCGACCTTCTTCGACGAACTAACTCCCATAAGCTATAGCACGTATCCTGTTTCCTTCTTTTAATGTCCACAACATTGTTTTGTGACCTTTAAAAGTTATGCAAAGGTCAAATTTTGAAAGTTGTTGAACGAAACCGGGTTTTCGACATCTTGCAGCTAATAACCTGTCACTCGTACCACATCATGTTGATCATTTTTATAACTTGGTCAAAAATTATCACATTGTCTCATCCTTGACTTCTGAAACAATCTACATCGTCAAATACCGCTCGTGAACCATCTTCGTCTTCAGACTTGTAAGAGTTTGCAGTCAACGTGTTAAATATCATTAAAATAAATCTTGAAGTTGAACGCGACTGAAGCATTCATATACATCACCTTCTACACTAATAAGATGACGAGTCGCAGTTTCGGAGATGGGGGCTTCAATGATCACCATCGATGTTCTTGGCCGCGTGGCAGCTTTTTCTTCACACCAGATACAGTACTATCTCGCACACCACACCCTCTAATGGTATATGTCGATATACAGCTCGGTTCTTGGAAGTATATTATGAAGGCGATTTGTGTTATCCATCCATGCATGGGGACCATACTCTGTACAGAGTGTTGGTGCTGCCTACGCGGTCTCCTTGGCTATTGGGCACAATCCTGGACGGGTCGCCACTCCAACACGGTATACCAGCATGCTGGTACTCATTTTGCCGACCTCAGAAGGATGACAAGCTGAGTCAACCCCACCTGGTATTAATTCAATGGCCAAGCAGGATTTGAATTCAGGACCCTAATATCCCAAGCCCACCACCCGAATCATCAATCCAACACCAGACATACTTGTGTTATATCGCGTTCAAATATATCACTCCACTTAAATAAAGGTTTAAAGGCATTTAAATATAAAGCATTATGGGTTCTTCCGCCATTTTCTCGAGCTCCAGCGTATATTACATCACCCTATCTATCGATACATCAGTTATTCGTGCCTGTTGTTTGTGTCCATTATCACGTCCTTAAAAACAGTAGGTTTCATGCTTGGAATGATTTTCAATTTTGTTTTACTGCGAGGCAGACAGACAGAGTAAACATATTATCTTTCTCACTCTCTGCACATATGCGATCAGGTCAAAATCAGAGCCAAAGTACGGTTAATCGACGAAACACGTGGCTTTCTATTCCCGCTCTGATTCGTGTTCAAAATCCTGTATAACATTCGATGAAAGCTATTCCTCGAATATAAACTGATAAGACGGACAGACAGATGGACGGACAGCCATGAACCAATTAGCTTAACCCCTCTCTTCACTTCGCGTGTGTGGGGTAACTACTGTATATAATCATGTACAAGCTCCATTAGGCTTCGGGCACTGTGAAAAATAGTTGAAATGCTGAACTGCATCCAGACAGACTTGACATTGGAGGAAATATGGTTATAGTCTGGTTGGTGTTTGGGGGGGGGGGACTGATAGAGACTATCGAAGCATAAACATTCACAGGAACCCTCCTTGGGGTATACACCCTATATCAGTAGGATTGCCACCTCAAAAAACAAAACGAAATGAGTTTTTTTAATTATTATTATTTTAAAAAAATAAGACATTTCCTGCAAAACCCTCGTAAAACACTGAAGTCATTCATTTGAAATCGGATTGCGACTTAATGCTTCGAAGACTTTCGAATACGCACACACATACCATTGTGCATTCCTCGCCTGGTGTTCTGCCCGAAGGGAGGTCTGGTACTGCTGAAACAATTTATTGCCCATTGATACACTGGGTGGTTTGTCATTGCCTTCTCAGCAGTAGTTCGGGCAAGAATTTGTAATTTGGTCAGGCTGCCTGTGCTAGCTCGCCCACTCTTCACGAAGGGCACCGTGGGATATCTGACATCCACCAACTAATGCTGGCAGATAGGACGCCAGTTTAACGTCCATCCGAGAGACGGGCACACACATTGATGAATCGCCCTGCCTGTGAAACACCAGGATGACGGTTTAAAGTTGGGTCGAGGTTCAAACCCAGGCGGGACGGCTTGGAGGCGAGTGTGAATACTTCCTGTCAGCCCACCACTGTGCAATGGGTGCTGCTCCTGCAGCCCACATTTGGCCAACAATAGATGACATTTTTGGAGGAAAGTCAAAGTGATTGTGACAGGCAATTGGTGTTTGTTTTTTTTAGCGGTGGAAAGCGTCGACTGATTGGCAACTCGAGAACGATTACACCAAACAGAAATGGCAGTTTAATTCACTAATGCTACTTTTAACATGAAACTCTTGGTTTTGTGATTTAAACTGTTGATGATACCATGTGGGGTGTTCAAAATATTCTGCAAATGAGATGCTTGTAACAATCAAAGACCTGGTTAAAAAAAAAAAAGGTTAGAGGTATTTGCATTGATTCAAAACATATATAGATTCTTATCAAGTGCATGTATGCAGGTAGTAGACAAAAGAAATGGAAACACCTTGGTAAACGAGGGCACCAAGCAATGGCTTCCACGCAGGTGTGGCCCTTGGGTTAATTCAGCAAATTACATCCCATCATGCTTTGGGTCATGTGTAGAAATGCTGCACAGGCCTGGTTGCCTCTTATTATGCGTAGCACAGCTGCAAGAGCAGACCCCCTCACTGTTCAATGCCCCCATCCACAGAGCACATGTGTGCCCCCAATGAATCGATGAGCATGACATTGATGTAGTCCATATGTCATAGATTCATGGCTTTCTCAGTCCCCAGATCTGAACTCTATCGAGCATTGTGGGATACTCTGAAACTACGCCTGAGACGGTGTTTTCCAGCTCCATTAAATAGGTATGAGTTGATTGACTTCCTCGTGAAATGGTGCCGCATCCTTCCTGCAGAATTTCAGGCGCTGGTGACCCAACACCTTATTAAGTCACTTTTACACTGGTGTTTCCATTTTTCTGTCCACTGCCTGCATGTTGAAAAATAATGCTGGAGTCTCTCAAACTATCATGTGTGTTTAATGGAACACTCTCCACTGTATCATGATTTGTCAAAAATAAGCCTGATGCTCGCCTAACCGTTAAGGTGGCTGACCTAAGATCTTAGGTTCTTGAATTTGAGCCCCTGTCCACCATTGAATTAACACCAGGTGGGGTTGACTCAGACTGTCATCCTTCCAAGGCTGTTCTCGTTGGATCATGTTATAATATATACACAATGATACATGGTCCACTTTAGACTCTGTAGCACCCTCATTGAAAATGAATAGTTGTTGCCATCAAACTGATCCTGATACTCACCAGGAAGTTCTTCCTACAATTTTGTTCATCCACCTGGTTTACTTTTCCTCCTCTTGGGTCTCATAGATGCTTATCGAAGGACATGCAACTCGAAGTGTGAAGTTGTTGCTGCCTTTCTTGTCATCTTCAGTGTTGTACATGAACTGTCAAATGTTCGTGTTTCAAGCCGTCTCTCTTCTGTTTTGTTTTTGGTTCGTCTGTCGGAAGCTTCAGTGTTGGAAGTGTCTGTGAACCCTGCACGGTTCACGTACACTTTCAGTTCATTTTATTTTGGAAGCTGTTTACAGGGAACTTTGAGTCATCACCACCTTTACAGCAGATGACACACAATTTCCGATCCATTTTGTTTTTCTATTTCTGAAAGGAAAACGAGCATTAGTTTCCATCACGTTCAAAGTATGGAGTTTTAAAGATTCATTTTGATTTTGACATTTCTCTCTTCTGTATCAGGCAGGCATGGTTGTCTATAATTCTTGCACCCAGATCTAGAATCCATATCATCTCATGACACCATTTCTATACTTCCATACACCCCAATGGATGACCATGCCAGGTTGGGTGATATTTGTATCATCATCATCGTCATCGTCATCATCGCCGGCTGTCCAGGGTGCACGATCGCTTGCTATCCCTCTTGTTAGACCTTTCACTCGAAGATCATTTCTCAACAACACATCCCATGTTTTCTTCGTACGGCCTCCAGCTCTCTTCCATTCACATTCATATTTATACACCTCCTCATACAACTACCTGCCCACATCCTTTCCACATTTCAGAACCATCTCAACCTACCCTCCGCATAACCTCACTAATGCTTTCTATACCAAATCTCTTTCTTAATTCCACATTTGGTTTCCTATCCTTCAGTGTCGCGTCACACATCCACCTCACCATTCTCATTTCATTTCATTCACACCTCCATTCATCCTCATTTTTGATCAGCCATGTTTCGCTGCCATACAACATCACGCTTCTAACACAAGCTGCTTTAAGTTTTCCCTTTAATCGGAGAGAGGTCCCTTTCAATGTCAATCGGGGTAACAACTCCCTAAACTTCCTCCAGGCACTTCTAATTCTTGCATTCACTGCTGCCTCCACACTACCACCTGCACTCATCACATCACCAAGGTAACAGAATCTATCTATACATTCCAGAGATATATCCCCATAAACTAACCTTTCCACTCTAACTGGAGTCACTTGTTTACCTGTGCAAACAGCATATTTGAAGTCAGGTGCCACCTGCAGTCTACCCCTGATACCACTACACATCTTGTGCATCCAGCGCTTGCAGGATTTACACAATATTGAATTGCTACCAACACCTTTTCTACAGACAGCACAGGGCCATCTCCCTCTTTTTTTTTCCACACTTCCTTCTCCCACACCACTAATCAGTACTTTCGTTTTTCCTGTATTCACTTTTAGTTCTCTGGCCTCCATACCCTCCTTCCAGACTGCATACTTACCCATTACCTCTTCCACACTGTCGGCTATCAACACTAGGTCATCAGCATCCAGGAGTTCCAAGGTAGGCCTCCTCTAAATTCCTGTGATACAGCCTCAAGAACCATAATGAACAGGATTGGGCTCAACACTGACCCCTAATGAACACCCACTTTCACTTCAAAATCCTCAATCTGCACTCCATTTACCCTCACAGAGGTTTTTGAGCCATCATACATTGCCATGACTACCCTAACTAAGCAATCCTCCACACATAACTTTCTCATGGACCATTGCACCACTTCCCGAGGCACCCTATCAAACGCCTTCTCCAAATCTAAAAATATAAAATAAAGTTGTTTTATTCTTCCCCAGATATTTTTCATGTAATTGCCTAACTATAACAATTGCCTCCATCGTGTCCCTTCCTGGCATGAAACCAAATTGCATTTCATGTATATTAACACTCTGTCTTATCAATTTATCCAGGATTCTCCACCACTTTCATTCCATGGTCCAGCAGCTTCAGACCCCTCGAGTTGCTCTGAACTAAGACATCCCCCTTCCCTTGATAAATATTCACCATTACACTCTTTAACCCATCTGTCACGATTTTCCCCTCAAATTAATCTAAACAATAATATTCGACTCATCTATCTGAAAATATTTGATTTTCCAAGTGTTATGTGATAGACATTGAGGGACAATGATTCTGCTTCTCGTGTACCACTTATTGAGGCCACATAGAGATAATCCCAATTACGATCTCAATGGTGGTTTTGCGACCATTATTTTCACTAACCGTGGATCAACCAGAAATGTTTCATGTGGACAACGAAACGTTTAAGCTCAAGAATCGTTAATGAATAATGATGCCTCGACTTCGTGTCTAGTCATGTAATCTGATATGTAAATGGGAATTTATTTGCAACAAAAAAGTGAAGTCAACACAATAGTTTTTCCACATCATTTTAAGTGCCTCGACATTGTTAGGGACATGTACCTAGTTAGGATTTTGAAAAACTTGTAGAATTCTCTAAAGTGGAGTACGTGAAATGGCCAAAAAGCATTTGTCGCCAAAATACCAAGTATCCGAAAACATGAGTTTCGTTACAAGGAACTTCAATGCAGGAGGAAGTCATTGGGCCAATCAAAGCCTACACTATGGTTGGTTTTCCTTGTTCTATCCCTTCTAAATGCTGATTGTCAAGCAAGGATTTTTAAATGCTGATTTTTGGCTGGGGTTTAAATCACTGAACCTCCGAGACACAGAGTGGACACTCTAACCATTATGCCACTGAGTCATGACACTAATAGTTACATCATCGAGCCTATTAAATATCATGGGTCATGGAGATGGCGATGCTGTGTCATGGACATGTCTACAAGGTAAAGTGTTCATCACTCAATATATTATCATATAAGGTGGGGTATGATGAAAGTTATTCATATGTAGTTATACTTTGAATAAAGGCGATAATTAAACAAGAAAAAGATGTAGTGCATAGCACGATACTTGCAAAATCCACCCCCCTCTCAAAGGTTGCCATGGATACATCAAATTGTCCATTTCATTAAGATTAAAATTGACAATCTTAATCAAAGCCCAGGTCTTCAAGCAGATGAAAATTGATTATTTTTCAGATTGAAATTGATTTTAGAAGTTTGACTTTGAGTTGACCTTTGACCTTGTGACATCAAAAATAGTTGCTTTCCCAATTATATGATGGACTATGAAATCCTGTTCAACTTTCAAGTTAATAGGATGTAAATTGATGATTTTTCAGATGAAGTTTGATGATTTTAGAAGTTTGACCTTGAGTTGATTGTTAACCTTTTGACCTCAAATAGTTGGTTTCCCAATTCAGTGAAGGACTATGCAATTGCTGTTTAATTTTCACGTTGATGGGATGTAAAATGATGATTTTAGAAATATGACTTTTGACCTCAAAATAAATAGGCTTCTCAGACTACCTCTACAACTTGGTGAAGTTTCATGACGATCGGTTTAAAATTGTAACCTGTAGGTGATTGACAAACAGACAAACAAAATAACAAAATCGACTGATTTGAAATATACTAGAAAAATCTTCCATTTTGTAAGTAACAAGTTTGAATAAGGATATTGCATTGCTGTGTTGACTGTCTGGACACAACTTTGGGTTGTGGGTCCATTGATGTTGAGTAATCTACTGATGTGGACCTGTGACCTGGGTTGTGGATCCACCGTTTGGAGAGGTTCTGGGCTGAAAGGATTGAAATCTCGATGAAAAACGGTGCCCAGCTGATGATCCGGGCAGTTGGGAAATCAGTAAATTACTTATAAGTTAAGGTTATAACTTCATATAAAATAGTGTGCGTGCGCATGTGCGTGTGCTTGTTTTCTGGCTTTCTTCTTGAGACTACGGTGCAGTTATTGGTCTCTATTTTGTATGTGTGCATGTATGTAATGTATATATCTACCATATAAACCATAATGTGTGTTTGTGTATATTTGTTTGTCTGTCCCCCTTCAGAAGGATGATTTAAGATGGGTTTTAAAGGCCAATCTTTTAACATGACTGTGTGTTCACTACCATCTATTTTTTTCAGGATAAGAAAAAATTCGAAAAACATTTTCCATTCAAGAATAATTACGTCTCTTCTTTTTGAAATGTAGACGGTGACTTGCAACTGTTCCTCAATGGCGGTGAACATAAACGTAAAAAAGTACATAAATAAATAAATAAATTCAAGGCTCAGGGAGGTAAAATTCGCTGCACATGATGAGCAACGCACACAGAGTAAACAGAGTTTCCATTTACATCTGTAGAATGTCTAATAAATAAAGAAGATAGAAGCACACCTGACACTAGGCCAAGGCTTCAAACTTTGGCACGCTCATGCAACTGCACCACAAAGTAAATTGTTCCAACCCGTCATTTTTGACGGGCTTTGGACTTGTATGTATATGTGTGTGTGTATATGTATATATATAATAGGAGAGAGAGAGAGAGACAGACAGACAGACAGAGGTGAGGAGGGGGAGTTGGCAAAGACAATGTTATGTTGTGCTTTATGACCCTGCGCGCACACACACACACACACACACACACACACACACACACACACACACACACACACACACACACACACACACACACACACACACACACACACACACACACACACACACACACACACACACACACACACACACACGTACTGTATGTACAGACACTTACCTATTTACATGATAGATGCATTCCTGGAAAGCATCTTTAAATGGAAATATAATGTAAATCGAACTTCAACATCCCATTTACTTGATGTATTCAATGGTGAATGTTGTTCCTGCAGAACAAAGAATTGAATGGAAATTTTTCAGAGTAAATTAATTGAAATATTATGACAATAAAATACAGTACATTACTGTACATAATGGTCTGATGATTGTCTTTTTATGTTATTTTATTTTATTTTCCTGTGCAGCACTAGAGTGTGAGTAGCATCCTTGACTGATGATGTGGCAGTGCTGCTCATTCAGTGCCCCTGTAAGTTAGAACAGGAATTTGGAATTTGGCCAAGATGCCCGGGATAGCTCCCCGACTCTCCACGAATGACACTGTGAAGGGATCTTTAATGTCCATCAAATAGATGCACAACAAGCCTTCATTTGCATGTCCTTTAACATCTTGTATCACTTCTCATTGTAAAAAGCACAGCCTGAGCTCATTCTCTCATGCCTGGTACCCACTTCGTGGTTGTGCTACATATATTGTTGCGGAGCTGGGGTCGTGGGAGTACTATGAGGTGGGGGTATCCCTGGTTTCCCACCCCATACTCACTGGGAATCGAGGCCATCGCACATGAATAAGTCAGTGTCGTGGCAGGTCGCTAATCGACTGGGAACACCAACAATTTAAACACGTGACCCAATGTCCTCTGTTTGACTACCATTTAAATGTGGTACACACAGTCTCCTTATCGGGGAATTGTGCCCTCAATGCGTGTTTGTGTTAAACTTACCATATGAGGTGCAGCCGAGCAGAGCCGCCAAGTATGCACCGGCTAATAAACAGATTATTGGGGTATAACTTCTCGGCTAGGCTCACGTGTGGACCATGCTGGACCAATGAAGGAAAAGACGAAAACGAGCTGGGTATATTTATAACGAGCAATTTATTACAACATGGTGAGGAAAATTATGTGGCACAGCAATGGGTTTATTCGCAAAAGATGTACAGCAAGGAATTTGTTGGTGTAGCAAAAGGAATGCAAATATTTACTGAAAGAAAGGGACAGAGTGCAGAGTTAACCTGAGAATAACTTCTACTATCTTAACTTATGTTGCACATAACAGGTGCCATCACACACACACACACACACACACACACACACACACACACACACACACACACACACACACACACACACACACACACACACACACACACACACACACACACACATTAGATTTAGCCCAGAAAGAGGAGAAACAGTTGAGGTGTAGCGACCTCGTACCTAGCGCAGTCGACGGACCTACTCAACCCAATCGCTTTGGAAGGGGGAGGAGAGAAGAAAACTGGGGTGTCTATGGTGTGTGAGTGGGAGGTGCAAAGTTAGTGCAACGTGCTGCAAGAGGAAGGTGTGAAAGATGCAAATTGGTAATGCTCTTTTCGTGAACGAGGCACAGATTGAGAAAAGATGCATGAGAGAAAGCTTAACGGGGATGTGTGAGAAAGTCTGTCGGTGTTTTGAATATTAGCTGCGAAATGCAGCCGAAGCAGAGTGATGATGACTCGCAGATGACCCTGGAACATCTTAGTAACGGCTTGCTCCACCCCACTCACCTCGCTCCACCCTGCTCGCATCGCTCGGTTTCTCCGCCTCGCTCGGTTGCTCTGCCTTCTCAGCTTGGTGGCACTCGGCTGGGCAAAGGCTCTGGAGAGATTCCGCTTGGATGCTGGATGAAAGAGAGAGCCTGGATGAAAGAGAATGACTGAACCCGATCTCTCTTTTATAGAGCCTGGGCGACGGAGGAGCCAAAAAGCATATCAGGAGGCCTGGTGGGCATTCCCGAGCTCCGCCATTGGCTTATACCCATCACCCCATGCTGTAGCCATCCCCTATCAGACTTTGGAGTCGATCATGGCTTCCCTTGCTCTCAGTCTCTGGCACGCAACGGAGCACCATCATTCCTATGGGACGCATGTTTTCGGGAGTGCTCTCCGGCCATGAACGTGCACTGGACTCCATCCGAATGGTTAGTTAGCGGAGCGCCAGAGCTATCCAGACGTCTCCGAAGGAATCTCAGCACACATTCGCGCTTTGAGCTACACGCCAAAGTATTCTGCCTCGCAGTCACCTGCGATATCCTCCATTCCCCAGCATCTCTAGTGACTGTTGTGAGCGTCCAAGGAGCTTATGGCAGTTGCGTTGGTTATAGTGAGGTGAGGGAAGCGCTGTGGCATCTGCGGTAAAGTACTTGAAGCATTGCAAGTGGTTGAAGTGGTTGGTAGCAGTTGTGACATTTGCGGTGAAGTGGTTGGGCACAGGTTGTTGTGCGGATTTTTAGGAGGCATTTTTGGTGATCATGATGAGCGTTGTGGCGTCGTGGTGAGCATGGTGAGGATCTGAGTTGAGGCGTTGGTTGGTTAATGGTGTGCATATGCAAATGAGGCGATAGCTGCGCCATCTTCCCGCCGCTCCGAGTAGTGTTACTGATCTGCGTGCATGCATGGCGGGTTTGTGTTTGAAATAAAGGGAAGTAAAGTAAGTGAAAGAAACGAAAGAATATCGGGTTGAAGACCTTACTAAAAGCCGTGTGCAACACATCTTGTACCATATACCCACTAGACATATGGAAAGGGCTAACAAAATGTAAACGAATGAGATAACTGTCTTAGGATCGCGATATGTTGGGTGCCATTGCCTCGGAGGAGTGTCGGTTTTGCAGAATCGCAACAACATATAGAAAATATTGATAATTGTTTGTTATGAGCAAAGTCAAAGATTCACAAGTATATTTGTTGGTTTGGTCTGTTGGGTGGTTGCTCGACTACCATTATTCTCAGGTTTTCCGTCTGTCTGTATGTATGTAATGGACAGCTCTGGAGGCCAGAGGAGTCGACCGATTTTAATGAAACTTGACTGGTAGGTTCATACCAGGATCTAGTTGTATGCTTTTTGAGCACCGTTGCTATGGACGCCACCGTTGCCCAGCAACGGGACTTTGAAATTTTTGAAAAAATCCGAAAAATATATATATATATATATTTTTTTTTTCGAAAATCAAAAATTGGCTTCCGCGCTTTTATGTGCACTATAATCAACCTCTTTGTCAAAAATTTTCAGCCCGATCCGTCAAAAACTGTATGACTAGTGTGCAATTGTATAGCGACCACCCATGTCGCCTACCGGCTTGTTTGTCTGTCTGTCTCTATGTCAATCACTTGCAGGTCACAATTCCACACTGCCATTCACAAAACTTAACCAACTGGTAGTGCTAATCAAAATCTAGAAGCCATATTGTTTTAAGTTCAAAAGGTCAAGGTCACAAATCGTCTATTTTTATCCAATTGACTTGAAATTATAAGGGAATTTGCATATTGGGTTTACCAATCGAAAGCGAGAAGCCTTTTGTTCTTGAGGTCCAAAGAGCAAGGATGGGTTTATGACTACTTGTTTGTCTGTTTGTTACCCCCACCACAAAAGGTGGATGGAGGTTCTGTATTCACACCTGTTTGTCTGTCTGTTTTTGAGCAGGGTGTCTCAAAAAATTAACAGCTTGCGTGTGCAACGAGGACGAATTTATCAGATTATGGTGAGCATTGGATCCGGATACTATAATTTATAAAGTACTTCTTCAGAATTGAGAGAGGGGGGGGGGCAAAAACGAGACATGGCACGATGTCTCAAAAAGTTATGGATGGATGTTATGACCAAACTTGCTGGATGAGTTGGGTAGATGATAAGGATAAGCTGGTTAGATTTTGCTTAAGGTCCGGATGCAGATCCGGCCGATCAGTGGATTAAAAAAATGTAAACTGTTGAGCTTGGTGGAGGTATGTGGTCTGCTGAGTGCTGTTCTTGTTTGTTTGACCTTTACACATTCCTGAACCGCTGGATGGAATGAGTTGAAACCTGTTTATTGTGCTCTATGCAGGGTTGGGTGCATCAGCAGGTTTTAGGCGATTAAAAAAATTATAGTCCCAGAGGTGCACGGTAGGGGGAGCACCCCCAATTCTCTTTCTGTAGAAATGTATTGCATAGCGCCACCCGGTGGAAGAGCTGCATTGCAAGTCATAATAAAATACACCATAAACATCGTGGAAGTGGGCGATGTAATCCGTCCTTAAGTTGGTTGAAAAACTGGTTCCTTGCTCGGAGGTTGAAAAGGGAATTGTCCACCATTCCTGTATACCTCCACCCATTGCTTGACAAAACTTGTTTCCACATTCTGAGATCCCAGGATATCTGTCTCTTGCACAAAGCTATTGACTGCACTGATGGAACTTGCTCATCCATGAAAAAAAAATGCTCATTTACACCTGCTCTTCAATAGCACTGTATTTCATGATGAAACTAGAACGGTACTTGGTCGAGCACGTACCTCCGCCACGCTGAACAGTTTACGTTTTGTATCCCACTGATAGGCCGGAACTGCATCCGGACCCAAAACAAAATCTAACTATCTTGTTCCTGTTACTTATCGACATCGTCCACGAAGTTTGTTTCTTTTTTTAAAGTTTTTTTTTTCATAACCCATCAACAACCTTTTGAAATGTCATGCTATGTATCGTTTTTGGTTTGTGATCACTCAATTGTGAAAAATCGTTTCTAAATATTGGAGTATCCAGATCCAGATCTTCACCAAAGTCTCATCGATTTGTCCTCACACACCCAACGTGTACACCAAATTTTGTCCGAACCCATCCATAACGTTTTGAGATATCATGCTCACAGTTGAAATCATAACCGCTGCATAAACAGACTGTGTTTGTGCTTCCTTAACGTCCCAAGCACTTGCTAAACCAATTCACAATATTGACATTTAAACATTTGTTCCGGTTAATAGAGTTCTCTTCCCTCTCGAGGTGATTTCATATAAAGTCTGCCAGGGTCAGGGTTGGTGTTGTCCACACTTGAAGTTCATGATGACTCTGCAAGATCGATTGGAGAATTATTCCGCACATTAAAATCATCTTCATGGAGCTACCCATTATCTGACGGTCTGTGGCAAGTACTCATTGGAACTCCATTAACTCTTCCCTTGAACATGATGCTCTGAAACTGAGCAATGAGACTGTGTTCCCCAACAATTTGTCCTTTCTTGATTATCAAGATTATGAATGTGCGAGCAATTATTGGCATCGAGAAGGGCTTTGCCATGATTTTAGTTAGGATATTTTATTCTTATTCTCTTTGTCCCCTCGGGAGGAATCAGGGCACCAACGCAAGTCCTGGGAACTTAGTGCCTGAAAATTTTCATTTCTTTCCAACTTTAATACTGGCCTTTACAACATGCGAGTATGGACTTCATAATATTTTGCTTAATAAGATCTCTAAGGACTTTAGAATCTTAGGATTAGCAAAGCCTTCTGTGCTCCGAGGACATTGGATAACGTGAACTGAACCTCTCCCTCCCCAGACAGAAAGTTTCTCCAACCACGACTGTGACTTCAGATTCAAGGTGCTCCCACCACCATTTGGGTTGGCCTGTTTGGCATAGTCATCGGGGCATATCATTTGTGATGCCCTGTTAATTTGTGTGCAATGTCGAGATTTGTAGAAGAGCTCGCGAGAACATGTAGCACAGAACATCTTGAAAAACACAAGGACAGGGGGTTTGAGGGACATTTCGAAGAACGAGTACAAAGTAAAGGTAGGGGAGTAAGACAAGGTGAGCAAGTTGGATAAAAGCTCAAGAACAGGTAAGGAGCTGAAATAAAAGGAAGTGAAAACTGGGAAAAAAGGACATTGAATTGGAGAAAAGAGCTGACAAGATGGCCTACAGGTACACCCACCCACCTCTAAGCTGTCTAGTCTGGGCTTGAATCACAACCCAACTATTAACTGTCACCTGGTGTTTCACAGGCTAGGTGATTCATCAAAGTGTGTCCCTTCCCTTGGATGGACGTTAAACTGGGTGTCCTGTCTGCCAGCATTCGTCGGTGGATGTTAAAGATGCCATGGTGTCCTTCACGAAGAGGAGGCAGGCTATCGTTGGCACCATTAACAAATTCCAAATGTGTGCCATAACCAGCAGAGGCTAGTGCATCAGTGGCACAGCCACGCCCTCAGCCAATGATACTACCACGCAGCCTTGTGATGTATACGAATGAATGGGAATGGGAATGGGAGAAAACGCCAACCTGCAAAGTAAGAGCTGGGTTGAAGGGTGTAAAAAGGATGGATGTTGATGACCTGGGAAGATGGTGAACAGTCATCTTGCAACACTGAAGGGAAGAATGAGATTGAACAAACTGAGGACGTTTGTTCCAGAGGCGAGAAAGGAGGAACAAATGAGTGGAGGTAAGCGGTGAGCCCTAGATTTTGGGAGTTTCATCAGAAGTAAGTTACTGTAAGACTATGTCTGCCCAAGAAGAGTGTGGGGGGAGTGGGGCAGAACATGGAGTTCTGTGGGGAGTGTGGGGGGAGTGGGCAGAGGGTGCAAGGCCAGAAAGAAGGCGAAAAGACAGAGGCCACGAATATGCCTGTGATGTCAGAGCAACAATCCCAGATATCTGGGTTTGTTGGAGGAGATTCAAATGATTTTCTTCTTGTTGTTGTGTATGGCAGCTTGGCTGCCGGGTAGCTATCATTTTATTGGGGCGCAACTATGCTGGTGATGCTGTGCCCCGATATCAGCACACTGGTATTCATTACGCCAAACTTGGAAGGATGACAGGCTGAGTCGATCCCACCTGGTGTTAATTCAGTGGCTAATAGGGGTTGAACTCAGGATCCTAAAATCCCAAGCCAGCAACCCGAACCACGAAGCCAACACCAGGCTTTCAAATGATATTGAGGGCATTGAACTCCATGACATCCAAATGTGAAAGGTGTGAAGTGAGGGTGCCAGCCCCAAGGATAGATGTGAATGAAATCCTGTGGGTTAAGGTTTGGATTTCCAAGGAAAGACGAGGCACAATGGAGGATGCAGAGTCTTCAACTCGCTCTGGAGGCCAACTCTGCTACGTGGAATGGCTCAGAGAGACCTTTGCAGATGGTGAAGCCCAATATTTGAGGAACTGAACTCATTCAAAAGGTTTGATAGGGTAGCATATGGAAGGGTTCACCAGCTGGTCCTTTTGGGGAGACACAGACAGAGAAAGGCAGACAGAGAGAGACAGAGAGACAAAGAGAGAGACAGAGAGTGAGATTTGTTGTGGATGAAAGACATTCCAAGTGTTGAACCAGCTTCTGGTTCTGTCATTGTCTGCAGAGTTGGAAGAGGCTGCTGCTTGTCTATTTGAAGGATTAGAGATGTTGCAGCAGAAAGTGAAAGAGTCAACAAAGCAATATGTAGAGTTTTTGAGAGAAACAAAGGTCATTGATGTTGATGATAAACAGGACTGGGACCAAGGCAACACCCCGGGGGTGGGGGGGGGGGGATTGACTGCAGCCTCAATAGTGAGAGGAGTGACAGTGACAGCCATTACATTAAATATAAGTGTTTACACACACACACACACACACACACACACACACACACACACACACACACACACACACACGTGCACAAACATCTCAATTGAACCCTCTTAAACATTTTTCCCTGCTTCTATAACAGGGTGACCTCTGCACCTGCACACACTTTATCAGTGTTAATGCTGTTGCTGTCAACGAAATAGTCACGGGAGGATTTCTTGCACGAGAAACACGAGTGCGTGGCAGGAGTGCTGTAGACTGAGAAATGGAGAGATAGCATGCTCCACGAGGTCAAAGCTCCAGGCACCCTGGATAAGGATTTGAGTGTGTTTGCGGTGCAAAGGTGGCAATACATGCCAAAGAATTTGTAGATATGGTTGTAATGTGCCATCAGTTGGACGTGCACTGTACATGTTTTCCCGGTGCTTGTCTATCTGATGTCTGATAAAGCATTACCTCGAGGAGCTGGCTGTTTGGTAGAGTGGTTAAAGACTAAATTTCTCCACCGATTGGTGTGGGTTCGATTCCCTTGGCAAGTTTGACAAGTATGCCAAACATTCCTCAACATGAGATGAGGGAGTTCCGACGCGAGACTGAAATAGGCAGGAATACATATAAAGGTTTAACCGGTGCTTTCAGATGGGGTCCGAAGACGCTGACTAAAGGCCCCAACCCTGCAACCCCTCTTTATCAAGCCCCTAGTTACACCATTTCTCTACAGTCTGATAGTGGGTCAGCCAAATGTTTGACAACTCGAAAGGTACAAGAAGTCATCCCATGGCAAGTACAATCACAACAACTGCATTCACACCAATTAGGTGCGAGCAGATGCAGAGGCATTCCCGTTTCCAAAAACAGGGGAAAAGGTTTAAAAGAGTTTGATTTCGATGCTGTGCAAGAGGAGAAAAAATAAACCAAAGTAGAGGGAAGCAGAAAGTCAAGATCACATGAAATCCATGGGTTGGCCTGCATTGGGTTTTCATCTGAACCGATGGCTCACGACGCTCGGAAATCGCATTCAAATCCCACATACTATGTGTTTGCACATTGTCTACTAATAGGTGCTCATAAGTCGCACTGAAGTACAATGAAGTCGATTGTCTGTCCAGCATGAGATTTATGTACAAGCTACGCTATCATCATTGGATCAATATGGGAAGGTATATTATTTTATGACTTGAAATGTGCAGACAATCAACTCGTATGAGAAACAAATTTGCTCACAAACTGCAGGGTGTGCAAATGAGAGAACCACAGAACCGTCCTTTAGTGCTGCGGTGGCCTTTAGTATCCGAGGTTGCATCGATAACTGAGAAATGGTCCCCTTTATGTTGGCCTGTTTGGTGTTCCCACACCGCTCATGCTACTGGGATAAGGTCAAATCCATTGTCCTGTGTCAATTTGTCCATAATCTACAAAATGAACTTTTAATTCATGTAAAAGTGAATGTGTGTATGTGTGTGTGTGTGTGTGTCGTTGATTGTTACCTCCATAATTCAAGTTTCAGAAGGTGGAATGGAGTCCTCCCAGGACTCAAAGTACCCACTTTCGTTTCAGTGAAGGATCGTGATTCATGGGCTAAGTCGTGAAGTGTTGGTCTCAGAGTTTAGTTCAGAGGGCTCTTTTCAGGATCGTCACTGAGCCTCGGAAAGCCTCCAACTGTAGTTCGTTTGTGGTAATGTTTCCAGGAATGGTTTGTCGGATCTTTGTGAGGTTTCTCTTTATCATTCCCGTTGCTCCCATTATCATGGTACATTGTCGGTGCTCTTCAGCTTCCAGGATCTTTTCACTTCATTCTTGAGGTCTTGATGTTTGGCTTTTTTCTTCTTTTATGCATTATTTAGGCCAAAATCACTGGCTACTGAAAACCCAACGAACAATGTCTTCTTTTCCTTTTGTATCTGAGTACTATGTCCAGTCACAGTGCTTTGTCTGGATGGATATTCATGCTGGATAGGAGATCAGCAGGTTGTATGTGAGCGTTACTTCCTTACTTTCAATGATTGCTTTTGGTTCATGTTTGCATGAGTTTTGTGGAACTGGGATCTTGAAATTTATATAGATGCTCCAGTGGATTACTCAACATACCTTGTTGTGCCATTGTATGTACAGCTGTTCTGACTTGAGTTGTTTTTTTTACATCCCGATAGGAGGTGACTGGTGCTTTCTCTTTCTACCTTGTAGAACCTACGCTTGTCCGATTGGCTCAGGCCTACCATTTACTTAAAGCCATTCGTGTAGTGAGTGTCGTGCAAGTACAATGTCGTGCAAGTACAATTTACTTAAAGCCATTCGTGCAAGTACAATCACAACAACTGCATTCACACCAATTAGGTGCGAGCAGATGCAGAGTCTTGGGCATTTATCATGATTCGTTCTCCGTCCTCATTGAGCTGACTGCTTCAAGGCCATTCCAAAGAGCCCTATTTGTCCATCCCTGATCTTTCCAATTCTTGTTTTTTTTATTATTTGTTTTATTTATATTTCCCTGATTTTTTTCTAGCGCAGCGACATCGCGCTGTTATATAATTGGCTATTCTGTCTTGTGTCTTCTGTCACACTTATGGCCTCGTACGTCCCTTTGATCTGAGGGCTATAAATAGAAATTTGTCCAACGTCACAACTCTTCCCATCATGCATGCTAATTCACCGTGTCTATATTTAAATTTTATAACTGCAAAATTGTTTCATCATTCTTAACCTTTTACTGCCCCCAGCCGCACGATATCGAAGCATTCGCTTCTTGTTTGTCTTTCTCACAGTTGTCACTATATTTCGAGCCCTCTTCTACTCCAAGGTATTTGCAAGATGCTTCGTCGTCTCGCTCCTCTATTGTTGTATCGAGGTCGAGTTTTATATTTTCCGTTTTTGTTGGTCTACCTTGCACGAATGTGCACTTGGCACACTTATCGAGGCTAAATTCCATTTGGATGTCGTCAAAGTACTGTTTCACCAATTCCAGTTGTTCTGCAAAATTTTTGTCGTTCGGTTCAAAGTGTTTTAATCTGTCCATGTACAGTAGATGTGTCACCGTTCTGGTTTCTTTGGACGTTCTTTTATTGGTTGTTAATAGGGTGTATCCATGTCTTTACTCATGAATAAGGTTACTTAGTGGATCTAGAGCCAGGCAAAATAGGAGGGGGAAAAGGCTCTCCTTGGAAGATCCCACATCGTATCTTCACTCCTGGTGTTTTGATCTTTCCTTGTGAGTGCTGCAGGATTAGTGTGGTATTCCATATATCCATTGCTTTCTCAACTACAAACATAAACTGTAGAAACACCCCCCCCCCTACCCCCCTCTTTCCCCTCTCTACATTATGCATACACACACACTATACACACACACTATACACACACTATCCATACACATTATATGCCTTATACACATGCAAACCTTACGATTATCTTGCAGAGCAATTTTGTCTAACGACCATTGTATGTGCTCCCCAGGGCTGGCAGGATGGCCTCGAGGTACGCACACTCGCCTCTATACTGTCTCGCCTGGGTTAAAATTGCCGACACAGCCATAAACTGTCATCCCAGTGTGATTCATCAATGTTTTTGTCATCCCCTCGGATGGGTGTTAAACTGGGGCGCCTCATCTGCCGGTATCAGGTGGTGGATGTTAAAGATCCCACAGTGTCTTAGGTGCAGGTGAGTTATCGCCGGCTGCATGAACAAATTTCTTCCCTAACCGACATAGGGCATTGCATCACCATCACAGCCATGCCCTCCACCAATGATTCTACCTTTTAGCCTTATGCCACATCTTAAAGGAGAAGATTACCTTTGCACCCTCCACAGAAGTATGTACTGTACTTGCGATATTACCTGTGGGCCCTCTGCAGGTACATTGGCCTGCAAAAGTATTCACCCACCCTCCAAAGTTTTCACATTTTGATGCCACCTGAACTTATTTCATGATTCTTTCAAATCAAACTTAATATATGGAGTATTCAAAAACTACTCCAAAGTGAAAAAGTTCGAAAATGTAGTAAAATATGAATAAGTTGGATTAACAGAGAAAAAATCAGATGATTCACCTCGGCGCTATCGGGTCTGGCATTTCCCTCAGGCCGACTGGCAAAGAAGAAGTCATGGAAGTCATGACTTTGCAAGAAGTCATGGACTTAGGGTGGCTGGTTCATGGTTTCAGCGCCCACAAGCTCATCGCTGGACTTGGTATTCCAACGCTGGCGGTGCGGCAAAGGAGATTGACCATGTCCTCATTGACGATCGCTGGAGGATGATCCAGAACTGCAGGGTCTACCGGAGTGCTCAGTTCCTCAATACTGACCACAGGCTTGTTGTAGCAACTCTAAAGCTGCACCTTAAATCCTGGAGAATGGTACCATCCCAGCCGAGGCTGGATGTTGGCAAGCTCAGGGATGAGAGAGTAGCTGAGGAGTTTGTGAACAGGCTGAGTGGACAGTTGGGGGGTCTGGGTGCTTTGGGAGGTCCTGAAGAGTTGTGGAGTGCCTTCAAGACCACCGTCCTTGATGTTGCCGGTGGATGTCTTGGAACTCAGCGCAGAGCAAAGAAGAATTTTGTCTCTCAAGGGACACTGGATACCACTGACCAGAGTCGCAGAGCCAGGCTGAATGGCAGAGCTGAGCTGTTCAGGGAGCTGAGGCGTAAAACTGTACGTGCACTGAGGGTGGACAAGGAGGCCTATGTGCGAGGAATCTGTGAGGGGGTAGAGCATCACCTGTGGACAGGTGATTCTCGTCCCGCTTACAGGGGAATTCGCGCATTGCATTCATCCAAGCCCATCCCTCGGAGCACTGCAGTTAGAGCAGAGAGTGGTAGGCTCTTGACAGAGGAGTCTGAAGTGAAGGCCCGCTGGGCCGGTTACTTTGAGCGGTTGTACCAGGCTGATCCCCCAGCTGTCGAGTTGGACGTCAAGGGTGTTACAATCCCTGTTGCTGACCGTCGAATCAACTGTGGTCCACCTTCGCTTGTGGAAACACGGGCTGCGGTGAACCAATTGAAATGGGGCAAAGCTCCAGGGATCTGTGGCATCCATGCTGAACTTCTCAAGGCTGGTGGAAATGCTGCACTCGTGTCGTTGCATGCAGTTTTGTGCTCTGCCTGGAACACAGGCATCATCCCAACTGATTGGAAGAGGGACCTTGTTGTTCCTCTCTGGAAAGGGAAGGGTGATCGCCAAGACTGCAACAACTACCGAGGGGTGACGCTGCTCTCAGTGCCGGGCAAAGTCTTTGCTCGGATCATTCTTGATAGGGTTTGCCACCATCTGCTTGAGCACCAGCATCCAGAGCAGTCAGGCTTTACACCCCGTATCCTTGCTCTTCGTGTCCTCACCGAACGCAGACGAGAGTTTCGGCAGGGGGTGCTTGCAGCCGATGTTGATCTCTGTGAAGCGTTCGATTCAGTGAATCGGGATGTCTTCTGGAGGACTCTTGGTCTTTGTGGGGTGCCACCAAAACTGATCGATCTGATGTCTGAACTCTACTCTGGTACTGAGAGTGCTGTGAAGTGTGGTGGTACCATCTCTGACTTATTTCCAGTTGTTACTGGAGTTTGTCAGGGGTGTGTACTGGCCCCCACACTTTTCAGCACTTGTATGGACTGGATTTTAGGGAGGATGTCGGAGAGATCAAGCTGAGGTGCATCGTTTGGGAATGTCAAGATCTCGGACCTTGATTTTGCAGATGATGCAGTCATCTTTGCGGAGACCTTAGATATCCTTTTGGGGGCCCTCGAGGTGCTGAATGAGGAGTCGGAGCCGCTGGGATTACGGGTTTCTTGGGTCAAAACTAAGATCCAGGCTTTCGGTGACATCTTGGATGCTGCTGTCCTGTCTGGGTCTGTTTGTGGTGAGGATGTTGAGGTCGTGGAGAGATTCACTTACCTTGGTAGTGATTTTTCATGTCTCTGCTGGCTGAGTCAGAGGTCAATAGACGTCTGGGTCGGGCCTGGGGAGTCATGGATTCACTGGATCATGGGGTGTGGCTCTGCCGGTACCTGTGCGGGAGGACGAAAGTCCGAGTCTTCAGGTCCTTGGTACTTCCAGTCTTGCTCTATGGATGCGAGACTTGGACTCGCATCCAGTGATGCGAGACTTGACCAAGGATCTGAGACGGAGACTTAATTCCTTTGGTACCTGGTCTCTTCGGAGAATCCTTGGCTATCGCTGGTCGGATTTTGTGTCCAACGAGCGGTTGCTGAGAAAGACTCGGATGAGATTTGTTACCTGCATAGTCCGTGAGCGTCAGTTGCGGCTGTATGGACATGTGGCTCGTTTTCCTGACGCTGATCCTGCTCACCAGATTCTCTCAGCGAGGGAGTCTCGTGAGTGAAGGAGGCCAGTGGGTCGACCACGTGCCTCGTGGTTTGAGCAGGTTGACCATCATCTCAAGGAGACGGGGATGGGCCTGGCATCTGCCTGGGGGATGGCCAGACGGAGGCCCCTGGAGTACCGGCGGAAAGTGGACGCAGCGATGCGCTGTTCTGGCACATGCTCCCATACCTGACCTGACCTGACTGGAAAGTTCTTCAAGCAGCAATCAAACTTCTAGACTGGTCTCGCATCTATCCTGACAAGGTGGAGAGCTTGCTGTCAAACCTCGACGATGATTCTGCATCCACTCCAGATGGCATCAGACCACGTGTCCTAAAAACCACGAGGACACATGAGATCAGAGCCATCTGCATCGACATTCCGCGTGCCTTCAATATGGTCTGGCAACCCGCCCTGCTCATCAAACTCTCTTCCTATGGTATCCAAGGCAATCTCCACTCTTGGCTTACAGACTTTCTTTCTTGTTGCAGTCAACATGTGGCCCTTAACGGAATTCTCTCATTCCCTCTTCCTGTCCAGGCTGGAGTCCCTCAAGGCAGTGTTCTGGTCCCTTTTCGTTTTCTGGTTTTCATCAATGATCTCTCCGACTATGGAAAATTCTCTTTATCTCTTTGCTGATGACTCCACCCTCTGCCGTGCCATTTGTCATCCCTCAAATTGGCAAGCAGCAGCCTCTTCACTCTCTGCAGATCTGGATAACATCACAAGCTGGTCCAACATGTGGAACATGTCTTTCAATCCTGACAAATCTCACAATCTCACGATATCTCTCCGAAAGGACCGTCTGGAAAACTTCCCCATATACTTGCTCAACAAACCTCTTCAAGAAGTCCTTTCACTCAAACTTTTGGGCCTCACTATCTGCCATGATCTTTCCTGGGAAAGCCACATCTTTAAGCTGGCCTCGAAAGCCAGTCACCGATTGGGTGTCCTCCATCATGCAAAGTCCTTCCTCGGCCCCACCTGAGACCGGGACTCCGCCCAGGAAGGCAGGGGCGTGCCCCTTGTCCAATCACACCACAGAAAACGACTTTCCCACTGCACGCCAGCCAATGGAGGTTGATATGGCCACAGAGAGCGATTTTCCCATGGCACGCTGGCCAATGGGGGTTGAGATGGCCACAGAGAGCGATTTTTTTTTTTTTCCCATGACGTCCCGTTCAATGAGGGTGGATGAGTGCCTCAGATGGCGATTTGCTCACCCTGGAAGAAAAATAAATAAAAAGGAATGCCAGGCTGGTTGGAAAAGAGAAGGTCGTGGTCGTCGATGTCGTCGAGGTCGTGGTGATCATCATCATCCTGTTGCGGGTTCGAGTCCCGGTGAGCTGGATCATCGTGGCCTCTGATCTTATCCTTGGTCTTGGTCGATTGGTGCGTGGCCGGTTGGAGAGCATGGCCGGTATATATATGTATATATATATATATATATATATATATATATATATATATATATATATATATATATATATATATATATATATATATATATATATATATATATATATATATATATATATATTGTTGTGGATTTTATAGCTAAATTGCGGCCGTGCACGCCCACCGGATGAGCAATCTAGTCGCAGCTTTTCGGATCAACGCCGTAACCCAGCTACGGGTGTTGTTAACCACACCATAAATCAGCCAACTCTTCTGTCCATGCGTTACAGGGCCGATCACCGAATTGTCGACGTACCTAATTATTCGCGCTGACAGAAATGCCGGGGATTTACACCTCAACGGAGCCTGCACGAAAATGAGCCGCCTTAAGCAGCTCGTTCCGTTTGCGATTGCTGAGCGGTTTTATATCGCCAAGCCCCGTCGGACCAGATGTACATTTTATCCGCTATTAATCAGCCAGCTACTTATTCCGAACGCAATTATGGCAGTCAATGGAGGAAGGGACGCAACGAGCAGGTAGCATGTCAACAATGGGGATATTTATTTTCACACGTATACAATGAATGGTGGGATGGGACATGACATGAGCAAAAACCCACAGCCGTTATCTATTTATTATGTACATGCACTTACAACAATTCTACTTGCGGACAAGGCGCCACAGACTTTCATGCAAAAACCCCAGAAAAGAAAGATAGAACTGGACCCGTATGCCTTTAATGTTCCTCGGAGCCAGGGTGACCGAAGGAGCTCCACGAGGCTGTGCAGGTTACCTTTGTCGCCCTTGAGGCGACTCGATGGTCTTTTTGTCGGCAACCTTCCGTATGTCTCTGTTGTCAAAGCGGCAGCTGTTGTAACGGCGGCTTGGTTGGTCCAGGGCCTAGCAGCATGCCCGACTTTCCACGGCCGTCTCCCGACTCTCCGACGAGCTGCCCTCCAACCGCTAACCGACTCTCCGATGCGCCTTCCTCTCTCTCGTCTCCCGACTCTGACTCTCGTGTCCTGACTCTGGACTCCAGACCCGAACTCCACTCAACTCCACCAACTCTCCACTCGACTCTTTCACCAACTCGACTCTCGACTCTCCCTTCGGTCAGCGAACGTGGCTTCTTATCGCCCCGGGGCGTTCGCCCCTCCCCCTTTTCTCGGCGCGCGGGGGGGGGGGAAATCCTAGGAGTGATCGGGTTCTTTTTCTTCGGAGCATACTTTTTGTAACCATCACTTTTGTTTACC
>NC_140968.1:29552196-29579696 GCF_056783735.1 Eptatretus burgeri | reverse complement strand
GTCACTGACCAGACAGTTGTAAAGTGACCTTTATCAAAGACCCACTAAACCTGCCCAGTGAGTCCTCATATCATATTGCATGAATGTCAATTTCAGATTCTATAGAAGTTGGCATTCATGGATGACCACCTGGAAACACAATAGCCCTACAATTATTCATTAAAATCACACTCTCTCCTTCAAAGAAAGAAGAATGCACTGCATGACAATAACAGTGCATTTTGCAACTTTTCACTTTTGACCTTGCCCCATATTCTGATGTACTGCACACTCCATGATTGCATAATCATAACAAATTGGGTATCATTGTAAAGAGAAATAAACAAGCTTTCTAATGATACCAAATATAGTGATAATAGCACAATAACAAGAGATAAGAGATATAATCGATCAAACTTGAGTTTCCAAACTTTTTTGAGGAGTTTATATCTCTTCAAATTTCAAGTCAATGCGATAAAAATTGAGGATTTTAGAAATCTCACCTAAGTTGTTGACGTTTGGCCAGTGTTGACCTTTTGGTGTATAGTGACCTCAAAAATAATTGGTAGTTGAATTCAGTGATCTGAAATATATATATATATATATATATATATATATATATATATATATATATATATATATATATATATATATATATATATATATATATATATATATATATATATATATATACATACATACATACATATATTTTCTTCTTTCGGCTGCTCCCGTTCGGGGTCGCCACAGCGGATCATCCGTATGATCCGCATTGTGATTTGGCACATGTTTTACACCGGATGCCCTTCCTGGCGCAACCCTGGTCGCCTCTTACGACACAGGGATATGGTACACCTATTTTAACCGGGGTATACACTGGCCCAGTACACTGGTACTCACTTCACCGACCTCGGAAGGATGACAGGCTGAGTCAACCCCCTGGTGTATTAATTCAGTGGCCCAACAGGGTTTGAACTCAGGACCTTTTGGATCCCAAGCCGCTGCCCTAACCACTGCGCCAACAACAGGCATATATATATATATATATATATATATATATATATATATATATATATATATATATATATATATATATATATATATATATATATATATATATATATATATATATATATATATATATATATATATATATATATATATATATATATATATATTGTTGTGGTTACCAAATTCGCAAACCACCATTCAGGTCCCTTAGGTGAGGTATCTCGGTAAGTGCATGTGTAGTTAGGCCCAAACCCGTTGTCTAGTGGGAATACATGTCATTTATGCGTGCTGCGACTCTTCAGGATAGCCGTTTTTCTTTTACTATCTTTATTTTGGACCAACCGCCATGATTACCACCACAATCACAACATCAACCACCAACCACAACCACCGCTTCACCACAACCGCCACGACCTTCACGTCACACCTCGCAACCGTAGCATCGCCACCGTTCTTGCCCCGCTGTGGGTACCGGTGTTGGACTCGTGCAGGGCGCGCGTCGAACAGCGTGTACAAAATCACGGATTTTGTGCTTCAAAAACGGATCAAAAACGACACACGCCCACTTTTTGCCGTCCAATCGGTGAGCAAGGGGCGATTTGGCCCCGCCTCCAGGACGATCGATATATGCAAATTTGTGGATCAAAAAGCCTTCACGCCCACTTTTTCTCGGGCCAATGGGGAGCGAGGTGAAAGGTCAAAGGGAGGGGGTCAAAGGCGAAGCTACGGGGGGGATAAAAGGACCGTGTTCGTCAGTCAGAAGAGTAGTCGGAGAGTCCAGTAAGGGGAGAGTCGGAGAGTCCAGAAGAGGAGAGTCCAAAGAAGAGTCGAGAGTCGGAGAGTCCAGAGTGGGAGAGTCAGAAGAGTCCAGAGGCGGAGAGTGGAGAGTCGGAGGGTGGAGAGTCGAGGGTGGAGAGTCGGAGAGTCCGAGAGTCCAGAGGCGGAGAGTAGGAGAGTCGGAAGCAGAGGGTCAAGACTTCGCGGGCGGTGGAGCTGCTCGTCGTGTGCGTTGGAGTCGGAACGGAGGGGACGAGCTGTGGAAAGGCGGCGACACCAGACGAGGGGGTGCTCGCGTCGTGCAGGAAGCTGCACCCGAGGGAGGCCGACAGCGCGACCTGGCCGAGGTGGAGACGCTCGTCGCACATAATAAAGATCCTCTATACCCCGAGCATCAGCAACCCCCTCCTGTTTCCCCCCGCGCTGAGATAGTGCGACCAAGGGGGCCCCTTTCCCACCCCCTGCCAGACACTGTCCGCGAGGTCCGCGGAGTTGGGGCGCCATCGCCGCTCCGCGTCTCATCACCAGACGGGTAGGCCCGACCCGGTCTCGGCCTCAGGCCCGCCTCATCCTTGAGGGTATTTCTTTTCCTTGGTTTTGGGTATGTGTTGTCGGCGCCGTCTGTGAGGTAGAATTGTATAAGTGTTGCCGTGTGCTCGGTAGTCGGTATTAGCTCTGCATTGTGTTTTCGCTTTTACATTTGCTTTTTGTGTAAATTGCATTGTGTCTTTTCTGTGTGCTTTTGGTGGAATTGAATGTGTGCTTCCCGTGTGCCGCGAATAAATGTGCTTTTGTGTTGAACTGTTTCCCGCTTCGCTTCGTCATTTCTCCCATTGAATCCTCATCTTGCTTCACGTAAAGGGTTGGTAGTGGGCTGAATACGCCCGATAATTAATCGAACCGTCGAGGTCGACGATAACACCGCTCGGTTATTCTGATAGTACGGAACGGGTCGCTTAAGTGGCCCGTGTCCGAAGTCGACCTGCGGCGAGGTGCGATCGCCCGGTCTACCCTCCGCGTGGGTACTTAGGTAGGTCGAATTTGGCGAGCAACCCTATCCCACGCGGGGGCTGATTGGCTCGATCGCGGTGAGACCGAAAGGTCCACCCGTGACTGGTTCCCGGCGTTAGTCCGAGAGGGTCACGACTGGATTGTCCGTCCGGTGGGCGGCGTGCCGCGGTCGAGTTACGTGGCCGTCAGCACGCCGGCGGGCGCGAATCCGCAACAATATATATGTATATATATATGTATATGTATATATATATATATGTATATATATATGTATATATATATATATATGCATATATATATATGCATATATATATATATGCATATATATATATATGCATATATGTATATATGCATATATATATATATGCATATATATATATATGCATATATATATATATGCATATGCATATATATATATATATATATATATATATATATATATATATATATATATATATATATATATATTTGCGAATTCGCGCCCGCCGGCGTGCGAGCGGCCACGTAACTCGAATCGCGGCACGTCGCCCACCGGACGGACAATTCTGTCGTGACCCTCTCGGACTAACGCGGAGAACTAGTCACGGGTGGGCCTTTCGGCCTCACCACGATCGTGCCAATCGGCCCCCCGCGTGGGATAGGGTTGTTCGCAAAATTCGACCTACCTAAGTACCCACACGGAGGGTAGACCGGGCGATCGCACCTCGCCGCAGGTCGACTCCAGACACGGGCCACTTTAAGCGACCCGTTCCGTACTATCGGGATAACCGAGCGGTGTTATCGTCAACCTCGACGGTTCCGATTAATTATCGGGCGTATTTAGCCCACTACCAACCCTTTACGTGAAGCAAGATGGGGATTGAAGATCCCAATTGAAGATCAAGATGGGGATTACGTGAAGCGCGGGGGGGGGGGGGAGGGAATTGTTGATGCTCTGGGGAAAGAGGATAGCTGGCTTGCTTGGGTCCCGCGACGAGCGACTCCACTGCGACCTCGACCGCGCTCCCAGCTTCCCCTCTCTGCAGCTCCCTGACAGACTCCGAACCCCGACAGACTCCGACCTCCGACAGACTGACTCTCCTCCAGACCCGACTTGACTGCTGCTGCCACACTCTGCCGCTGCCACACTTCTCCAACTCGCCTTGACTCTTCTCCAACTCCCTTGACCGAAAAACTCTCCCGCTGCCACACTTCTCCAACTCGCCCGAGCCCAACACTGACTAAATTCGCCCCGCGCTCGGCGCTTTATAGTGGTGTAGGAGATCCCATATTCAAATTTCTGGATCAGAACGAGCTCGGGGGTGGAGCCACGCTCACCCATTGGACGGAGAAAAAGGGGCGTGAATCTCCCCTGATCCTCGAATTTGCATATATCGATTCTACTCCGACACGCCTGGAGGCGGGGCCAAATCGCCCCGCGCTTGCTGATTGGACGGATCAGAAGTGGGCGTGTATCATTCCTGATCCGACTTCTCTTCGGAAAGGCCGCTTTTTGCACCCGCGGCTCGGCGCGCGTCCCGCACGAGGCCAGGACAGCCTGACGCTCGGCGTTCACAAGTGGTGCAGGAATGGCCGCAGAAGGAGAGGCAAAGGTGGTGGAGGGTTTAAAGTGGTGGTCCATGGCCACGGTGACGCTTGGAATGGCGGTGATGCGATGTTTGCGGGAGCGCACTGTGAAGGTAAAGGTCGTGGCTGTTGGCGTTGTTGTTGTTGTTGTGAAGCGGCGTTTCGGTTGGTGGTTGTTGTGTGATGGCGGTTGAGACGTGGTTGGTTCAAAATAAAGATAGAACAGAAAAACGGCTATCTTAAAGGGTCGCAGCCCGAATGAATCACATTTATTCCCTCTAAACAACGGGTTTGGGGCTAACTACACATGTACTTACAGAGATATCTCACCTACGGGACCTGAATGGTGGTTTGCGTATTTCGTCAACCGCAACAATATATATATATATATATATATATATATATATATATATATATATATATATTTATATATACATACATACATACATATATATATATATATATATATATATATATATATACACATATACACACATATATACATATCTTCTTCAAATTTCAAGTCAAGCAGATGAAAATTGAGGATTTTTTTTAGAAATCTCACTTAAGTTGTTGACCTTTTGACCTCAAAAACAATAGGCTTCTTCCTTATGATAAACTCTATCATGTGGTGAAGTTTCGTGAAGATCAGTTTAAAATTGTGACCTGTAGGTGACAGATAGACAGGCAGACAGCCACAGACAGACACACAGATAGACAGACAGAAAAGGGTGAAAACATAACCTCCTTCACCTTCAGGTAGTGATTATTATTTATGCAACTGAAAATGCCTTTAACATGATAAAAAATTTTTAAATAAAATAACATGATAAAAAACTTTAACATTTTTATTTTAAAAATCAATGAGCCTGTGATCTGTTTCCTGCAGAGTTTCAGCATCTTGGAGGAGGTTGTGCATGAATCCTATGCAATATGCCATTAGAGGAGAACAAATCAACACCTTTCCTGGAATTTGAACCTTGGGCCATGACATTTTGAGACATGTGCTCAGATCGGAAAGACAATTCTCTTTTCCATTTTATACATGTCTCCATCTTGTGCCAAACAGTCCATACATCCGTCTGTGACATTCAACGTTGTTGGAATCTCCACACTGGAGGCAAAAACTCGGTGCCTATTCCTTTATCACCGTGGACAGGTTGGTAGTTTACCTTGTCACGTGATCCCGCAGCTCATTTCCTTTTCCTTCTCACTTTCCTGCTTGAGTTGAATATGCGCATCGATCATCCCTCGCCTCGTCAAAATGTCTTCGTCTAAGCGAAATCCTCTTGCCTCTGTAACCATTTCCATTTGTATGTCCAATCGTAACTGTTGCCTTGAGTGTATTCCACGCACATCTCATGCCACTCGGCTTTTGTGGAAGAGTGAGGTGACACGTGGCATAGGCACCGTACTGACGGTGATGCAGTCGGACATCACGAACACCTTTAATTAAATAAAACGATCACAAAACTTGGACGACATGAATATTGTTTTTTTCATCCTCCCTCATGTCTTTTGATTTTGGTTTAAATCGATATTGGATTGATTACCGTTCGTGATGCAAGCTCGCATGAATAGTGGCTTCAGATTGGCTTTGGGCAAAAATCTCTGGAACTTTGAACTGCGTGAGCTTTTATTGTTTGGGTTTCTCGATTGCATGTCCTACACTGGTGAACTTGTACCAAAACATTCCCTACAAGGCAACATGATCTCGCTAATCCATCTTCGACGTTGTGTTCTCATTGACGTGGGTGGCCATGCTTCATCCTTGGAGATTGTGGCTCTCCAAAGCACATTGTCGGTGCAGGCAGCATGGAAACCACAACACTTGGAAGTGAAATTGCAACCATTTCTCACAATGGCATGCCTTTTTCTTGTGCGACTTTACGTCCCTGGGATGTAAGGCCATGAAGTATGGGCCGTTTGTATCCCGGCTTGCTTTAATTGGTTATTATCGGATTTTGGAACCCGATGGAACATTGTTCAGCCCGTTCGCCGCCACAGATGCCGATATGCTCGTTCAGTGATCATTTTGCTTCTGTTTTTGCCATCGATGCTGCTCCTTCAGTTTAAAAGGTTTATAATCTTCGCTTCTTTTGCTGCTGCAGCTGCTGAGTCGTAATGCTTCAGTTTATGTCTTCTTCAATTCCATGCCGATTGCTGAGCAATCGTAAGGAAATATTTATTGAATGAGCTGCCACTGATGAACCTGTGTCTATATGTTTACACGTGCAGCGTGAGCTGTGGTGTAGATATTGCACCAAGGCAATCTGTCACCTCGTAATCCTCTGACTCACTTGCGTTGGGAGATCGAGAGTGAAGTTTTAAAATGAGGATTTTCGCTTGTAGCAAGGTATTATGCACACATTTAGGACACGGGGGACCAAAAAATAAAAGTCATATGAAAGAGGTCAAGGTCGTATGAAATCAACAAATTGATCAGTGTTCATTCAGGTCATAAATATATATGCACATAAACTTAACCATCGAAATACATGCTGTGATGAACCAAACTTACATCTTAGGATTAAAAGTGCAGATTTCCTTAAAACGTTACGTACTTCCTAACGACCTTTGATGTTCTGTATACTGAACACAAACTTGCCTTTGGTATTGATTTTTATATCATAGGGCCACCTTGGTAAACTTATTCTATGGTTATAATATCAAGCTTATAGCTACCAGTAATTTTGTAGCAGCTTGGTAAATGCAATTTATTACGTATTTCCTAACATTTTTGACCCAATCATGGAAGTGAACCTAAAAACTGGTATGTAGTAATGATCCATGTTGAAACTTGCCATTTTAAATCATCACTTTATGCAGAAGTAAATTGCTATTTAAGATGTTCTATCAGATGCATTTCAAATTTCTGGAATAAGATTTTGTAAGCTTCACTATGACTGGGGGGAAATTTTGCAAAATCTGAGATTTTACACATTTGAAGGTGCCAAGATATGCAGAAGGTCATAAGAAATGTACTGTTTCGAGGAATTGTTCTATTCTTATGTACAATGATATACATCAAACAAAAAATGCATTTTCAACCATTTTGGACAACATATACAATCATACATGTAACCCATTTCTAAAAAATGAGCTATAAAAATGGAAAAAAAATAGCCTGTGTTTGGATAAAAACATGCTTTGTAAGCAACTATATCCATAGGACCCATAGCAAAGTATACATTTTCTGAAAGCACAGACACTTGGGCATTATATAACATTAAGATTGTTTATCTTATTAAAACTGGGTTCAATTTCTAAGCTTTCTCCTCATTTAGGACTACAGTGTACACAATACTATGCTACAAGCCTTTTGAGTTTGATTAGGAGTCGTGGCACATACTTGCCTTCCATTTTTTGAATGGGATGTCGGGATCTTTAATCCCCACGTGTGAGTGCTGTTAGATAAGGGTGGCCTGTTTTGTACGTGGTCATGTCCACAAAATACCAGGACTGACGGTTTGTAGTCTGATCCTATCCCGTTGGGGATCAAGTGTTTGGTTCACCTCGATCTGTCACGCACATCAAATCTACTGTGAATTGGTTTGTAATTGTGCCGTTGTCTTGACATCCCACTGTTTCTATTCATACCGTGGTTGATTTGATGAGTTTCTTCTTTTTTTTCTGTTTTTGATGATGTAGCTGATGACCACGTTTTCAACTAATTATTTTTTCCGTGAAACCGGTGCTTAGTTTTCGTGTCAATGAGCCATATGGGTATCGAACTTGGTGGAGAGCTCAAGGGCCCTCCGCTATATTCCATTTCAAATCGAATTTGTGGCCGACACCATCACGTCTGTCTGTTGAAACGTGGACGTGTAATATACCATGTCGATATCTGGCTCAATCGTTGCTTGTGACGTCAGTTATTTGTAGCGTGGTCCTCATGTCGGTAAAGAGCTTCTCTCCTGTGCTATTTTAGTTTTATTACTGATGTGCACACCATAAGTGTTTACTAGGTTTTGAACAAGAGTCCTGCAAATGTCACTCTTGAAATGCAGGTGACACAAATTTTGTTTGTTCATCTCTCTTTGTGCCAAGGCTGCCGAGGCAGTTTCATTGGCGAGTGAATACGAACTTTAGCTGTTAAAATTGATGTTGTTTGTCTTTTTTTTTACAATCTTGCTGCAGCACAGGAGTTTAACTGGATACAAAATTTAATCATTGCCACCAATCAAGTTATTACATCCATCCATTGGGACCATACTCTGTGCAGAGCATTGGTGCTGGCTAAGCAGTCTCCTTTGCTATTGGGCACAATCCTGGACAGCTCGCCACTCCGACACAGGATACCAGCATGCAGGCACTCATTTTGCCGACCTCAGAAGGATGACAGGCAGAGTCAACCCCACCTGGTATTAATTCAACATCTGAGTGGGATTTTAACTCAGGATCCTAGGATCCCAAGCCCACCACCCTCACCATTAAACCAACACCAGGCATACAAAGTAATTCCTCCATCACAAGTCTAATTTTTTTTTCTGCATGATACCCATGAAGAACCTTCATTTACTAGCTGCAGATGTTTAAAATCATATGTCTTTCTTGGGGTGGACTTGACCTCGAATCATTACTTTTCTCCAATGACGTCATCTGAGATCGTCAATTCGGATTCAGAACAGGTAACTCTACTTTGGACATGCTGCTTCTACTCACTCAACAATGGATGGAGGCCCTCAATGTCAGACATGAGATCAGGGCCGTCACCCTAGTCATATCATGCTTTTGAGACAGTCTGGCATCACACTTTCTCTCCAAACTCTCTGCCTATGGCATTCAAGGCCAACTGCACACATGGTTTACTGACTTCCTCTATTCTCGTAGCCAACATGTGGCTCTCAATGGAATCATTTAATATCCTCTTCCTATCAAGGCTCGAGTGCCCCAAGGCAGTGTTCTGGGCCCAGTCCCATTTCTTATCTTCATTAATGATCTCTCTGTCTCTGGAAAATCCATTTTATCTCTTTGCTGATGACTTCACCCTCCACCATGACATCTCTCATCCTTCAGTCAGATAGGCTGCAGCCTCCTCCCTATCTTCAGACCTTGACAAAATCGCAAGCTGGTGAAACACTTGGAATCTTGGAATCCTGAGAATATGTCTGAATCCTGAGAAATCCCACCTCTCTCTCTCCGTCTCTCTGCCTGTCTCTCTCTGTCTCTCTCTCTCTCTCTCTCTCTCTCTCTCTCTCTCTCTCTCTCTCTGTCTCTCTCTCCGTCTCTCTGCCTGTCTCTCTCTGTCTCTATCTCTCTCTCTGTCTCTCTCTGTCTCTCTCTCTCTCTCTCTCTCTCTGTGTGTCTCTCTCTCTGTGTCTCTGTCTCTGTCTCTCTCTGTCTCTGTCTGTCTGTTTCTCCACTCCACCCCCACCCCGCAGGTGTCTGCGGGATGCACGTGATCCACCAGCAACCACCTTCTGGTGAAACTCCCAAAATCCAGAATCACCACTTACCTCCTCATTTGTTCCTCTTTTTTTTTCTTTTTCCTGCCTGTGGAATCAACTTCCACGTTCTCTTCAATCTCATTCTTCCTTTGAGGTCTTTAAAACAGATGTGCTGTTTTACTCTGTACACAAAAAAGGGTTGTGTTGGCATTAAAATGCAAAAAGGGGTCGTTGTTTTTTTTGCATTGGCCAGCAGTTGTATGTGTAAGTGAAATACTGAAAGCAATTTGTGTGATAATGCAATATCAGTACATCAATAACCCCCCCACCCCCACCAACACCACCACCAATCCCCCCCCAACAATGCTCCTCACCCTTTGGCCTGAAAATAAAAGTTGAGAATAAGCATGAAATCAAAATTGCACCAAAAAAAAAGATCATCTGCGGTGGCATTGTGGTTAGAACATACGATTTGAGTCTGGGAGTTTGGTTTGAACCTTGACCGAGTCACACAAATGACTAAAAATAGTACGTGCTGCTTCTTTGCTTGACGCTCAGCAATTAAAAAGGATAGAATATGGACATACAACTATATGTTAGCATCCATTGCACAGGCTTGTGATGGGCCTAATGGCTTCTTGCATTGAAGTTCCTTGTGAGGGAATATATTCAGTACAGCACTGTGCAAACGTTTGGGTTATTTTCACTTTTGCGGTGCTTTTCCCCATTAAATAGTTAGAAGTGTGCAGTACAGGGAGATAATTCAATTGTTTGTGAAATTCAATTCAATATCACAGTTACCTTTTTAAGTCGAGTTATGTAAAATAAAATTGGGAAATTGACTGTGTCTGTCGGGGGTTGTATCTCAGCTTGTGTTGTAGGAAAACTTGTTAAAACAAAAGAGAAGTACAAGCAGATACTGCAGCACCGAGCAGTTCCCAGTGGAAATTGTTTAATCGGAAGAAGATTCATTAACCAACAAGATGATGATCCAAAACGCTTGGAATAAAGTAAAAACAGTATTTGGAGAACAAGGTTACAGATGGTATGCTCCGAGTGTTGAAATGTCCACCCCAGAGTTCAGGACATGATTCCGATCAAGGCCATATGGGATTACCTGGAAAAGGAGAATAACAAGAGAAACCAAACGAACCTTACAGAACTGTGGAATATGTATTCAAGGATATTTAATTTGGCACAAGAGTCCTCTAAGTGGTTCAGTCGTATACATGAAGTATGGGTAAAAGAGTAATGGCACTCGAGAGGGGGCAAAGGGCGGCACGCAAAGTATTGACTAATACTATAAAATGACACTGTTCTTGTTATTTATTTAAGTAGTTTGTTTCACGCGCATTTATAAAGGTTGTTAATTTACAATAATAAACACATATTACTGTTATCACTGATTATTTGATGAATTTACCCAAAGTATGAATAGTGTTGTGGTTGACGAAATTCGCAAACCACCATTCAGGTCCCTTAGGTGAGATATCTCTGTAAGTATATGTGTAGTTAGGCCCAAACCCGTTGTTTAGAGGGAATAAATGTCATTCATTCGGGCTGCGACCCCTCTAGATAGCCGTTTTTCTTTTACTATCTTTATTTTGGACCAGCCGCCATTACTACCACCACCAACCACGTCTCAACAGCCATCACACAACAACCACCAACCGCAACGCCGCTTCACAACAACAACAACGCCAACAGCCACGACCTTTACCGTCACAACTCGCCCTCGCAACCATCGCATCACCGTCATTCCCGCGCCGCTTGTGGGCACCGATACTGGACTCGTGCAGGGCGCACACCGAGCAGGGGGTGCAGAAACACCACAGCTTTTCCGAAGAAAACGGATCAAAAACGACTCGCGCCCACTTCTGTTCCGTCCTATCGGCGAGCGTGAGGCGATTTGGCCCCGCCTCCAGGTGCGTCGGAGTGTGGTCGCTATATGCAAATTCGCGGATCAAAAAGCATTCACGCCCACTTTTCTTCTGTCCAATGGGGAGCCAGCCAGAGGTAAAGGGTCGAAGGTGAAGGAGCGAGGCCACGGGGGCTATAAAGGGCCACGTTCGCTAGTCAAGAGGCAGTTCGGAGTTGAGTTGGGAAGAGCCAGTCAAGAGAGGAGTCGGAGAAGGCAGTTGGACGGAGCTGTGGAGAGTTGGAGAGGTGGCGGCGGCGAAGGCAGTCGAGGGGGTGCTCGTGTCAGAGTCGGGGAGCTGCGGAGAGGAGAGGCCGGCAACGCGACCGAGGTCGTGGTGGAGACGCTCGTCGCGGGACCCGAGCCAGGGAGATATCCTCCTTCCCCCGAGCATCAACAACCCCCTCCTGTTTCCCCCCGCGCTGAGATAGTGCGAGAAGGGGGCCCCGTTCCCACCCCACTCCAGACACTGTCCGCGAGGCCCACGGAGTCGGGGCGCCACCGCCATTTTGCGGCTCATCATCAGACGGGTAGGCCCGACGCGGTCTCGGCCCCAGGCCCGTCTGCCCCCATCATCCTTGAGGGTGGTCCTTTTCTTTTGCTTTGAGTATATGTGTTGTCGGCGCCGTCTGTGAAGTAAAACTGTATAAGTGTTGCCGTGTGCTCGGTAGTCGGTGGTATATCTGCATTGTGTTTTGCTTTTACATTTGCTTTTTGTGTATTATTGTGTGTTTCTTCTTCTTTTACATTTGCTTTTGGTGTAATTGTATATGTGTGCTTTCCGTTCATCGCGAAATAAATGTGCTTTATGTTGAACTGTTTTCCCGTTTCGCTTCGTCTTTTCCTTTATTGAATCTCCATCTTACTTCACGTAAAGGGTTGGTCTTGGGCTAAAACGCCCGATAATTAATCGAACCGTCCAGGTTGACGATAACACCGCTCGGTTATCCCGATAGTACGAAACGGGTTGCTTAAAGTGGCCCGTGTCCGAAGTCGACCTGCGGCGAGGTGCGATCGCCCGGTCTACCCTCCGTGTGGGTACTTAGGTAGGTCGAATTTGGCGAGCAACCCTATCCCACGCGGGGGGCCGATTGGCACGATCGTGGTGAGGCCGAAAGGCCCACCCGTGACTAGTTCCCGGCGTTAGTCCGAGAGGGTCACGACGGGATTGTCCGTCCGGTGGGCGACGTGCCGCGATTCGAGTTACGTGGCCGTTCGCACGCCGGCGGGCGCGAATCCGCAACAATATCATTGGAATAATCCAAACTTTTGCCTGGTGCTATATTTTGGTAAAGCAGACCTTGGGGAGTCTTGTATTTGTACTATCATGCAATTCCACGTCTGTTTCGAAAGATTGTGTGGGATTCATAACATTCATCAATCATAGGGCTTGCAGACGGGATAGCCGGCTTATCGTTTGCCTTGCAGAGCAGGGTTCATTTCTCGCTCTCGCGCTCTCTCTCCCTTTTGCTCTGCAGAGGTGAGGTGGGGATGGAGGGGCCAGGGAGGAGGGGGGGGAGTGCGTTCCCTCTCCTGGCATGAGTTGGTGGATGTTAAATATCTCACGATGTCCTTCGCGAAGAGTAGGCGAGCTATCGCTGGCACCATGAACAAATTACGAATTCCTGCCCTAACTACTTCACAGAACGTCGGGCCTGGCCAGCTGGTTCATAAAAGCCTAAGGCCAAAAACTTCCCCAGGCCAACCCCACAAGAACGTGGGAATTTTTGTGGCCGTTGAATAAATCAGAATAAGAAACTGTTCCAATAGAATTTGCACTGCTTTAAATGTATAGCACTTCTTGTTTTTGGCATATGGTGATGAGACTGGTACAACTGGAAACTCTAACATGTTCTAATCATTAATATATATATATATATATATATATATATATATATATATATATATATATATATACATATATATATATATATATATATATATATATTTAAATTCCTTGTTGATTCGGTGATGAAATGTCTCTGGCTAAGTTGAGAACGAAATGTTCATCGTGGAAGAACACCATGAGACCAAGTCCACTGTAATCTTATTGTTTACGATCTTTTGAAATCAACTTTCCCAATCCCATGAATATTTAAGTTTCTCTCTCTAATGATGCCAGTCTCATAATCTCCTGACTTGCACCAAAAAGTGTAGAAGCATTTAATGCTGCCTAACGTTTTATGGGACACCTTGTATACTCTAAAATTATGAGCTAAGAATCAAAACTGGAATGAGGAGTTCGTTTCCATGGTAAAAGTGACCTCTTTGTGTCATGTGTTCAGTGGGATCACTTTTACTAGCGGAATCTGTGTATTCCAACACACTGTAATGACCTTCAGTTGATGCACAAGGCATTAAGATTTCGGTTTTGTGCAAGGTCTACACGGTGCTTCATTTGCAGAGACCACTCCCTGGTTTCCACATTATTTGGGATGTTCTTTTGCATTTCCTTGCGTCATTTGTTTCATTTTTCACTTGGGAGTGGTAAGTCGACTCTCATGGTGGGTTGGCGGTGACGGGAGATAGGTCTCTCAATCTGACTCGCCATTTCCCTTGGCAGGAGATTAACAAAACACCTTTTCTTAATCCAAGAGAGGTTAGTTTGCCACTGTCTTCCACATGTCAGGGTTAAAAAAAAATTGGAATTTTACAAGGGCACCAGCACACAATGGTCTGCTCTTTGGTGATTTTCTTCTTTTTTTCCTTATTCCAAAAGGCTTGGCAGTGTTTATCAAAAACAATTTCAAGTGAGGCTTCAATTTGCCTTTCTATGTCAATAGCAGATTATTTTTTCAGAAATGATGTGAAAAAGATTTCCGGCTGTCATATTTACATAATCTTGGTATAGCGTGTGTCGCTACCTCTCCGTCACACCTTCGGTGGCAGATTGTATTTTCACCCCTGTCCGTTTGTTTGTGAGCAGGATTTCTCAAAAAGTTATGGATGGGTTCGGACGAAACTTGGTGGACAAGCTTGGGTGTGCGACAAGGCCGAATTGATCGATTTTGGTGAAGATCCGAGAAATTTTTTAAATTTTAAAAGGTGATTCTTCACCATTGAGAGATGGTGCCAAAAACGATGCATGGCAGGATATCTCAAAAAGTTGTGGACGAGTTATGACAAAACTTGGTGGATGAGTTAGTCAGGTGATGAGAACAAGCCGATTTGATTTTGGTTCAGGTCCAGATGCAGACCCGGCCTATCAGTGGGATACACATTGTGAACCGCTCAGCCTGATGGGGGTATGTTCTCTTCCAAGTGCCATTCTTGTTCGTCATGTGACAAATGTTGGTTTGCTTATGTTCATTAAGAAAAGAGAAGTTTGGTGCATTGGACCCCCTAAAGTAAATGCTTATTAATCAAGCGTTAAGGTTTCGTTAAGACTTCTCATGTTTACGTGGTTCAAACTTTGGTTTTCACTGTGGACATTTCTTGGATTTTGGGGTTCAATCCAAAGGGAGATTTGAACTGAGAGCACCACGGATTAACCTGCAAGTCGCACCACGGATCTGGCCCACCTACGGTAATCCAGTTTGCAATCCTTTGAACCACAACACAGTCACGTATTCAAATTGCACAATTATGTGATTTGGGAAATCCTCATCTTGCCATAAACTTCCTCTTGTTGAATTATTTTTTTTTTAATGAATGAGGTTTCCAATGGCAAGGTCATTGTGAAATGTTTCATGAATGAGTATAAAAGTGTAACGGTGGTGGATCCGGGATTGTGGGAGTGTGGGGGCACACGACTGAGGGTCTATTGGAAGTACCCCTCGTGCTGTGCGCCATTTGCGAAATTCCCGGAGAAGAAACATCCATGTAACCATCGTTAAGCAATCAAAATAATTATGGTGTAATTGCATTGTGCGTCATAGCTAATTGATCCTTTGTGTCTAAATGGATTTGTCATCATAAATGTACCCAGCCCTTTGCTTCGGCAGCACCAAAACGTTCCGTAGTGTAGGCGAGCATTAAATGTGTGATTTGGTTGTGCCTTCCCAGCAATATTCAGGACAAAAATGAGCAATATGTTCAGGGTGCCGGTAATAACTTGCCTAATTTTCATGAAGGGATCTCTATCGTCTACCCACCATCCAAGCGGATGGGACACCCAGTATAAATGGACTTTCGAGGAACGGCACACGCACATCGATGTCTCGCCTTGCATGTGAAACACCAGGATGGCAGTTAATAGCTGGGTCGGGATTCAAACCCAGGTTAGATAGCTCAGATGTGAGTGTGCGTACCTCAGGAATATCCTTCCAGCCCCATCAAGTGATAACAGCTTCATGTTAACCAATTTATTAGATGCGCCACAGAGAAGCGTACATGTCTTCCTCTCAACAGCCGTCGCTTCATCTTATCTTATAACATTGTTCAGCAATTTAAATAATAAAATACTGTGCCATTCATCACATCTTTCTGTCTCCTTGAATGCTGATCAAACGTTTGGCCTGCCTGCAAACTCCAGAATGGGACTACCAAATATGATGGTCCATCATGGGATTTCAAGAACGTCATTCCTTTAACGTTCTTTGCAGCGTACGTGACAAACTTTTTAATGATAATCAAGTTTGATCGGTCTTTGTGTAAATGCAGTGAGATCCGTGCGTTCAGTTGACACATGGTGCTCCTATGATCTCTCTTCTAAACCACTATAAGAGAAGAGTTTGCTTATTCCGAACGAGTACTTGCCGCAGGAATCATGATGGTTGGTAGCGCTGACTGGTGCCACTTTTTCTTCCACGGTGTAACTTATTGGTGGAAATCTCAAGAGAATAGTCCTCTCTTCAAATACATCGATTTGAGTCATTATCAAGCATAACACGATGAGCGATGCTGAATCATTTTCAACACACACCCTCATGAACTGAACCGTTTCCATCTGTAAGGTGCACTTGCTTTTGTAGGCAGAGAGAATGTCTGGTTTGGAATTTCGGGAGAGAAAGTTGAGAGGTTTTTGCAAATCTAAAGCGATGCCTCGTACACTGGAGTGTTGCATTGATCCTAGGATTGGTAACCTTAACCTGTATCCAACGAACCATGAACACTCTTGATGTTCCACTTTTTTTAAATCCATGAAGGTGGTGATCACCCCCTATGTTACTTGAATGTCCTCCATGGCAATGTGCCGCTCCACCCATCTGGTATTGCAGGGGTCCTATACTTTGTGTGATGGTATCTTGCTCCATCTCTCAAATATTTTGAGAAAGGCTTTTCATTTTTAGCTCGCCTGTTCGAAGAACAGAGAGCTATAGCAATACCCCTGGCGCGAGCGTGAGCGTGAAAATGTTCAAGTTTTTGGTGCAAGTTATTTAGAAGCTTGCCATTCATTTAATATGTGTACTAGGATGCTGATATTTGGCATGGAGGTTCCTTTGTGGTATATTATTGATGTAGTGAAGTTGAAATAAAAATAATTTTCAAATGTTTTAAATTTTTGACCTGTTTTGAACTTAACTTTTTTGTAGCACATCAACGTTAAAGTTTTTGGTGCAAGTTATTTTTTTAGAAGCTTGCCATTCATTTAATATGTGTACTAGGATGCTGATATTTGGCATGGAGGTTCCGTTGGGGTATACTATTGGTGTAGTGAAGTTGAAATTAACAAATGATTTAAAATTTTTTTTTTTATTTCAACCTAAGATGATGTCAAAGCCACCCAATGCTCACCTGTTTATACGAGACGCTTGCCATTCATTTAATATGTGTACTAGTTTACTGATTACAATATACAAACACATATATTGCTTTAAAATTATTTGGATCAGACTTCACTGCAATGCTTTATAAAAAATATTATTAGACTAGTCTTTTAAAAACGATAAATGCATAAACAGGCGAGCATTGGGGTGGCTTTGACACCAACTCTCTGGTTAACTTTTATTGGCTTTTCACATTTCCGTGCTCTTTGGATAGCGTATTCACAAGGAACTTTGGTGCAGAAGCAGGTCATTCAGCCCATCATGCCCGCGATGCATCAACCCCTGTATCCATCATCCATCTACACACAAGGCAATATCCCCACCCCCCTCTATCTCCAATGCATCCAGGTACCTATCTAAATCCCATTCAAACCTCTCCTCCCCCTCTGCTGCCACTACCTTTCCAGATGGAGACCATTCCATGTATAAACCACTCTCTGACTGAAAGACCTTTGCCTTAAAGCTGTCCTCCCTTTCGTCTTCTTTACCCTCAAGCTGTGGTCACACTGGCCACTCTGCTGAAAAACTCCACTGCACCCCTCTTGTCCGCAACCTTCATTATTTTAAACACCTCGATCAAATCGCCCATTTTCTAATCTATAAAGTCATTTCTTCTTCAGCCGTTCCTTCTGGCTTAGTCCAGCTTGGCCCTGGAATCAATTTCGTAGCTCTACACTGAACCCTCTCTATGGCAACTATATCCTTCCTCTGATGTGATGCCCAAAACTGCATATAATATTCTCGATGAGGCCCCACTAAATTCCTATTCAGTGTTAACACCACCTCTTTGATTTATCATTTATCCCCATATGGATCCAACTTAAAGCCTTGTTAGATTTACCACTAGCTGCCTGGCATTGTGCTGCCTGCTCCCTCCCATATCTATTACCAAAACCCCAGATCCTTCTCCTGTGTGACGCGCTCCAAAATTACCCCATGCACCATGTAATCTCTATTTTCATTATTCTTTCCCATCCCCATCCCGAGCACCTTACTCTTCTTTGTTAAACTGCATCTGCCAATATTTTACCCAATCAGACTATTGTCGTGTCAGAAGGGTCTGTTCACACATACTACTCTAAGCTGGATGGTTCAAGACCATCCGTGGATCCTGAAACAGTTTCTAAGATACTGTGTTCACTTAGTCCTAAGATTCCCCAAGATCCACCCAAATTAAACCGAACTTGGTGGTGCAACGCGCGGGAGAAAAAAGGTGGGAAAACGTCTCTTGTTTATTAAAAGGTTTATGATAACGAAAGACGACAAGGGGATCGACAAGATAACAGAACCTGGAGAGATCTGGCACACGAGGATAAAGATTGGGGACAATGAGGCACAAAACTGAACTTGTATACAATTCAAAATAAATGAAGCCGAACCCCCTAATGGTACCGTTTACCAGACTCGCACACGATGAACAATGGGGACAGGTGAGGACTTGTAGCTGGCATAAACTGGTCAGGACTCCACCACGATGGCATGCATGGTCACCTAGGTCAGTGCAGCACAGACAAAGTGTGGCTCAGGAAGCGATCGAGCTTTGGAAGTGGCGATGAGGGAGGCGAGGTGAAAGGGATGTGTCTCAGAGGGCAAAGCATAGAGAGAGTCGAGAGAGATGAGAGCGATTTTTGCCTTCTTGAAGTTGAATGTCCAAGTCACATGCGCAGCGTGGTTACAGCCCTCATCAACTCTGGGACTGCCTTCGTGCACGGCGAGTCCCAGTCATTGGCTGCCTGTTGCTTGTGCGAGGTCACACCTTCCGGGCCATCCTGCCCCGCGAGGTGGCTCCAATATAAAAAAATCTTGCGCCCCTCCCCTGGGCTCTGCAGCCAACCTCGCTATCAATGCCTGCGGTGTCCCGGCCAAACAGTCCATGCAATGTTTATTTTTAAAAAGCAAGCGATGTGCTTTCTGATGTCTTTCTGCCCACAAGTCCTCACCAGGACTCGTTTGACAGGTTTTACACAACAAACTTGTTCTACACTGTCTTAAGGTAAAACGCTCACCTCCTCCTCGGCGCATATTTAACAAGACTACTTACGCTGACAATTTCCCGAATACAAGAGTAATCTAACCTTTGTGGTCACACAATCCATGCTGTTCTTACCAACATCTTTCAGACCCCTCCCACCGCCCCGCCCCCAATCCCCCTTCCACATAACAGTATCTAAACCTCCCTGAATTTGATCATCCCACTCTCTAGTATCTACCTTGTCTCCAAGATTTGTGTCATCTGCAAATTTATAAAGCTGACTCTTAACCCAACAATCCAAATCGTTGATGTAAATTATGAATACCAATGGCCCCAGTAACGATCCCAAAGGTACCCCACTAATTTCATCTTCCTCTTATATGAAGGCTATCCCTAAATCTTAGGGTCTCCATAATACTCTGGAAGCTCACATATTTTGTATATTGCCAAATTCAGATCATGCCTCTGGCAGTGAAACTCGGGTCCACAAGGTGCTGTGTTCTCTTTGAAACCTGGAGCACACCAACACCCCCTTTGAGAACCAGCAACATTCTCGGCACCATCACGGGTCTGGTGTTCGAACTTGCTCAGATCCAATCCCAGGTTTGTTTCGGCCTTTTACCAGTTTTTTTTTTTTTACATCAGGTCGTACCAGTCAGAGATTGTCAGAGATTGTCAGAGATTGCATGATAGGTTCAAGAACATCATAAAGTGTTGGCATTTCACAAACTGCAATTCCTCCGCAGCGTCATTACCTCCGCCACCCGTTATGTCTTTTTACTCCTGTCTGTTTGTCTGTGAGCAGGACATCTCGAAAAGTTATATATGGATTTGGACGAAATTTGATGGACTGGTTAGATGTGTGACAAGGACGAATTCATTCGATTTTGGTGAAGATCCGATCCCACAGTATTTTTTTTAATTTCTAATGTAATTCTTCGTAATTGAGAGGAGATAGGACCAAAAACGATACCTCTAAAAGTTGTGGATGGACGATGACAAAACTTGGTGGATGAGTTGGGTAGGTGACAAGAACAAGCCGATTACATTTTGATTAAGGAACGGATGCAGATCCAGCCTAACTGTGGGATACAAAACTTAAAAGTGTTCAGCCTGGTGGAGGTCTGCGCTCTACCGAGTGCCATTCTTGTCTTTTATTTGAGATGTCTCAACAGTCATAGTTCTCGGTTACTTGCCATACATTGTCACAGATTAGTCACCTTTGGACGATGTTAAACAAGGAAATCCGAAAGCTCTTGAGTCTGGTGATAAGACCTTTAACAGCTTTATGATCTCCTTGGTTAACTAATCTCTGTGACGATGCACGTCAAGACCTTGTCTTCCGCAGCTGTTCTCTACCAAGTGCTGTTCTCGTCTGGTTTATATTTTTTTGCTCTTTAACAATATCGTATTGCATTTTTACCCTCGCCGGATGAGATGAGAGGGTATTGCATTTGGGTCTGTCTGTCTGTCTGTCTGTTTTTGTTTGTTTGTCCGCACAGAACTTGAGTGTTTTTTTCTCCGCAACCGCTTGTTGGATTGAGATAAAAAATTTTCACCATAGGAGCGACGACTCATGTAGAATGTTTTAATGATTATGACGTCATAGGTCACGTGGTGTGACACCATGTTGGAAAAACTTTGGACGACTTTATCTCTGAAACCGCACCAAGGAAAAAATTTAAACCTGGCACATGGCAAGTACTCCTCATAGGGAATGTGAGTTATTTTTCTTTTTATGATGCCATAGGTGCCTTTGTTATGATATCATAATTGCATACATAGAATGCTGCATCTGATGAGTATGAAAACTTTTGTAGGGCATCGTGGTATAAATTGGTCTGCAAAAGCAAATTGATGACATCATCGATCACGTCGTTCGGCAGCTATATTGGATTTAACCTAAAATCCATTAAAAAAAATCTTCTTCTCCAGAACAGCTTGACAGGTCGAGGGGAAACTTCACATGCATAATCCCCAAGCCTTGGGGATACTCGGGTGTTCACAAATAATTGATACGTCACATGGTCTGGCAGCCATATTGGATTGAGTGAAAATTAAAAATAAATACATTTTTCTCTTAAACCGCTTCATTGATTGATGTGAAACTTCACAATTATGATCTAGTAGTGATGGGAAATATCGGTTTTAAATTTCAACCTGATCGGAGGACGCATGGTCTGGCAGCTAGAATTATTTAATTATCTTTGATGTGTTCTTTTTTCTTGTTTTTTTTTTTTTGAATAAGGCTCACTTGGCTGGGCCTGGATGGGTTTGAGGGTAGAGGAGTAGCAGCTGAAATGCAAATCCTATCCAGGCTACTTCTGATGACTTCATCTTTTCTTTTTGCGTGTTCGGATTCCTTCTGATGACTCCAATGCAGGCTGTACCTCCAGTATTTGATCTTCCATTTAATTTGAATTTAATTTATTTTAATCCCATTCTGAATTAGAATCTTAATGCTCACTCACAACTGTGGTTTGCTTTTCTTCCACATCCCCAAGCGTCCTGAGAATCAAGATGTAAAAAAATAACATCAAGTCTATACATAGTCTGGTATAGGCCTTTCCTTGGATTTGTGCGAACGTGGTTGGACTCGGTGGTGATTTGGTGGTTATCCGTAGTAACTGCAATTTTAACCAGGCTCATAATGGTCAGACCCTGACCGACTCGTACCAATGGTTAGAGCATCTGCGCTGATTCTCGGAAGTCAGCAGTTTAAACCCTGACCGAGTCATACCAAATACTTTAAAATGGTATTTGCTATTTCCTCGCTTGGTGCTCAGCATTTGAAAGATAGCGTATGGACAAACAACCATAGGTTGGCAATACTAGCTCAGGCTCTGTGGAACACTTTAGAATAAAGCATGACAGACACGGAAGGAGCACACAAAATGATATATAGTAATACTTCTCAAAGCAAGAGCAATATATACATATATATATATATATATATATATATATATATATATATGTATATATATATCGTACATGAAAGGGGCACAAAAACAACAATTTTCCACATTTCACTTCATTTTACATCCCCTTTGAGATTCACACATCGACATGCAATATGTTTGTGAAGTACAACTTGCAGTCCTTTGATTGAACCCGTCGGTGAAACGACCGGTAAGCACGCATAGTTGTAAACTTAACGCCTTTGTATTTCATTTGAATATACCATGTCTTTGAATGTCCTTGCGCAGCATGTAATAACATCCTCCAGCCTTAGACTTTGAAGGAGTTAAAGAAAATGACAAAATTGATTGTACTTAGGAAGTGTTCAGCATTTCACTCTTTAGTGCTTGAAAATTCTACATTAAAGGCAAATCCACTGTGCTAATTGCAATTAATCATTGTTTTTTTGAGATTTTTGGTGGAATTTAGTAAATGAACACGAAGCAGTTCATCCTCCTTTTAGTGAAACCTGTTCTCAACCTCTAAGAATGTGTTTACCAATAGACATAATTTACCCAGTTAATAGGATTTTCACTTTGAGCTAAAATGCCAACTCACCCCGTTGATGCGCTTTAGTTTCAAAATTTTGTTTATCCTGCCTCGCAATATTGCTTCTTGTGTGTACAGGTGTGGAATGGACGGCTCCGGGGAAGGTGCTATTCGACTGGGAAGGCAGGAGATCATTGATCGCTCTCAAGCAGCCCATCGTGACAGACTGATACAGCTACAGCGATACCAGAAGGCAGAGTTGGCGGAAAGCAAAGATCCCAAGAACAGTCGAGCTCCCACGATCAGCTTTCCACCCAATGTGGTCCTTTTGGAGGCGGCCACGAGAAACGATATTCACGAAGGTCCGATTTATTTAAGATTGACTTTTAGTGCATTTTATTAGAGAACATTTAATGTTGCTTCAGCCTTCTTCCAGACAATTGTGAGAAGCTGTAGTTTTTCATACTTCTTGGATGAAAAACCTCCATTCTCCTGCCAGAATAAAATGAACACCCTCGAGTGTAAGTAAACAAACTTCATTTTAATAATCAGTGATCTAAACAGCCGGTGGTTGCTTGGCTGCATCATTTTCTGGGGGTGCAGTTGTATTGCTGATGCAATGCCCCCTGTTACCAGCACACTGGTACTCATTTTGCCAACCTCGGAAGGACGACAGGCTGAGTCAACCCACCTGGTGGCTTGAACTCAAGACTCTAAGATCTTACGACAGCCACCCTAACCAAAAAGCCAACACTCGGCTTAATCGGTGATTACGAATGTCGACTTCATGTATTACTATCTGGAAACGTACTTTGGCACCATACAGAGCTTGAACCCATGAATGCGTCAAATGAATGATATTCTGTATGACAACCAGATCCAGATTTTGTCACATGTCAAGGAAATTTTGTTGCAGATTTTCTGGAGTATAGTGAGTGGTAAGAGGGTTTCTCGTATACCATCAAGGTATTTTGAAGTATGGAGCACATTTACTGCTGAAAGTTGAAGCCACATGCTATACATCCAGAACCACCTGTGCCTGGAAGAGACCGAATGGGCTGCAGTTTGTTCCATGGGCACAGGAGGGTCCTGGCATGAACATCATCAAACACGTCTGGGAACGTATGGATCGGAAGCTGCGGAAATGCCATTCTCTGCCAATTAATACACAACAGCTGCAACAAAAATCTACTCCACATTTGGCAAAACCTGGTTCAGGTTGTCATAGATAACGAGAGCGAGAATTTGTTTGCAATACATATCCACTAATGATGTGATATTTTCTAAGTCTAAAAAGGACATAATTATGAAAGATTGACGAAATGCCTTGAAACTCAAACTTGTTCTGTAACTTATCATTATAAAACCATGTACCAAGTTTAATTTGAATATGTTAAAAGGTATGGGGAAAAAAGTCTAAAAAATAAAAACCACAGGTGGGACGGACGGACAGACGGAGAGCAAACCTATAATCCCCTCCGGTGAAACCAGTAGGGGACTCATAACGTTGATTCAATGCCTTCACGGGTTCAAGCTCTGCATGATACCAAAGAACATCTTACCAGTTATTAACACTGGTCGTCAATTTGATTGTGTTTGTAATACAGATTGTTGAAGTATATTTACTATCGGGAGTGTTCATTTTGTTCTGGCACGTGGCGTTGTAGTAGTAATAGTTTTCATTGAAGTTGCTTCAACTGACTTCGAATTTTTGATTAAAAACTTAATGAAAGGCCGAGATTTATCGGACTCGTGGGCCTTTTATATTACATTAATTTTGTGCATTGCAAAAAAGTAATCAAAAAATTATTTTGCATAATAATGGCACGGCAGTAATTTTGGAAATTTTCCATTTTCTTGTTTTGTTCAATTTGCGAATGCATCACTTGCCGTATGATGCGGTGTGCTCTGTAGATCAGGGCAGGGATTTGTAATTTGGCCAGGGTGCCAGCAATGGCTCACTTACTCGTCACAGACACCAGTTTAACGTCCATCCGAGGGATGACGCACATTGATGAATCACCCGTCCTGTGAAACACCCGGATGACATTTTAAAGCTGGTTTCAGGATTGAAACCGAGGCGAGACGGCTCGAGGCGAGCGTGCATACCTCTCGGCTAGGCTATCTTGCCACCTTATTATTCCATTGATTTAAGATGAAGAAAACCTATAACATTTTTGTTTGGGGCTTATATTCTCATTTTACTTCCACCTTATGTGCCATTTAGGTCTGATCGCATGTGTGGGCAGTTCTGTTTGCAATCTTACGTTTCCCCCCTCATGCGGACATGACATCCCCTCTCATGTGTGACACTCAGTCTTGCATTTCTGCACATGTCAAGGATATTGTCTTTCACAGGCATTGACAGTTCTTAGGATAGCTTCTGAATCGCCTTTTGTTATGGGTTTCAGATTATGCCACTCACAGACCACCTGCTCATGCCATGCACGGCAGCTTGAGGCAATGTTATTTTTAAGGTTGAAATTGGCCTCACTCTTCCATTCGTAGAACTACTGTGTCAGCGTATCCTCATGCAATAACAAAGTTTGACTGAAATGATGAGTGTTGAAATTGGCAGGTTGTTTTGATAGTTGTTTTGATTTTGAATATTGGCAGGTGTGAGCTCCCAGGCTGTTAGATTTAATGTGATAATGGCTGAAAGTCACGAGTTTCCGTTTCTGGGACATCTCCACCTCCTCATTCCGATTGATAAGGGGGGGTTTACAATTATTTTCTGCACTTTTGAGAAAGGTCAGCAGAGACACATGTTATTGCGTGTTGCTGCCCAAAACATTGAGTCATTCTTTGTTCAATCAAAGGTTGGAAAACTACATGCATGTACATATATATATATATATATATGTATATATATATATATATATATATATATATATATATATATATATATATATATATATATATCGGTATCCATCCATCCATCCGGACCATACTCTGTGTAGAGCGTTGTTGCCGCCGAAGCAGACTCCTTGGCTATTGGGCACAATCCTGGACGGGTCGCCACTCCGACACAGGATACCAGCATGCTGGCACTCATTTTGCTGACCTCGGAAGGATCACAGGCCGAGTCAACCCCACCTGGTATTAATTCAACAGCTGAGTGGGATTTCAACTCAGGATCATAGGATCCCAAACTCACCACCATTACCGTTAAGCCAACACCAGGCATACGTATGTGTGTTTGTATGTATGTGTGTATATATATATATATATATATATATATATATATATATATATATATATATATATATATATATATATATATATATATATATATATATATATATATATATATATATATATATATATATATATATATATATACAGTGGGGGGAACAAGTATTTGATACACTGCCGATTTTGCAGGCTTTCCCACTTACAAAGCACGAAGAGGTCTGTAATTTTTATCATCGGTACACTTCAACTGTGAAAGACGGAATCTAAAACAAAAATCCTGAAAATCACATTGTATGATTTTTAAATAATTAATTTACATTTTATTGCATGAAATAAGTGTTTGATACATCAGAAAAACAGAACTTAATATTTGGTACAGAAACCTTTGTTTGCAATTACAGAGATCAGACGTTTCCTGTAGTTCTTAACCAGGTTTGCACAGACTGCAGCAGGGATTTTGGCCCACTCCTCCATACAGATCTTCTCCAGATCCTTCAGGTTTCGGGGCTGTCGCTGGGCAACACAGACTTTCAGCTCCCTCCAAAGATTTTATATTGGGTTCAGGTCTGGAGACTGGCTGGGCCACTCCAGGACCTTGAGATGCTTCTTACGGAGCCACTCCTTAGTTGCCCTGGCTGTGTGTTTCGGGTCGTTGTCATACTGGAAGACCCAGCCACGCCCCATCTTCAATGCTCTTGTTGAGGGAAGGAGGTTGTCGGCCAAGATCTTGCGAAACATGGCCCCATCCATCCTCCCCTCAATACGGTGCAGTCGTCCTGTCCCCTTTGCAGAAAAGAATCCCCAAAGAATGATGTTTCCACCACCATGCTTCACGGTTGGGATGGTGTTCTTGGGGTTGTACTCATCCTTCTTCTTCCCCCAAACACGGCGAGTGTAGTTTAAACCAAAAAGCTCTATTTTGGTCTCATCAGACCACATGACCTTCTCCCATTCCTCCTCTGGATCATCCAGATGGTCATTGGCAAACTTCAGACGGGCCTGGACATGCTCTGGCTTGAGCAGAGGGACCTTGCGTGCGCTGCAGGATTTTAATCCATGACGGCGTAGTGCGTTACTTATGGTTTTCTTTGATACTGTGGTCCCAGCTCTCTTCAGGTCATTGACCAGGTCCTGCCGTGTAGTTCTGGGCGGATCCCTCACCTCTCATGATCATTGAGGCTCCACGAGGTGAGATCTTGCATGGAGCCCCAGACCGAGGGAGATTGACTGTTATCTTGAACTTCTTCATTTTTCTAATAATTGCGCCAACAGTTGTTGCCTTCTCACCAAGCTGCTTGCCAATTGTCCTGTAGCCCATCCCAGCCTTGTGCAAGTCTACAATTTTATCCCTGATATCCTCAGACAGCTCTCTGGTCTTGCCCATTGTGGAGAGGTTGGAGTCTGATTGATTGAGTGTGGACAGCTGTCTTTTATGCCGATAACGAGTTCAAACTGGTGCAGTTAATACAGGTAATGAGTGGAGAATGGGAGGGCTTCTTAAAGACAAAACTAACAGGTCTGTGAGA
>NC_140968.1:29529696-29547196 GCF_056783735.1 Eptatretus burgeri | reverse complement strand
CATGTGTGCAGGGAATGAACATACAAGGCATTGGTATATGACGTATGTACAGTGTGTCACGTTATTTTGATAATGTTGGACCATATGCCTGGTGTTGGCTCAATTGTTAGGGTGGTGGGCTTGGGATCCTAGGATCCTTAGTTCAAATCCCACTTGGCTGTTGAATTTATCCCAGGTGGGGTTGATTCAGCCTGTCATCCTTCTGAGGTTGGCAATATGAGTGCCAGCTTGTTGGTATCCTGTGTTGGAGTGTCGACCAGGCCAGGATTGTTCCCCAATAGCCAAGGAGAGTGCTGAATCAGCAACAACGCTCTGCACAGAGTATGGTCCCGATGGATATATGGATGGACCTTACACTGTTCGAGCATTGGTGCTGCTGAAGCACTTTCTTGGCAAGGGTTACAATAGGTGGTTTGCCATTGCCTTCCCAGCAAGAGTTAGGGGAGGAATTTGGAATTTGTTCATGGTGTCAGCTCTCGCTCGCCTACTCTTTGCGAAGGACACCGTGGGATCTTTAACATCCACCAACAACTAATGTTGGCAGATGGGACGCCCAGTATAGTGTCCATCCTAGGGAAGGCACACACATGAACCACCCTGCCTGTGAAATATTGGGATGACAGTTTATCGCTGGGTCGGGAATCCAACGCAGACTAGACAGCTGTATATCACATTATTGGTTCACGTGTCAGTAAGTGACCACTATATTCGTTATGGGTGTGTGTCTGTCTGCCTGTCCCGAGCATAGCTCCGTGGGTTTTGATCCGATGTTGATAAAATTAGGGTGTGAGGTTTGTATCATGATCTAGTTGTGTTTTCCTGAGAATGGGCATGGTGCGCCCATTATGAGCGGAGCCACGCCCAAAAACATGAGTTTTTAGGGGGTAGTCGGTTTCAAGTTACATCTTCTCCGAGGGGGTTTGTTGAATCTGGCAGGGGTTTCGGTATTTGGTTAGCCCAATGGCACCTGCATAGCCCCACGGAGCTCGATTTTTCATTTTCGTCTCATGGTCTAGGTTACAAGGTCACGAACTTAGAAAATGTCAAAAAAAAATCAATAAATTGGGCATCGAGCTCCAAGGGTTTTCAACTGTTTCGAATGAAAGTTGGTATGCAAGTAATGCTCTTCGAGTACTACAACTTTCATCATTTACGTTTTTCCCGATTCCCGCCAGTTTGCCCGTGGCGTCCCCTCGAAGGTCAAAAAATAAAAAAGGCAAACCGTGTACATTGCTCGTGAACCATCGCCGTCTCGAGACTTGTAGTCTCCTCTATTCTGAGAACGTGGTCACTGTATTATGACAGACATTTTCCATGCAGACAAGGGGAGAGAAACACACCTTTGGGAATTATTTATCAATTCAACCATAACTTCCCTGAAACATTTAGAAGGTTTTTTTTTTCTGACGGAGGATGCCCAGTTGGCAGCTGGCTTTGGAGGCTAACTTTGAAATGTGGTTTGTCCAAGAAAGATCGCGGTTGATCATGAGACCCAGGAGTTTGAATGACTGAACTTCCTCAAGAGGATTGTTAAGAAAGCAGATAGGAGGGTTTGCCAGACAGTCCTTTTGGAAAGAGAGTGAGATTTGTGAGGATTGAAAGACTTATTCCAAGTGTTGGACCAGCTTGTGATTTATTTTATTTTTTTCAAGGTCTGAAGAGAGGGAAAAATTTGCAGCCTGCCTGTCTGATGGATGTGGGATGTCATGACAGACAGCGGAGTCATCAGTAAATAGATAAAGAGGATTTTTCCAGAGAGTCGGAGAGATCATTGATGAAGATCAGGAATAGGAATGGGCCCAGAATTGTGGAGTATTCGGAGAAAGCCAAAATCATAGCAAGAGCATTTGACTCCTGGTATCTTTCAAAGCTCAGGTATTCTGGTTTCTGAGATTATAACCCATGTCATTCACACCAGCTGAGCATGCTCAGCCATTTCTTCCACTGAATTGACTTCTGTAGGCGGGTGTAAAATAATGCAGCCATAACATTGGCCGTGCACCGTCAGACTTTCCAAGCATCTCAAGCCAGTGTGTCGGGAAGAAAATAAGTGTCTGCAAAATGATGGATGTTGTTCATTTTCCACTGTCATTGACATATGTCTCGGAGCATGATGCTGTTCAGGCCGGCTTGACAAAAGTGATGTTTCGCTCTCACTGTTTGCAAATCCCAAGCACATGTATCTCTGTTTTCCTCCACCTTCCTGCTTTTTTTTTTTTCGTGTGATATCACATGTCGATATGTAGCATCTCTTTTCACCAGTAGTTTTTTCCCATTTTGATGGGCTGATTCATGCCCCATGATGGATGCATCCTGGAAGACGTTGTTCCAAAATACAACCTGTTCTCCATCTTTTCTCATCACATCTCAATTCCAAGGCATGAATGGGAACATTTCTCGGTCCATTTCCTGCCTACGAATTTGTTTTGAGGCATCGCAACCAACATCCCCCTCATTCCTTCAATGCTTTTGGCTTTATCTTCCTGACATTTCACAATTATATCTCGTTCCTGATTTGTTGTTTCTGAAAATAATCTCTCGTTATCTTCGGTCTGATATTATGTCTCACATAATTGATTGTAATTATTGCCGATTGAAATTGACCTGTTCACAAGAAGACAAAGTAAAGGGAAATTTTAGGTAATTTGTTTTGACACCCTGCAAAGATAGTTTATCTGTTCAACAATTGCTTGAGCAGTGTTGCTTCCACTCAGCATGTTAAGCCTGGTGTTGGCTTCACGGTTAGGGCGGCTGGTTTAGGATCTTCGGGTCCTAAGTTCGAGCCCCGTTGGCTGATAAATTGACACCAGGGGGGTTGCCTCAACCTATCGTCATTCTGAGGTCGGCGAAACGAGTACCAGTGTACTCATAGAGGGGCACAGCATCAGCAGCACAGCTGTGCTTCCAAGAAATGATAGCTACCTGGCAGCCAAGCTGCCATACGCAAGAACAGAACTTGGCATGTTTAGTAGTGATGTTTGTCTGATGGTAGTCAGAGTATCTAATGGTGACATTCGTTTTCCTTAATGTCTGCTGCCTTCTTGTGAACACCTGTTGTGAATTTGTCAGTGAAATCTGTGTGTCCAGTTAATCAAGGAAAAGGATGAAGGAGTGTGTGTGTGTGTGTGTGTGTGTGTGTGTGTGTGTGTGTGTGTGTGTGTGTGTGTGTGTGTGTGTGTGTGTGTGTGTGTGTGTGTGTGTGTGTGTGTGTGTGTGTGTGTGTGTGTGTGTGTCGTTCACTCAAAGTGTCAGTGCAGCCACGAAGCAAAAAAACAAAACGTTGTTTTGAAATTCTCAAATGCAATAACATTTGCACTACCATCTGCAGCCTCCTCAAATCCTTAGGGCAGTGTCTGTTTGTTCATTGCCAGGCATGATGCCAGAGGCAAGAAGGATTGCAAATGATGTATGATCCTGATGGGCAGGCACGTGGCATGAAATGTCATGGCATGTGTTCTTTTCAGCTTGGAACACAACTTGTGACTGCGACTTATTCTCAAGTTCAAGCCTGCTGATACCATGTATTTCAAAATTATATGTCTTTTTCCCATTTCTATTAATGTTTGCACCTTCGTTATCATTTCTTTCCAAGGACATGATCCAAAAAACACAAATAAATCCAAATCCATTGTTTCCATACTCTGTACAGAGTGTTGGTGCTGCCAAAGCAGTCCCCTGGGCTATTGGGCACAATCCTGGACAGATCACCAATCTAACCACACGATACTCGAATAGCTCAATCATCCCAGCAAGCTGGTACTCATTTTGCTGAGCTTGGAAGGATGAACAGGCTGAGTCAACCCCACCTGGTATTAATTCAACAGCTGAGTGGGATTTGAACTCAGGATCCTAGGATCCCAAGCCTGCCACCGTAACCAATAAGCCAACACCAGGCATGTGGGACATGATGGATTGTAAATTTATTATCAATGAGATGCAAAAATGGCCAAATTACTGACAATTGTGTTTATACGTTGTATTTCATCAAAGCTTTGAATTGTCTTGTAAATTTTCCTTTCAATTCATTATTAATGCCGTGTTAAAAAAAGATGATTCTACTTTAAGAGGGATCAAGAAACCAAGATGTGCATTTCTCGTATTACTCGGCAAAGGCTTAATATCACCAAAGGCAATACAATACAACCTGACATATCTCAGAGCATGATGTGTTCAAAATGCTTCCAAGCTAATCCATTAATTTCCCAACTAGAACGGCACGCCGGAGAGCGCATACCTCTGGCAGGCTGAACAGTATAAATTTTGTATCCCACTGATAGGTCGGATATATCTGAATCCGCACCTTAACCAAAATCTAATCCGCTTGTTCTTGTGAACAACCAACTCATCCACCGAGTTGTGTCAGAACTCGTCCACAACGTTTTGAAATACCATGCTGTGCAGTATATCGTTTTGGCCCCATCTCTCGATGGTGAACAATCACTTTTTAAAAAATTTAAAAAATCCTCTGATACGGATCAGGATCCGGATCTTCACCAACATTGAACCAATTCATCCTTGTCATACACCCAACATCTGTACCAAATTTTGTCTGAGGTCGTCCACAACTTATTGAGATATACTGTTCACAGACAGGCAAACGGACAGACAGTGGTGAAAACGACATGGAGATGATTTTGTGAGGTTTGAAGAATTCTGACAATGTACTGCCTGAAATGAAACTGCTCTGTTATAAAAAAAAAAAAAGTATAACAATATAAGCTATTGCCTCTGCCACCAAAGTGGACAGAGGCTATGTTTTCACCCCTGTCTGTCTCTTTGTCTGTTTTTCTGTTTGTGGACACAACATCTCAAAAACAAAAAGTTGACGGATTTGGACTAAACTTGGTAGACAGGTTGAGTGTGTGACAAGGCCAAATTGATTCGATTTTGGTGACGAAGATCCAGATGCGGATCCGATAATTTATTTCATTTAAAAAGTGTTTCTTCACCATTGAGAAATGGGGCCAAAAAGGATATATAGCACGACATCTCAAAATGTGGACGGGTTATGACAGAACTTGGTGGATGAGTTGGGTAGATGACAAGAACAAGCCAATGAGATTTTGGTTCAGGTCCAGACACAGATCCGGCCTCTCATTGGGATAGAAAACGTAAACTGTTCAGCCTGGTGGAGGTATGCACTATACTTACTGTTGTTCTAGTTACACCTTGTAATACAACTTCACATTTCGGTTTAATTGCTGTTGTCAAGGAGGCTTGCTTTACACATTAATATATCATTACTTATGCATTATTGGGTTCCAATTAGTCAGCGCAGAGACCGTGACCCTTTGTATTTTGGAGTTTGTTTCTAATTTTTAAAACAGACTGATGAATTTCATAAAGGAAACAATAGTTGTTTTGAAGTTGGTGCTATAGACTTGAGGTGTAGGGATATTTTATCATAAATGGATGCAAGATTAAAGACTTGTTTGAAGATGGTTTGTATCTTACAAATTGAGGTGCAACTACTTATATCACAAGCTCAAAGGTCACTCACTGATTATGCCACGGGCATTGTTGGGCACTGTCTTATGGGGCACATGCCCTGAATGTTTATTATTATTATTATTTTTCTTTTTGCTATTCCCTGAATCTATTTAGACCCTTGGCAATGACGGGCCACTTTATAATGTCTCATCTATTTTTATACACTTGTCACTGTGCTGACTGTTTTATTGGGAATTGAAGGGGGGGGGGGGATTTGAAGTTTCAAGGGGCCTGGACCCCAAATCTTTTTGAAAACTAGCGACCCCTCTGTTTATGCTTTCGAAAAGTTATAAATGACTTTTAACAATATTTATTAATAAATGGATATTTATATATTACCTTTAAATCTAGAAAGATAACCGATGCGAAAAAATATTTCATATGTTAAAAGTAAAAGAAGGTGATGTCATTAGAACAGGAACAGGTTCAACGTGTGGAATGGAAAGTATCATTTTGTAATGAATAGAACTAGAGGTGGTGCTGTATCAATAAATTATTTGGAATCTGGATTCGTAGTTGGAATTCTATAGGAGCTACATTTGTTGGGTTATTCTTTAATGTCCAGTGGGAGAGGAGATTCAAGGATACGTTGAGAGCTGCACACTCGAAGCATGCATGGAGGATGTTTTCGAGCCAAGGTTGAAGGATGGGTCATTCCATGTCAAATCATCAAAGAATCTGCCGTCATCTCTCAGATTTTTGTAAAACTTTGGGAACCAATTGGGACCCATGAAAAACGGCAAGAACTCAAATATTTTTGCTAACAGCCTCTTAATTAGTGAGATACAGACTAACGAACTTTGGACTAATTAGCACGACGTCGCGAATTCAAATGGCCATACCTCTAAAAGTATAACACCTAGAGAGCTGGTTTTGGTGTCATTTTAAAGGTATTTTCATGCCCTATAAATTTGTCTGGGCAACATTTTCCTACCTCCAACCACAAAAAAGTTATCACAAAATATAAACTTCAATCGTGAATCCCCAAAAAATGTATCCTTCAAATTTCCTCAAATTCATCCCAGAAGTACCTTATGATGTCAAGAAGCTTCCACATAAATTTTGTGATGGGCACTCCAATAGTTTCTGAGATATGAGCAATAATGTACATGTACGTATGGCATATAGGTTCGAAAATCAGCATTTGTAATGTATTATACAATCAATAAGTGAGTTCATGTACACAGTGTTCACTAACCTGACTTAGGCTTTCAATTCCCTCTTCAATGCAGCAACAGCAGCACTTGTTTCTTCCCCTCAGGCCCAGTTGAAAATGAAAGTATATGATACTTCAAAGCAATTGATGGTCGTTCCCTGTGTTCCCTGTCATGGCTAGGTTAGAATGATTGTATAATACATTACAAATGCTGATTTTCGAACCAATATGCCATACGTACATGCACATTATTGCTCATATCTCAGAAACTATTGGAGTGCCCATCACAAAACTTATGTGGAAGCTTCTTGACATCATAATGTACCTCTGGGATGAATTTGAGGAAATTTGAAGGATACATTTTTTGGGGATTCACGATTGAAGTTTATATTTTGTGATAACTTTTTTGTGGTTGGAGGTAGGAAAATGTTGCCCAGACAAATTCATAGGGCATGAAAATACCTTTAAAATGACACCAAAACCAGCTCTCTAGATGTTATACTTTTAGAGATATGGCCATTTGAATTCGCGACGTCGTGCTAATTAGTCCAAAGTTCGTTAGTCTGTATCTCACTAATTAAGAGGCTGTTAGCAAAAATATTTGAGTTCTTGCCGTTTTTCATGGGTCCCAATTGGTTCCCAAAGTTTTACAAAAATCTGAGAGATGACGGCAGATTCTTTGATGATTTGACATGGAATGACCCGGATTGAAGGGGGTGAGTGCAGCAGAGCAAGATTCGAGAACAAGGGCACCGATGTCATCAAGCAAGTCAAGGCTGGTCCAAACGTCCTTTTACTCTCATTTATTGAATATCTCGGCATCTAGAAGGTAGTGTGAGCGGTTGGGTGGGGTAAGTTAGCAACAGAGCAAGATGGGTTGGGTCGGCGAGCTATGGAGTTGAACAATGAATTCATGCATTTGGCCTTGTGAGAAGAGTCTGCAGTAAAGCCATTTGTTGTAGGGTTAAGGATAAAAGGTGAACACACACCCAAGGCAGGTTTTTGAGGAGGGAAACAGGTTAGAGAGGTCAGCCTTTAATTGCCCTTATGCTTTATGGCTTCCACTTGGCCTTGTGAAATGGCCTTGGGTTGCCCTAAAAGTTTGCCTCACTTCTTGAGAAAAGAAGCTGCTTGAAGAAGGTTACTGAATTGTTCGAATCAGGTTTACAGCCGTCAAAGATATCTTAACTGAGAGCCAACTTTATTGGATGGTTGTAGAGAGAAATGCAGAGCCATAACTATTCCATGGAATCCGGTTAGTGCAAAGCAAAGGTTTTGGATGATGGAATTCTTGATATAAACAACAACACCACTGTCAGGTAAAGTCGTGCCCCTCAAAGTGAAAGAGAGAATGGCCTTGGAGAGACATGGAGAAGTCAAGAGCATCTCTTGTGAAAGAATGGACACAATGTTTCGCACACAATGTCTGGAGCAGTCACAGAAACCTGTAAGGAGAGATCTGTGATATTGGAATGAAGTCCCCTCGTGTTGGACAGTTTGGGAAGAGGAAAGGACAGGGGCTGAGAAGTTGAGGGAGTGCAGTCTAGGGACCGTGGATGTATTTAGGTGCCGCTCTGCAGTCTTTTTACCCACCAAGTTTTCACGTTGGACCAGCAACTTTTCGACGAACCAAAAAACACTTTGTAGGAGTGCTCCAGTTGTATGATTTATGTGAAAGCCCAGTCAAAATCTACTCGACAATAATCCATAACTTCCAAGTCTCCAACAACCCCCTTTCATTACCCCGCACAAGCGAAGCCAAAAGCGGCTCCGTCTGTCCATCTGATCATCTGATCAGTTTATGATCGAGGAACAACTTTATTAAATCGAATGTGTTTTAAACATGAATAGGAAGACAAGTTTCTGGTTTTAACGTTCTTTGGCACCGAATTTGTCCCGATCACGCATGCGCATAGAGGAGTGAGATAATCTTTTTAATCTGCCTGCTTGCCTGGCAGTCAAACAAAATTGAAAATCATTATATAAAGCAGGAAACTCATTGTTTTATAAGACGATATACAGGACACAAACAACAGGCACGAAGAATTAATGTAACGCATAGATAGGATGATGTCAGAGCCACTGGGTAAAACGGCGGTTAAATCCGTAATTAATGTTTTTTTTTCTTTTCCTTTAAACCTCTTCAACCTCTTCAATTGAATAATATACTTGAACACTGGAACATAAATCGCATTCATAATACTTCCAAGAACCATGCAATACAGTATATCGACATATCGCACGAGAGGGTGAACAAGACGTTGCCGATATGGTCATGTGCTGATTGATGCTGTGTTCTATGGTGATCAATAAAGCCTCCATCTACGAAACTGTGACTCATCACCATCTTATTACAGTGTATGAAGATGGTGTACTATAAGACTGCTTCAGGAGTACGAAACTCCTGGATTTATTTTAAAATGATCTTTAATGTCATCATTTTGTTAAAATTGAAGTATGGGCTTGAAACACTGCGTGCGGTATCGTATTTTACGAACTCTCGAGTTATTATCTCGATGAGTCCTGAAAGTCAATGTGTCCAATCAGAAGCCTTTGTCAAATCAGCCCGGACGTTCTAGGAATCGCTGGAGTTTCCTGTGCTGCAGTCAAGTGAAGGGTACACAAGATGAAGTGATCCCGTTAAGTCGGTCTCATGGAGTTTTTTTTGTCTTCCATTATAACCATGATAGACACAAGTACAGAATGTTTTTACTGTTTTATTCACGTATGATTCACACGCCAATGTTTCGGTGCTACTGTTTAGAGGATCTGTTTCATTTTCATTTTCTGTCTGTTCCTTATTTATTTAATTGATTACTCCCTAAGGTGAGCATGTCCATATGACTGCTGGATTTCCAGCGCTTTATTTGAGCATCCCTAATTTGGGTTGAATTGCCTGTTGTTGGCTTCATGGTTCGGGTGGTGGGCTTGGGATCCGAAAGTCCTGAGTTTGAATCCTGCTTGGTTGTTGAATCAATACCAGGTGGGGTTGTCTCAGTCTGTCATCCTTCTGAGGTTGGCAAAATGAGTACCAGCTTGCTGAGATGATTGAGCCATTCAAGTTTCCTGTGTTTGAGTGGTTACCTGTCCACGATTGCGCTCAATGGCAGATGAGACTGCTTGAGCAGCACCAATGCTCTGTACAGATGATGGTTCTAATGGATGGATGGATGGTTGAATTGTTAATTTTTTTTCATTATGACTGGCATGGTTTTAGACTGTGGTCAGAACCCAGCCGCTTGCTGTACTATTCTGATGCGGTCAGACTTAACCGTTAAAATTATCAGGAGTACACCAAAGCTCGCTAAGGAGTGATGCTATCAGGAGTCATGGATGGCTCCGTTTTTCAATGACAAAATAAATGAAGTTCAATTTTAATTATGAACTCTCATATATGTCAAGTTCAAAAGCAAAATAACCGTGCACACAGACCATAGCAAATTTATAAATGAGCAGAAAACTGCAGTTTCTGGAATGCCATTTTCAATTTTTTGCATTCTTTTCTTTGTTTTCATGATGTATTCCAAGACATGTTAGTAATTAAAGTGTTGGTCAAACAAATTATAATTTTTTACTTACATTAAATAGTATCAAAATGCTGGCATGGCGGGCTCTGTGGAATGGGTACCAGGTCCCCAGATGGCCTCTCCCCAGGACTAGATGAGCTCCAAGGAACGAGTTCCAGGGCCCCGGAAGGGATTACAAGTAATTATCACAGTCAGAAATGGCTGAGAATGCAGTAGAGATCTTTAAGGAACCTATGGTATCTGGGGCCCGTTTCATTGAGGTAACATTCAAAAAATTCCACTGGCCTGTAGTGGCAGAACCCCAGACCAGCAAAATTTAGTTCAGACCTTCAGCTGAAAATACTAACTACATCATTGGGGACATGTCCAAGGAGCTGAGAAATGCAGACAGGGAGCAGGGTGTGTGTGTGTGTGTGTGTGTGTGTGTGTGTGTGTGTGTGTGTGTGTGTGTGTGTGTGTGTGTGTGTGTGTGTGTGTGTGTAATGGAGTGGAGAGCACAGATTGGAGGAGGGGGCAATGGGATTTGGAAGACATAGGGGAAGCGAGCATGGAAGGGCTAACAGCTGTGCTTGCATTCGCAGCAAGTTGGGTTCCACTTATGAATTGCAAGTTTGGCAATATGAACATGTATGTCACGGACTTGTACCCAAGATGATGTCAGTAGCCCTTTTAGAATCGTTAATTGAATCTCTGGAGTCATGCATTTTAATTTGATGAGCCTTGGGGGCAGCTATTTATTCCTTATGCAAATGTGCCTCTTCCCTTCTCTCCTCACTCTTTTGCTTTCTTTCTCTGAACCCTGCTCTTCATTTTCTCATTTTCAATATTTAGCAAACATTTTCAATATTTACCACTCTTCCCCCCCCCAACTCCTGGAGGTACACAACAAATGCAAGGAAATATTTTCTTGCTAAAATCTCATGAGCTTACAAAGGCTTCTGTACATTTGTATGTTTGGTAGTTTGCAAAGTTGGTTCATACAGAACTGTACTTTGCTCCTAATGGGCTGTATCTAATGGCTTGACACCTCAATCATGGATACCTTTAATATCATGGGTGTCAGTCATTTGAAGTGAGGAGCCATCAGACCACTTTGAGCAATTAACCTCCACCAGAATTATGTCATGGTATCCTAAATAGCTCTTGTTTGTGTCTGCAGTGCGAAATCTGCTGGAGAAAGGGGTGACACCAAACCTTTGCAATGAAGATGGTTTGACAGCACTGCACCAGGTGGGAACACACTCTTTGCTCGCACGTTTACCTGTGGGATTGCAGGATGAAAGTTGTACAGGCACAGGAGCATACTGAGAGCATATAATATAATTTGGCAATGATGCATTTGAAAACAACACATCCTGAAAGGCTGAAATATTGAAGCCCACAAATAAAGGATTTGCAAGTCGGAAAAATGTGTTTCAAGTGCAGTCTAGCGGCTCGCATTGAAAATAATCATTTATTTGCTACCCGATGTACTTAATTGTTCCTGGTGGCCTTTTATTTTTTCCTTTGTGAATATTTTCAAGCTGCCAGTGGCATTGTGTGAATGATGTCATCTTATAAAATTGGTTTGCAATCTTTAATGTTGGTAGTCATGGTTGCAGGTGTCTCCAGTATTAATAGCAGCGAGGCGCAGATGTCACCGAATGTCAAGTGTAGATGGTTTGATTGAGGGAGTCCAGGTGGTTGGGGACTGGGGGGGATCAGAACTCAGAAGGGGGAAGTAAAGTGGCTGATTGGAATAAAATTGATAGCAGGCGCGTAACCTAAATGATTTTCAAACGCACTCAAATGACACACCTCCACCCATCTCCATCACTGAAGGTTTGCTTTGCTTTACTGGAACTGGACAGGGAGTTTGTTTCCCCCTCTGTGTTTAAGCCAAATGTGAAGGTGCAGGAAATGGAGAGTGTTTTTGGTTCGAGCTTGTTGTTCATCCATTTGGATCATCCAATATTTGCCTACTATTCTTCTGTGTGGGTTTGGGCAAGGTATAGTTGTGGCAAATATTGCCTGCATTGATTGAAATATAAATACTAAGTAGGCCATCAGCCTTCATTTTGCATCATATTCTGACATTTGACCCTGCGTGGAATCTAAATTTTTTTTTTTAAAGCACCGAAATAATGTGTCCACTTCAATCTGTACAGGTTGGGGTGAGGTGTCATTTTGCCAATTATTGCATGAATTGGTTGAAATACTGATGCTTGGCATGCCAAAAACAAATTTTGCATCCAATTTTGACCTTTAACCTTGTATCATCCAAAAAACAACTGTAATCTGAGATCTTCTTATGCATCTGTATCGGGACTGTTTCAATTTCATCTCTATTACGTCAAATGCAAGGAAATGGCAAAACGGGTGATTAGCTCCGCCACGAAGGTGGACGTAGGTTATTTTTTCACCCCTATCTGTTTATCTGTACGTGAGCAGGATATCTCAAAAAGTTGTGGACGGATTTGAACAATTTGATGGACAGGTTGGGTGTGTGATGAGGAAGAATTGATCAGATTTTGATGAAGATCCAGATCCGGGTACTCCAATTTTAAAAGTGATTCTTCAGCAGATATAGAGTAGAGCACAATATTTCAAAGGGTTGTGGTTGAGTTGGGTAATTGACAAGAACAAGCCGATTTGATTTTGGTTAAGGTCCGAATGCAGATCCAGCCTATCGGTCAGATACAAAACGTAAACTCTTTAACCTGAAGGAGATATGCACTCTCTCGAGTGCCATTCCAGTCAATCTCGTACCCAAAGAGACTATTGGTGTGTGTGCGTGTGCGTGCATGTGCGTGTGCACGCGTTTGCGTCCATGTCCATATATTTTCGATTTTTTTTCTTTCTCTGCAACCACTTCTCTGATGTGATACTTTAAAAATATGATTGATGTGAGGGATTCCCCATGGATAATATTTTATTGATAACACTGTTGTCATAACTCACATGGTATGGCAGCCATATTGGATTAAAGGAAAAAAATTGGACATTATCTTCTCCAAAACTGCTCAATGAAAAAACATAAAAACTTGGCAGATGTCAACTTCCCATGGAGAAAATGGGGTGATAACGCTGAAGTCATCGGCGAAGTGGTATTCCATCCATAATTGATTGAAATCCATAGTTGGAGTGTGTGCGTGTAAGATATCAGACGCACCTCCTGACTGTTATGGTGAGGATCATCATGGACGATGTCCAACATGGTAAAACCGCATAATCCGCACAGAGCAACCGTCGGTCTGCCACCCAGATGATTGTTCCCGCTAATACAAACCATTCAACCAGAAGGCATGTGATGTGATCAGCAGGTAAATCAAAACATGTGGAGTGTAACGGGCACTCCCCCGATCCCCATTGGACAAAGTTCTCCACCAAAGCGTCGCCTCCAACACAGAGGCCTCGGCCCGGTGACTGTCAAACAGACAAAGATTATGTGGTCAACATCAGTTAAATATCAAATGGATCCACCGATCTGGATTTCGGGCTTTATTTGCAGCGATGCTCACCATAACAGTCAGGAGGTGCATCTGATGTATAAACAATGAATGTGGTCATTGTTGGCTTGATATTTATCAGTGTGCTATCCTGATGTGGGCAAATAAGTCCATGTCCATGTCCATGTCCATGTCCATGTCCATGTCCATGTCCATGTCCATGTCCATGTCCATGTGTATGTGTATGTATACATGTGTATGTATGTATATTGTTACGGTTGTGGAAATTCACAGAACACCATTCAGGTATCCCAGAGATCAGTTATGTCGATAAGTGTGTGTTCAGATTAGATTTCCCACCGAGGTCTAAAGGGATTTATTCGTGTAACCGGGCTGTGATCTTTGAGTCAGCCATTATTCTTTTGCTATCTTTATTTTGGAACAACCACTACTTCAACCACCACACCATCCCCACCACAATGCCATCCCCACAACCACACCAACCACGCCACTACTTCAACAACCACAACAGCCTCCCCAACGAATAACACCATGCCAACCAACGGTTAAAACAACAAGGTGCTCCGAAGAGAGAAATCCCGATAACGCCTGGGATTTTACCCTCCCCCTTCCCCCCCCCTCCTGCGTGCCGGGAGGGAGGAGGGGCGGATCGAGCCAAGGTTCAAAGGTGAAGTAGGGGAGGGCGCTCATTTTGGAGGGAAAGAGCCCACTGTGACCCCCTCCCCTTAGGGGCAACAACAACTGAGCCCAGCCGAGCTCTGCTGGAGTTTTCCCCCACGCACCGGGAAGGGAGGGGCGAGGCTCCGTGACTATAAAAAGGAAGCGTGGGTTGACGCCGAGAGAGTTGTTGTAGAGAATGGTTGGAAGAGAGTCGTACAAGAAGGTTGTTGTTGACCAGTTGAGTTGAGGGGCTGAGTGGAGGTGGAGAGAGGAGACGCCGACCAGCAGTGGAGTCTGGGGTCTGGAGAACGTAGGCGGACCCGGTGAACGGAATCCCAAAGACCCACGGACACGGTCGTTTTATTTCTTTCTTTTCTGGGGTTTTTCAATGTAGGTCTGTGGCGCCTTGTCCCTAAGTAAAACTGGTTAAGTGCATGTGTGTGGATAATATTAGCACGGTTGTAGTTCTTTTGTCGTGCTTTTGTTGATTGCATAATTGCATGTGTGTTTGCCTTGCCTGATTGCATACGTGCATGCCTGCATACGTGCTTTGGAAATAAATGTCCTTGTGTGAATGTGACCTGTTCGTTGCATCCTTTCCCTCGATTGAGCTGTCGTATTACGTTCGGGATATTAGCTGGCTTTTAAATAGCCGATAAGATAATCAAGTCCAACGGGGCCTCGCGATAATACACCGCTCGGCAAATGGCAAATGGAACGAGCTGCTTAAGAATGGCTCGTTTTCGTGCAGGCTTCGTCGAGGTGTAAATTCCCGGCATTTCTGTCTGCTCGCATACTTAGGTAAATCGACAATTCGGCGATCGGACCCTGTCGCGCGCGGACAGAATAGTTGGCTGATTTACGGTGTGATTAAAAACACACCCGTAGCTGGATTTCGGCATTGATCCGAAAGCTGCGACTAGGTTTGCCCGTCCGGTGGGCGAGATCGGCCGCGATTGGCTAAAAGCGGTCACCCGCACGCCTAGCGGGTGGGAAACTATAACAATGTGTGTGTGTGTGTGTGTGTGTGTGTGTGTGTGTGTGTGTGTGTGTGTGTGTGTGTGTGTGTGTGTGTGTGTGTGTGTGTGTATATGTATGTATGTATGTATATATATATATATATATATATATATATATATATATATATATATATATATATATATATATATATATATATATATATATATATATATATATATATATATATATATATATATATATATATGAGCCTGGTGTTGGCGCAGTGGTTCAGACAGCGGCTTGGGATCGGAAAGGTCCTGAGTTCAAGCCCCGTTGGGCCACTGAATTAATACACCAGGGGGTTGACTCAGCCTGTCATCCTTCCGAGGTCGGCGAAATGAGTACCAGTGTACTGGGCCGGTGTATACCCCCGGTTAAAATGGGTGCACCATATCCCTGTGTCGTAAGAGGCGACCAGGGTTGCGTCAGGAAGGGCATCCGGCGTAAAACATGTACCAAATCACTATGCGGATCATACGGATGATCCGCTGTGGCGACCCCTAAAGGGAGCAGCCGAAAGAAGAAGAAGAAGATATACCGTATTTTCACGACTATAAGGCGCATATAAACGTCTTAGATTTTTGTCAAAATGTGCGACGCGCCCTATAGTGCAGTGCGCCCTTTGTGTGTCGTCATTGTAAGGCGGACGTATTTGTGAACATTAGAACTGGGGGTAAATGTGGGCGTGGCTTATGTATAAAAGAACAGGTATGTGCGGTATGCAGAACATTGCTGTTTTAACAACCCCGAAAATGGCAAAGAGACACGCTTATGAAGCTCAGTTTAAACTGAAGGCGATCAGCTATGCGGAGGAACATGGGAATCGAGCCGCGGCGAGGAATTTCCAGATCAACGAGTCGATGGTTCGAAAGTGGAGGAAGCTGGAAAACGAGCTGCGACAGGTGAAGAAGACGCAGCTGAGTTTCCGTGGAAACAAGGCGAGGTGGCCAGAGTTGGAGGAAAGACTTGAGCAGTGGATCGTTGAGCAAAGAGCAAGTGGGAGGAGCGTTTCGACGGTCACGATCCGACTGAAGGCAGTATCGATAGCGGAGGAAATGAAAATCGAACATTTCCACGGAGGTCCGTCTTGGTGCTTTCGCTTCATGAAACGGTGCCATTTTTCCATCCGGACCAGGACTACGATAGCGCAGCAACGTCCGGCGGATTATCAAGAAATGATGGAAAACTTCCGCTCCTACTGCAGCAAGCACATCTGCGACAAACGGATCCAGCCGAGCCACATCACCAACATGGACGAGGTGCCGCTCACGTTCGACATCCCGGTGAGTCACACGGTGGAGAGGAAGGGAACCAGCACGGTGGCGATACGCACAACGGGGTATGAGAAGGCTTCGTTTACTGTTGTGCTTGGCTGCCACGCCGATGGACAGAAACTGCCGCCGATGGTAATTTTCAAGAGGAAGACTTTGCCTAAAGAGACGTTTCCAGCAGGCGTCATTATCAAGGCAAATGAAAAGGGCTGGATGGACGAGGGAATGATGAAGGAGTGGCTGAGGCAGGTGTATGTAAGAAGACCGGGTGGTTTTTTCCACGCATCACCTTCGCTCCTGATTTATGACTCTATGCGTGCTCATCTCACCGACGACGTGAAAATACAAGTGAAGCAGATGAACGCTACGCTTGCTGTGATTCCGGGAGGCTTGACAAAGGAACTCCAACCGCTGGACATCGGCGTGAACCGGCCGTTCAAAGTGAGGCTGCGAGCGGCGTGGGAGCGGTGGATGACCGAAGGAGAGCACAGCTTCACAAAGGGTGGAAGGCAGTGCCGGGCGAGTTACGCCACAGTTTGCCACTGGATTGTTGATGCCTGGGCTAACGTGTCTGCTGGCACTGTTGTCCGAGCTTTCGCTAAAGCCGGCATCATTTCGGAGGAGCCGCACGGTGCAGAAAGTGACTCTGACGGCGAGGAAGGTGGACCTGCTAGGTTGGGTTTAGCGCAGTTCGATTCCGAAACAGAGGATGAGGATTTCGATGGATTTGATTAAAGACTATTACCGGTATTTGATTGTTTTAGTATTTTTGTAACTAATACTTTAATAAAGCACAACCAAACTCAATTTTGCTCCCGATCTATTTTTAAATACGCACACTTGTGTGCTTGTGTGAGTGTGTTGTTGTACGGCGGACGTACGTAGTAGAGGATATTCATATAAAACCCGCGCCCTATCGTGAGGAGC
>NC_140968.1:29479696-29524696 GCF_056783735.1 Eptatretus burgeri | reverse complement strand
ATCAAATACTTATTTCATGCAATAAAATGCAAATTAATTATTTAAAAATCATACAATGTGATTTTCAGGATTTTTGTTTTCGATTCCGTCTTTCACAGTTGAAGTGTACCTATGATAAAAATGACAGACCTCTACGTGCTTTGTAAGTGGGAAAACCTGCAAAATCGGCAGTCTCAAATACTTGTTCTCCCCACTGTCTGTGTCTGTGTTTATATATATATATATATATATATATATATATATATATATATATATATATATATATATATATATATATATATACATATACACATACATATATATATATATATATATATATATATATATATATATATATATATATATATATATATATATATATATATATATATATATATATATATATATATATATATATATATATATATATATTGTTGTGGTTACCAAATTCGCAAACCACCATTCAGGTCCCTGAGGTGAGATATCTCGGTAAGTACATGTGTAGTTAGGCCCAAACCCGTTGTCTAGTGGGTATGACATGTCATTTATGCGTGCTGCGACTCTTCAGGATAGCCGTTTTTCTTTTACTATCTTTATTTTGGACCAACCGCCATTGTTACCACCACCAACCACAACATCAACCACCCACCGCGGCGCCGCTTCACGTCACACCTCGCAACCGTCGCATCGCCACCGTTCTTGCGCCGCTTGTGGGTACCGGTGTTGGACTCGTGCAGGGCGCGCGCCGAACAGCGTGTACAAAACCACGGATTTTCCACTTCAAAAACGGATCAAAAACGACACACGCCCACTTTTGTTCCGTCCAATCGGTGAGCGAGGGGCGATTTGGCCCCGCCCCCAGGGCGTTGGAGGGCGATCGATATATGCAAATTTATGGATCAAAAAGCATTCACGCCCACTTTTTCTCGGGCCAATGGGGAGCGAGGTGAAAGGTCGAAGGGAGGGGGTCAAAGATGAGAGAGCGAAGCCACGGGGCTTATATAAGCGACCGTGTTCGTCAGTCAAGTGGACAAGAGTTAAGACTTCGCGGGCGGTGGAGTTGGGAAGAAACAAGAAGGAGTTGGTCGTCATCGTGTGCGTTGGAGTCGGAACGGAGGGGACGGAGCTGTGGAGAGGCGGCGAGGGCAGACGAGGGGGTGCTCGCGTCGTGCAGGGAGCTGCACACCAGGGAGGCCGACGGCGCGACCTGGCCGAGGTGGAGACGCTCGTCGCGGGACTCGAGGCAGAGTAGAAATCCTCTATACCCCGAGCATCAGCAACCCCCTCCTGTTTCCCCCCGCGCTGAGATAGTGCGACCAAGGGGGCCCCTTTTCCCACCCCCTACCAGACACTGTCCACGAGGCCCGCGGAGTTGAGGCACCATCGCCGCTCCGCGTCTCATCACCAGACGGGTAGGCCCGACCCGGTCTCGGCCTCAGGCCCGCCTCATCCTTGAGGGTTCTCTGTTCTTTTCCTTGGTTTTGGGTATGTGTTGTCGGCGCCGTCTGTGAAGTAAAATTGTATAAGTGTTGCCGTGTGCTCGCGTAATCGGTATTAGATCTGCATTGTCGCATTTGCTTTTTGTGTAAAATTTGCATTGTGTTTCTTTTCCTTTTCTATGTGCTTTTGGTGGAATTGTATATGTGCGCTTTCCGTTCATCGCGAATAAATGTGCTTTGTGTTGAACTGTTTCCCGCTTCGCTTCGTCATTTCTTTCATTGAATCCTCATCTTGCTTCACGTAAAGGGTTGGTAGTGGGCTGAATACGCCCGATAATTAATCGAACCGTCGAGGTCGACGAATAACACCGCTCGGTTATCCCGATAGTACGGAACGGGTTGCTTAAGTGGCCCGTGTCCGAAGTCGACCTGCGGCGAGGTGCGATCGCCCGGTTTACCCTCCGCGTGGGTACTTAGGTAGGTCGAATTTGGCGAGCAACCCTATCCCACGCGGGGGCTGATTGGCTCGATCGCGGTGAGACCGAAAGGTCCACCCGTGACTGGTTCCCGGCGTTAGTCCGAGAGGGTCACGACTGGATTGTCCGTCCGGTGGGCGACGTGCCGCGATTCGAGTTACGTGGCCGTCAGCACGCCGGCGGGCGCGAATCCGTAACACTGGTGTCAGGTCGTGCGATACGAATCCATCGCCCTCCTCGCGGCACTGGTATCGGAGAACAGGAAAACGGGCTCTCCTGTCTCCGGCTAAATTCACGGGAATCGGTCCAGGGGTGAGAGAAGCGACCCCCGATTCCCTCCAAATTACGAGCGAGCGAAATTAACCCTTTAAGAGAAGCAAGATGGCGTCTCAAGGCGAGCGGGAGCCGGGGGTATTAGAAATGGATGTAGAATGTGTAGAATCCATGGTCCAGGATGGAATCCCCGAGCAGGAAATGTTGATTGTGCAGGAACACGGACGCGCCCAACTGAACCCAGAGCCCGAAATGGGTGCGGCAGCGGCCGCGGTGTATGACACCTCCCCCCCCCCTCTCCACCAAAACCCTTCCCCGGCCCTTGCCGAGGCGGCTCGGCTGAGTGCATCCGACGTGGCCCGGCTGTGCGCCGTGCTGGCGGCAATGACAGCGAGATTGGATGCGAATACACAAAAAATGGATGCGAATACACAACAAATGAACGAAAATATGGATGCGAATACACAAAAATTGGATGCGAATACATAAAAATTGGATGTGAATACACAACAAATGAACAGAATGGAAACAAACATGAAGGAAGAAACGAAAAAGCTCCGGGGTGAGACGCAGAACATGGGCCGATGCCTGCAGGCGGGCATGAAGGCCGTGACCAGGGAGCTGGGAATGGCGACTCCACGTGTGGGAGCGAACGAGCTGGAAGAGGGTGCAACGGCTGACAGGCCCGCGGTGGAGGCGGGTGAAAAAATAATTCAGGGGGCGTGTTGGGCGATGGTCGTGACAGAGGAATCGACGGTGACCAAAAGGGAAAAATTAAATGGGGAGACCAAAACGTGTGAGACGAGACACGAGGTGACGACGACAGAAACACACGGACGCACACACACACACGGAGGTAGTGGAGGATAGTGAGGTTGGGCTCGCGGAGCGTGTAGGGACCCAGTGCGAGCACCTGGATGGCCTCCTCCAGGAACGAGGGGAGCGGGTATTCCCCCTTGAGGCGGATCACGACCAGGTGAGTTCGGTCGTGCTTTGCGAGGTTGAGGGGACGAGTGCTGTGGACAGGTGCACGGAGAGCTTGGGGGGTATAGAGGCCCCGGAGACCCTTGTGGGGACACGAATCCCCAGTGTGGTTGTCCCGGTGTGTGTGGTGCAAGGTGTGAGTGCGTCCCCGTGTGTGGAAGCGACCCCGTGTGTGAGTGGTGTGGTGGCGATGGTGCCGGAGTGCGTGCTTCCCAGCACGCCGTGTGTGGATGAGGCACCGTGTGTGGAAGAGGCCGTGTGTGTGAGTGAAACGGCCAGTGTGGATGAGGAACCGCGGTTGAGTGCCCCCGCGTGTGTGGGTGAGGCACCGTGTGTGAGTGAGGCCGTGTGTGTGGATGAAACGGCCAGTGTGGATGAGGCACCGCGGTTGAGTGCCCCCGCGTGTATGAGTGAGGCACGGTGTGTGGATGAGGCACAGCGGTTGAGTGCCCCCGCGTGTGTGAGTAGTATGGTTTGTGTGAGTAGTGAGGCACGCGTGAGTGAACGGCCGTATGCAAGGGAGACCGTGTGTGTGAGAGAGCGGTATGTAAGGGAGATGTCGGTCGGCATGCGGGAGCACGCAGCCGCGTCTCCCAGTGTGAATGTGATGGAGTGGAGTGTGTGCGTCGTAACACGCAGGTGTGCGTGGGTCGAATGGAGACGGAGACGGCGACATGGGAGAAACGAAAGCCGAGTAGCGGCTGTAGCTATTTCGGGGACCGTGCCGGGTTCACCCAGCCGCGAGCACGCGGTTCGTGCTGTGCAACGCTCGAGACCGCCACGTGCTCGCTTGCGAGAGTGAAGTCCCGGTCCGGAAACGCACGCGGTGGATTTGCCGATCCCGCGGACGGACAAAGTTTAGGCAGGTAAACGGATTTGGATCGGACGGGTTCTCCACGCGATCGTGTGTGTTAAGCTCCAACGGGCAAAGCACATGTGTTCGCGTGGGGAACCCCTCGAGACGTGGGGCTTGTGTTTTTTTTTTATGCGCACGGTGACGCCATGGCTGCACGTGGGGTTGGAATCCGGCAGGAGGGGTATCTCTGCCGGATGGTACCGTCCAAGGAGGGACGAGGAACACGTGCAGCTGCATGACGTCACGGGCAGGTGCAAAGTGCGCGAGCTCTGAGTTGCCGCGCAGGTGCTGCGCATGAAAAAAAAAAAAAAGAAAGAAAAAACAAGCCTCACTTTCGGGTGCACAGGATTCCTGGGCAAGGGGTGGAAGACCCCCTTGACCCTGGGCACAGGATGGAAACTAGTTAGGCGGAAGGGTTAGCTTAGCTAGACCGACTCCATGGGGCAGGGGTAAGTCCTCATGGAGTCCGTGGAATGGATTAGTTAGAGGGATTGTAGCCAGATTTAGGTGGGGAAATTGATTAAAGAGATTAGGAGACAGAGACAGACTGGTGAGTGTGTAGAGGGGACGTAGTTTAGCTACGTAGTGTTAAAAGGAACGTGCTGTAGTTTAAGGGACGACGTGGGAGCACGAGTTAGTTAGGGGATGTAGTTAGAAGGATGGCAAGTTCAGCGGTGTGTGTGTTGAAGAGTTGGTGAGTTGTGAGGTGAGTACTTGGTGAGTGAGTGAGGCCAGCGGGTCTGTGTGTATGGAGCGAATGGGGAATGCATGGTGCGATGAGTGATTGGGGGGAGGAGTGACTCCAGCCCAAGGGACCCCGGGGTCAGAGTAAAGTGAGTTAGCTGGGTTAGTCAAATTGAAAAATGGAGGTCGTTTTGTTGTTGGTGGGAGTGTAGGCTCGAAACCCATTTGGAGGGGTGCAGGAGCCCTGTTGACGGGCTTGGGAGCGTGGCTGCGAAAGGTGAGTATCGCTGAGTGGGTACCCCGGGCACCAGGCTAGTCGGCCGCGGTAGGCCATGGGCCCATGGGGGGCCGGGATAGCGTAGTGGGCACGGGTGCGCCTGCTTGGTGCGGGGGCCCGGGGTGCCATTAGCCGCGTGGGCAGTGTTGTGGGCAGGGGTGACCCTCGGAAAGGGGCCCGGGAGGCCGGCCTGCCACGTGTGCGTTTCGGGGGAGGTGCCATGGGGGGCACTCCCCGGTGTTAGGGAGCTGGTAGGCTCGGAGGCAGTGTAGTGCCCGGGGGTGCCATAGCGGGAGATTCGGCAGAGGGTCGTGCCTGCCAAAGGGAGCCACGTGTCCCAGCCAGGAGACCGTGTGAGGGCACGGAGAGAAAATTGGGGGGCGAGGCCCGAAATTGTAAGGACACCAACACAGGCGACGGGAATCTGGGTTGTTAGAACCAATAGTTTAAGCGAGAGGTGCTTGTTGAAAGCCCCGGGGTAGTTTAACGGTGAAATGGTTATGGTAGATTAGGAAGTGTACCTCTCCGCACCATCCATCCCCTCGCTCTCGTTGTGGGCCGCTGGACCCACTTTGGTTATAGATCGCCGAACTCTGGGGAGGCCATTCTGAGGCTTGAGTTGGGCCTCGACACAGGACGCTAGCTCTCCCTTGTTCCCCTCCGGGAAGGGAACGTAGGGGTTGGGAGTAGGCTAGGTGACAGGATAGGTTAGCCGAACAAGGACGATAAAGGGGGTTAGGGGACGATTTATAGTGGGGAAGTAAAAATAAAAACAACAAAAAATTAAGTTGGGGCTAAATTGGGGTTTGACAAATTAAGGGAGTGGGTATGTACAGTGACAGGCAAAGGCGATAGGTGGGAGGGAGACAGGTAGGTAGGTCCGAGCCCGCCTTCCAAGTGGCCAGCACCACCGCACTCCCTCCACCAACCTCCACGGAACGGCAAAGGCTGGCCAACTTCATCTGCAGCTGCTGTGCTGCAAGGCCTGTGCCGGCTGGATCGTCTGCAGCTGCTGTGCTGCAAGGCCTGTGCCGGCCAGTTCATCTGCCGGCTGCCTGTTTTTTCTTCAAGGCCTGTGCCGGCCAGTTCATCTGCCGGCTGTGTTTGCCTGCAGCGGCCTTCTTCTGCGGGCTGTGTTTGCCTGCTGCCTTTGCCATGCCATGCCCACTGCCCACGTTCACCAGCCCCGTTCAATTTTGCTTTGCCCCCCCCCTGTTCATTGCCATGTGCGCCAGGATCCGCAAGGCAACAGTTTGCAAGCTGCAAGAACTGCCCCGTTGGCAGCTACAACATGGGCCTGCAGTGGCGGCCCGTGCACCGTGTTTGTGTCCATCCATCCATCCGTTGTGTTCATTGCGTGTGCCACTTGAGCTGGCACGGAGACTGCGTTTGTGCAGCCCATGCACCGTTGTGGTTCACTGCGTTCAGTTCAAAAAGGGAAGGCCCTGGACTGCGTGTGAGCAGCCAGCCACGTTCCCTGTCACCTGCATTGTTTTGAGCCAGAGACTGCATGCGGGCAGCCTGGCTCCCTGCTAACTGCTTTTCTTTTGCAGAGTTCAATGATCCTGGGCCATGGTTTAGTGTAAAATTTGTAAGTTAAGGTAAGATGTACTGTAAATATGAGTGCGCCCCCGGCATGTCTGTCTAGCGCCGGCAATTTTGTTTAAGTCGTCCGTGTGAGTGAGTTTGTTTAGGTAGTTACGCAGCCCTCAGGTTATTTATTTTGGGGACACGAATACCATGAATGTCGCACTCAGGGATCCGTAGGTAAAATGTACTAGGGGAAAACTACACATTGATGGCACACGAAAATTTGACGACTCGGGACGAGTCTGTAAAAAGGGGTCAAATTAATTATTTAAAAATCATACAATGTGATTTTCAGGATTTTTGTTTTCGATTCCGTCTTTCACAGTTGAAGTGTACCTATGATAAAAATGACAGACCTCTACGTGCTTTGTAAGTGGGAAAACCTGCAAAATCGGCAGTCTCAAATACTTGTTCTCCCCACTGTCTGTGTCTGTGTTTATATATATATATATATATATATATATATATATATATATATATATATATATGTATATATATATGTTTGCTGTATATGTATATATATATATATATATATATATATATATATATATATATATATATATGTATATGTATATGTATATATATATATATATATATATATATATATATATATATATATATATATTGTTGTGGTTACCAAATTCGCAAACCACCATTCAGGTCCCTTAGGTGAGATATCTCGGTAAGTACATGTGTAGTTAGGCCCAAACCCGTTGTCTAGTGGGAATACATGTCATTTATGCGTGCTGCAACTCTTCAGGATAGCCCTTTTTCTTTTACTATCTTTATTTTGGACCAACCGCCATTGTTACCACCACCAACCACAACATCAACCACCCACCGCAGCGCCGCTTCACGTCACACCTCGCAACCGTCGCATCGCCACCGTTCTTGCGCCGCTTGTGGGTACCGGTGTTGGACTCGTGCAGGGTGCGCGCCGAACAGCGTGTACAAAACCACGGATTTTCCACTTCAAAAACGGATCAAAAACGACACACGCCCACTTTTGTTCCGTCCAATCGGTGAGCGAGGGGCGATTTGGCCCCGCCCCCAGGGCGTTGGAGGGCGATCGATATATGCAAATTTATGGATCAGAAAGCATTCACGCCCACTTTTTCTCGGGCCAATGGGGAGCGAGGTGAAAGGTCGAAGGGAGGGGGTCAAAGATGAGAGAGCGAAGCCACGAGGCTTATATAAGCGACCGTGTTCGTCAGTCAAGTGGACAAGAGTTAAGACTTTGCGGACGGTGGAGTTGGGAAGAAGAAGCAAGGAGTTGGTCGTCGTCGTGTGCGTTGGAGTCGGAACGGAGGGGACGGAGCTGTGGAGAGGCGGCGAGGGCAGACGAGGGGGTGCTCGCGTCGTGCAGGGAGCTGCACACCAGGGAGGCCGACGGCGCGACCTGGCCGAGGTGGAGACGCTCGTCGCGGGACTCGAGGCAGAGTAGAAATCCTCTATAACCCGAGCATCAGCAACCCCCTCCTGTTTCCCCCCGCGCTGAGATAGTGCGACCAAGGGGGCCCCTTTTCCCACCCCCTACCAGACACTGTCCGTGAGGCCCGCGGAGTTGAGGCACCATCGCCGCTCCGCGTCTCATCACCAGACGGGTAGGCCCGACCCGGTCTCGGCCTCAGGCCCGCCTCATCCTTGAGGGTTCTCTGTTCTTTTCCTTGTTTTTGGGTATGTGTTGTCGGCGCCGTCTGTGAAGTAAAATTGTATAAGTGTTGCCGTGTGCTCGCGTAATCGGTATTAGATCTGCATTGTCGCATTTGCTTTTTGTGTAAAATTTGCATTGTGTTTCTTTTCCTTTTCTATGTGCTTTTGGTGGAATTGTATATGTGCGCTTTCCGTTCATCGCGAATAAATGTGCTTTGTGTTGAACTGTTTCCCGCTTCGCTTCGTCATTTCTTTCATTGAATCCTCATCTTGCTTCACGTAAAGGGTTGGTAGTGGGCTGAATACGCCCGATAATTAATCGAACCGTCGAGGTCGACGAATAACACCGCTCGGTTATCCCGATAGTACGGAACGGGTCGCTTAAGTGGCCCGTGTCCGAAGTCGACCTGCGGCGAGGTGCGATCGCCCGGTCTACCCTCCGCGTGGGTACTTAGGTAGGTCGAATTTGGCGAGCAACCCTATCCCACGCGGGGGCTGATTGGCTCGATCGCGGTGAGACCGAAAGGTCCACCCGTGACTGGTTCCCGGCGTTAGTCCGAGAGGGTCACGACTGGATTGTCCGTCCGGTGGGCGACGTGCCGCGATTAGAGTTACGTGGCCGTCAGCACGCCGGCGGGCGCGAATCAGTAACAATATATATATATATATATATATATATATATATATATATATATATATATATATATATATATATATATATATATATATATATATAATTATATATACATAAATCTGATCTGGGACCCAAAGTAAGTGAAGAGCTAAATTTAGAATGCCATTGAGTCACATGTTCTGGTAGCCATATCAGATTGAAATATAAAAACTTCAAAAAGCCTCTCCAGAACTGCTGAACAGATCAATGCGAAACTTTGTACATACAGGTCGTGAGAAAAAGTATGGAAAAACCAACAGAATGTCATTTAGTCTGGTGTTGGGCCACCACATTCATCCAGGATGGCATGGATATCATGTGGCATGGAGTCAACAAGGGTCTGGAACTATTCTGCAGGAATGTGACTGTTCTGCATTCTTCCACAAGGAAATTCTCCAATTCACATTGGTTTGATGAAGGCAGAAATTGCTGTCTTCGGTGCTTCTCCAGACAGTCCTCCAAATACTCTATCGTCTTTGGGATTGAGGTCTGGTGAATGTGAGGGATGGGTAACTTTGTCCTCATGCTCCTCAAACTTCTTTTTGATGTCACGTGCCCTGTGGACTGGAGCATTATTGTTCTAAAAGACTCCCGTCCCAGCAGGGAAGAAATGCTGCATCATGGGATGCAGATGGTCACTTCGGACTGTAACGTAGTGCACTGCATCAACCCTGCCTTCTAATGGAATGAGTGAGCTGAGGAATTGCCAAAGAAAGGCATCCCATCCCATCATGGAACCTCCAGAACGTTTTACTGTTGGAACCAGGTACTCAGGGCTGTGGTGCTCCCTGTCTGTCACCGGATGTGCACACATCATCGTTGAGAACATGGTAAAGGATGACTCATCAGACCACATCATGCTCCTCCACTACTTGGCAGTCCATTTCCTATGCTCCTTGCACCAATGGACCCGTAAACGGGCGTTGCCAGGTGTTATCATTGGTTTGTGCATCGCGATCCAGCTGTGGTATCCCACCCTGTGTAGTTCCCTTCTGACCAATTCCGATGATAAAGGATGCTCACAACTCACGTTGAACTCTGTACACAGTTTGTTCATCATTGCTCTCCTCTTTAGCCTCACAGTCCGGACTAATGCCTGTGCATCATGCTTGTCGAGTATGTCCTTCCGCCCACTGTTGCACTTCGATGATGATGTCTTTCCTTCTTTTCTCCAGGCGAACATCACTTTTGAGACAGTTCCTCATGACAGGTCATCAATTACTGCAGCTTTTGTCACAGAAGCACCTGCTAAACGCACACCAACAATTTACACCCCATTCAAAGTCAATGAGGTCTCCTCTTGCGGCCATTCTGGCTCTTATTACTTGACTTGAGCTCCAACCCACTTATATAAATCGCTTGTATACACACACACACACACACACACACACACACACACACACACACACACACACACACACACACACACACACACACACACACACACACACACACACACACACACGACGAAAGGACTGCCAAAAAGAGATTTGCATATTTTAAACACCGGTCACAAACGTGTGTGTGTGGCGTCCTCATACTCTGCATATTTGTTGTACGACCTATGTATGTACCGGTGGTGTTTCCATTTTTTGTCCACTAACTGTATGATCGACTAACTATGGTGAATATCGTTTGAATTTTTTGTCATATTCATCTTCATTGACGCAATTTTGGTTTGATTTGCACAAAAGTGGTCATTAAATGTCCTAATAATCAATCAATAATCATTAAAGCTACGGATTATGGCAATGCATGTGACGTAATATGGTGCATGGATGAAATGGTATATGGGCCATAATAGCAGTGGGCCATAATAATAGGATGTTCAGTTAACTATGGTATTTTTGTTCAGAATGAGCATGCGAGGCAAGACTACATGCTCTACCGAGTGCCATTCTCGTTTTCATTGTTTCACCTTTGACCCCTAAAAATCGGAAGAAAAAAAAATTAAAAAGAGGATGTGACAGGTCACCTCCGTGCCAATTGTGACGTCTGGGTGTATTGGATCATTGTACATACATGCCAAGTTTGAAGAGGATTGGCTCAAACAAACGAAGGAATGGAGTGTGACTGTAATCGTTGGAAAGAAAGAACGAAACAGGAAAACCGATAAATCTTCCCTCCCTGGTAGGAGTTGAGACGTGATTACAGACATGATGGTGATACCAATCCAATGCTGTTTTTAAGAGTGGTTAATAAGGTAATTTTTTTCAGACCTCATAATCACAATTATTTTGACTGTTGAATTAAAATTACATTCACCTTGGACTAGCTTGTTTTGTTTTTTTTCTCCAAAGGTAAACCTGATTTTAATTCCAGGTACCGTACTGTGAGAGAGAGAGAGAGAGAGAGAGAGAGAGAGAGAGAGAGAGAGAGAGAGAGAGAGAGAGAGAGAGAGAGAGAGAGAGAGAGAGAGAGAGAGAGAGAGAGAGAGAGAGAGAGAGAGAGAGAGAGAGAGAGACTGACTGACTGACTGACTGACTGACTGACTGACTGTTTTGTGTGGCCATTACAAATTTACAAATGTTTAACTCCCTTTACACAGTAGAAAGGTTGCTGCAGAAGAACAGAGCCATGAATGATATAAATTATGGCTTTGTAACAGTGAAGACCAAAATTACTTGCAAAGAAAGTCAGATTTAGTTTGTCGTGCAGCAATGAGCGAAGCACTCGAGAAATTTGTCATTGCATTATTGCTTATTTATACTCATTGGATGGGTAGGCCACAGCTTTCAACAGATAGCCAGATAGAACACAGAACAGATCAGGACGTAACAGCAGAAAGAGAGGGGAGAAGCCCACTAACAGTGGGGTTGAGGGACAAAATTGAGGGAGACTTGGACAAATAGGGGATGTGGAGAAGAATGAGGACTACAGGACACAGGGACTACAGAAGGACAAGGAAAAACTGGAAAGTTGGGGAAGGGTGGGTAGCAGAGGGTGAATGGGGGTAGAAATAATGATGGTTTTTAATGGGGGAATGATTTGAGATGGTGGTGAACAGCTATCTTGAAGACCTGGAGGAAAGATCCACAAGTCCATCGCAATGTCCTTTCCCATGCATGCTCCCCAGTGTCTGTCCCAGTATACTTTCCCATGCTACTTTGCAAGCAATCTCCCAGAGTCCGTCCCAATATACGAACTGCCATGAATGCTCCCAATGCTCTATCCTGTCATGAGCCCTCCTATCCAACTCAAACGGTTGGTGATGCATCTTGATGGAGGTTTGTACAGACTTTGGAAATGTGTAGCCAATTACGTAAAGGTGGATATTCTTTTTCATTCGTGGTAAATCGTCGATATTGGTGAAGCTTTCCAACTGCCATGATGAATTGACGTCCAAACGTACACTGATACCAAACTTCATCGGAATTGTATTCCTGACAGAAGTCAAGGCTCATGGATGAGCTCGCTGTACCGAAGGTGTCAGGGTATTAGACTGATTGAGGGAACAGATGAACACAAATACCTAGACGTTCTACAATAGTACCTGAATGGGGAGACCTGACAAAAGGCAGTGAAGAGATGAAAGGCCACCAACATGTCCAGAGTAAATGAGAAGCAGACCCTGGGACTTGATCTCCTGCTGAAGATGCCATTAACTTGAGGAATCTTCGATCCAGCTTTATCCAAGGGAGCAAAGGGCAGCTGCACCAACCTACTGAGCTTCCCATTCTCTGATGGCCTATTATTCCTCATTGGAATTTCAACGACTCCTTTCTGTCCGATATCAACTACTTTGAAACTGTACAATTGGACTGTTCCCTGACCCATTAGTTTATTGTGTTGCATTCAGTGTTGAAGCTTGTGGAGGATTATACTCTGTGCTGTTGATGTTTGTCACAGTTTTTGGAATAAGATTGTACTTGAGTAATTCTCACACACGGTAAGAGGTGTTCCATGTCTTATGGTGGGACAGTGTGGTTATTGTGAAAACATTGCTTTCTCACCATGACATTATTGCAGCATGACTTGATTGTCTTAAATATGGTCTTTTCCTTTGATGATGATGATGTCATTATAGACCTTTGCAATGTACTCTGTGAAGACCTGCATTGTTCTGCATTGGCAGATGAGACAAACAATGTTGTTTTTGTGAATTTTGTTGCATTACAAGTTGATTTTTTTTCTTCAAAAAGACCTTTCATTATCGCTTTAAGTAGGGGCTTGTTATCGTTGTATCAGAAGCCAATGGACATGTGCACATGGTTTTGATTTTGAAGTATGATGATCAACCCATGTTTGACGCAGCCTTTGGAATTGGCCGATTTGAAAATGACTGCTTGCGCAAGGAGACGATGCAACCTTACAGAGTTCATTTGCAACCATTTGTTGCACACACGACACCGAACTTACCGAGCTGTACATCGGCACTCGGTGTGAGGATGGTTTGAAGTGCATTCGACCTCACAAATGCTTTTCCTTCAAGGACACGCATCACAAAGGCCCGACCAAAGACTGCGAAGGTGTTTGTGAAAATGTGTATACAGTCGAAGAAACGGGTTATCGACTAACACTGATTTGTGCACACTGCGTGCTTATAAAGGGTTAATTGATCTGTGTTCCAAATACCTCTTGAGAGGGAGGTAGGGGGAATGGGGTAGCAAGAATTGCAACATGTATTGTACCTCGAATGTCGACTGACAGTGGTCATGCTTCGCAGTAATATTTGGGTCGTAGATGACTGCAGGCGGGTTCCTTGAGATCGAGGAGTCGACTTGTTTAACTTGACAAAGGGAGCACTGTGACAGGCAAACAATCAAATCCATTTACTCTGTTGTTTCACCCACTTATTGTGCTACCCTCGTAATTTGCGGTGGTTGTATGTGTCGGTCCCCATTGTTGAAGAACCCCTGCGATTGTGTGATGTGCAGTGCTGCATCGATGATTTTTCCGATATAGTCGCACTGTTGCTGAAGCATGGCGCCGATGCAAACGCACAGGACAGCGAGGGTTGGACACCATTGCATGCAGCTTCGGCCTGCGCCAATCTACCTTTGGTCCAACTGTTACTCTTGCAGTGAGTTTCCACACTGTCATTGTTTATCTCTCTTGCAGCCACATTCTTTTCAGCGTGTCAAACCCCAATGCACCCTTCTGGATTTTCTAACCTACCAGGTGAAACCAAAATAAACCAGAAGGGCACTCGGTGGAGCGCGTTCCTCCGCCACGTAACGCTTGATCCACGAGAACATATCGGGACAAATACATTTTTGAAATATCATGCTATAGGGTACTATATCGATTTTGGCCCTATCTCCCAATGGTGAAGAAGAACTTTAAAAATTAAATAATTATCGTATCCACATCCAAATTCGGACCTTCACCAAAATCGAATCCATTCGTCCTTGCGACACACCCAACGTGTCCACCAAGTTTCGTCCGAATCCGTCCACAACTTTTTGAGCTGTCCTGTACACAGACAGACAGAAAGGGGGTGAAAAATATAATCTCCTTCACCTTCAGTGTTGGAGATGATAATGAAAAGGCTGTAGCTATGCCCATCTTTAACCAGATCTGGTGGTGTCATGGTGAGCGTGTTCGCTCTGGGGTTGGGTTGGGTTGGGGGGGGGTTCAATGGTTCAAACCCCATCCGAGTCATCCCAAAGCCTTTTTTTTGTTTGTTTTGAAAAGGGATACCGCATGCTGCTTCCTTGCTTGACGCTCAGCATTTACAAGGAGAATTAGCTAACCTTAACAGCTAACCCTAACCCTAACCCTAACACAGACAACGCTGGGAAGGCAACGGCAAACCCACCCAGTCTAACCCTTGCCAAGAAGCCGCTTCAGGAGCACCGACGCTCTGAAAAGATTATGGTCCATCAACTTCATCAACAAAAAAATGCCTATCATTGATTATCATGAGGTTTTACTTTTGTACAAAATAACATCCGTTCTGATGAAGATCTGGAAGTGGGTGCTGCATCCTGGAGCATGCCATCCTTTGCATTGGGGTGGATCTAAAGTCAGCTGTGCCGTCTGCATTTAGGCAGTGGACGTTAAAGATCCCATGGCATCTATCGAAAAGAGTATATCATTGTGTGCTCTACACTCACCAAATTCCTGTGTGTATATATATATATATATATATATATATATATATATATATATATATATATATATATATATATATATATATATATATATATATATATATATATATATATATATATATATATGAGGGCCCGCGAGGAGGAGTGATGTAAGCGACATTTTTTTAATGATATGATGATGATAGGCTCGGATGATAGGGTAAGGGTTAAAATAGTGCTATATGGCATTAACTCCAAAATGGCCGATGTGTCCCTTACATCACTCCTCCTCGCGGCGTCTCATATGTCAAAGGGATGTTTAACTTGGATCAATTTGATGGTAAGAATGAGGTTCGCACATGAAAAGTAAATTAACGGATAGAATAAGCGATTAGGATGTGGTTAAACCACAGGTAGAATGGACCAAATGGCCTCTTCCTGTGTCTAAGTTCTATTATTTTTCCTTTCCTTCTATCCAAATGTGTATAATGATGATGGAGGAAGAGTCAGTTATACAATGTGTTATTTCACTTAGTCTTAGTGATTAAGGTCTCCATATATACTGTTGAAACATAGTTAGCATAGGTGGGTTTAGACGGGGGTCCTGAGTGTCTCGACCCCCCCCCCCCAATTCCCTCTTTTGTGGGTGAGTGAAAAAAATCACGAACAAATCACCAGGAGGCCAAAAAAAAAAAATGTTTAATATATCTACAAGATTGAGGCTCACGGAAGAGCTAGAGCAGAATAGAATGGAACAAAATGGCAAGGGGGAAACACTGAATAGAAGTGAGAGTGAGATCAAGGGCAGAGGGAGAAGGACACATGAAGTGGACAAGCTGAGCTGGCACGGCACTCGATAGAGCGTGTGCAGAGGTGTGATCAAAAAGTTCAGTGAATGGTGCCGCTACGAATTAATGCGTGAACATTGTTGTTGTCAGTGGACGGGACTTATTTTGTTCACCCCCTCATTAACCAGCACGCAACCAACACCATTTTAGTACATGCCAGTGCACCGTGACATTGCTTTGTGTGAGCACGTGTTTGTGACGTCTCGGGCTTTTGTGGAAAATGTCGAAGTTTGAGCAAAGTGCAAACATTAAATTTAGTTTTAAACTGTGTCGGAGTGGTGACCCGTCTTGGATTGTGCCCAGTAGCCAAGGAGACTGCTTCGGCAGCAACAACACTGCACAGAGGACGGATGGACAATCTCAAGGCTACAAGTCCATCTCCAGAGATCTTGATGTTCCTGTGTCCACCGTACGCAATGTTATCAGGAAGTTTAAGGCCCATGGCACTTCACGCTGCTTTCCCATTCCCTCTCCTCACACTGCCTTCCTATTCCCTCCCCCCTCACGCTGTCTTCCCATTCCCTCCCCCCCCTCACGCTGTCTTCCCATTCCCTCCCCCCCTCACGCTGTCCTCCCAGTCCCTCCCCCTCACGCTGTCCTCACAGTCCCCCTCCCCTCACGCTGCCTTCCCATTCCCTCCCCCTCACGCTGCCTCCCCTTTCTCTCCTCTCACACTGCTTTCCCAATCCCCTTCCCCTCATGCTGTCGTCCCATTCCCTCCCTCCTCATGCTGCCTTCTCATTCCCTGCCCTCGTGCTGCCTTCACATTCCTCCCCTCACGCTGTCTTCCCATTCCCTCCCCCCTCATACTGCCTTCCCATTCCCTCCCCCCTCATACTGCCTTCCCATTCCCTCTCCCCTCATACTGCCTTCCCATTCCCTCCCCCTCTCACTGCCTTCCCATTCCCTCCCCCCTCGCGCTGCCTTCCAATTCCCGGCCCCTCACGCTGCCTTTCCATTCCCTCCCCCTCGCAGTGCCTTCCCTTCCCTTCTCTCATGCAAGCCTCCTCCCAACCCCTCTCCTCCACCATACAACTTTCTGGAGGTCGAGGAGAGGAAAGAGTGTCAAAGAATGTGCCAGTTTGCCAAATGAAAGCTTGTTTTTTTTTTCTGTTTTTTTTTTCTTTTTTCGAAGCTGTTGGAATTGCTGCTCGGATCATTTCAGTTTTTATAAAGCAATGAATCGCCAGATCACGACAGCATAGCCGAGAAGTACACATGCTCGCTCTAAGCTGTCTCGCCTGGGTTTGTATCCCAACTCAGCTATAAACTGTCATCCCAGTTTTTCATAGGCAGGGTGATTCATCAATGTGTGTGCCATCTCTCGGATGGACATTCAGCTGGGCGTCATATCTGCCGGAATCCCCGCTCCTCCTCTCCCTCCCCTCACTCCCCACTCCCTCTCCCACCCCTCTGCCTCTCTCTTCCACCCCTATCCCTCTCTTTCCCACTCCGATCCCTCTCTCTCCCTCTCCACCTCCCTTCCCCTCTATCCTCTCTCCCTCCTCTCTCCCTCTCCACCTCCCTTCCCCTCTATCCTCCCTCCCTCCTCTCCCCCTTTCTCCCCACCCCTACCCCCCAACCCGCTCTAATATCCCCGTCAGTGAAGCGATTGATTGTATTTGCAAGTCTATATATATATATCTATATATATATATATATATATATATATATATATATATATATATATATATATATATATATATATATATATGCTAGCTTCACTGACGGGGATATTAAGAATTAAGAGGTGAGAGAGATAGAGATGTATGACAAAACACAGAGGGAAAGGTGAGGAGTGGAGGTGGGGTTCGCAAAGAGAATGATATGTTGTGCTTAATGACCGAGCACGCACGCACGCATGCACACACACACACACACACACACACACACACACACACACACACACACACACACACACACACACACACACACACACACACACACACACACACACACACACACACACACACGACGACGGTAGATACTTTAGATACACACGACGACGGTATCTACGACGGTAGATACTTTAGAGGCCTGGGGCGCAAGCATTTACAACCCACGCTATTTACCTGGCAAAGGTCTTGTCTGCCTGCATGCTCATACATGCATCGACCTTTGTACCCTTCTGGTAGACTCACTCCGAATCTGATTTGTTCATGCTTCAGTCCCCTCAACAGAGGGGAAGGTGTGGGGGAGCATGGCGAGGGGGGGTGGGGGGAGATGGGAGAGAGGGAGAAGGTGGGGTCAGAAAGAGAGAGAGGGGTAGGATAGGGGTGAGAGAGGGGAGGGGGAAGGGTTTCAGCATATGAGATGCTCAGTTAACGTGCATCCGAGAGACACCACATACATTGATGAATCACCCTTCTTGGGAAACATCAGGATAACAGTTTATAACTGTGTCGGGATTCGAACCCAGGCAAGACAGCTTTGAGTGAGCATGTGTACCTCTCGGCTTTCTTGCCGTGATGTGGTGATTCATTACTTCATAACAACTGAAAATATTTTGTTTTTTACTTATCGTGATCATATAATTGATTTTGCCTTCCTTCCTCCAGAATAGAACTGCACGTTATCGTGTTGTCGCGTTATTGCCATTTATTGAAGCGTGAAGAACGCACACCAAGTGGCTTCACACAGCAATTCACAAAACAGTTGAAGATACTTTTAAAAACAAAATGTTTGATTTTTATTTGTATTTATGTCAAAGTGACAGGTCGTATCATGGAAGATCGTACAAAAAGGGGAAATGTCGTGGAAAATTAAAATACACATTTTCAGCGAGCCAGTCACCACATGGTGCGCCGCAGAACTACACGTGGCCAACGCACGCGAGTGGCTCCTGAACTTAGTTCAAGTTGATCGATGCAGTATTCAATGACTGTGAATAATGTAGCCCGCTCACCAAGTGGCTTAAGCACTCCAACAAAACGGTTGATAAGAAACGGCTCGCTTGGCATGCGATTCGCAATCACCAAACTGTCATATTAAACATACACCTCCCGGAGATACCCAAAATGTCAAATATGTCCGAATTGGACAAATGAACACTTTTTTTAGGAGTGGGATCTGCTTCTAAGTTCGATTCTGGAGCTTAAATTTTGTAATTCTGCTAAGTTTAAGAGATTCTCGAGGTTATGGCATGTGCGGAAATGAAATAAGCCACGAACGCTGACGTCTCCGGGCATTTATAAGCATTGCAAGATTATAAACCCGTGATCTGTAGCTATGATGAACAGGCATTCGATAATATGAGTGAGGAAAGTGGGGAAAAAAAAAACTAAAAAACTTTATCATGAAGAAATCGTTGTGGCTTGTTCCAAGTCAAGGCAGTTCGGTAGTTGAGCAGGCATGGCATGGTTGAGCAGACCAAAAACATGGTGGCTTCAGACCACTGTTAAATAACCCGGGACACGCCTTAAGACCCCAGAGAGCGAGGTGGCCGAGAAATGCCTGATAAATGATATAATTCAATAAGGCCGTTGCTCGTCTTCAAAAGGAGTGTTTTAATTCACCAAAACACCCAATTTTCAGTCATGCCCTGCCCTGGAGTTTTCTTCGTATGTATGCAAAGTTTCAGGTTGCTAGGCTTTATGGTTTTGGAGTTGTGGAGTAGACACACACACACTGCTACACACACACTACCACACACACACTGCCACACACACACACACACACACACTGCCACACACACACACACACTGCCACACACACACACACACTGCCACACACACTCACACACTGCCACACACACACACACACACACACTGCCACACACACACATTGCCTTTTATTAGTGTATGTATATATATATATATATATATATATATATATATATATATATATATATATATATATATATATATATATATATATATATATAATTTTTATGCCTATCTCTCAATAGTGAAGAATCACATAAATTCTTATATCCGGATTCGAATCTTCACCAAAATCTTACGTTTTGCTCAAGAAAGATCATGGCTTTGAAAAATGGTTTGCTCAGGAAAGATCATGGCTGATCGTGAGACCCGGGAGTTTGAGTGACTGAAGTTCTTCAAGAGGATTATTAAGAAAGCACACGGACGGATGTGCCCGTACAGTGCAATCAGAGAGGAGAGTGAGAATATGAGGTTTGTCACGATTGAAAGACATATCCCAAGTGTTTCACCAACTTGTGATTTTTTTCAAGGTCTGAAGAGAGGGAAGAGGCTAAAGCCAATCTGTCTGAAGGTTGAAGGATGTCATGGCGGAGGGTGGAGTCCTCAGCAAATAGATAAACAGGGTTTTCCAGAGAGTCAGAGAGGTCGATGATGAAGATTAGGAAAAAAGACTGGGCCCAGAACACTGCCTTGGGACACTCCAGCCTTGATAGGGAGAGGAGATGAATGGATTTCATTGACAACCACATGGTGACTATGAGAATCCAGGATGTCAGGAAGCCATGTGTGTAGTTGGCCTTAGATGCCACAGACACAGAGTCTGGAGAGCAATGCGGGATGCCAGACTCTATCGACAGCTCGGGATATGTCTGGAGAGACAGCTCTAATCTCATGATTGACATTGAGGGCCTCCATCGTTGTTGGGGAGAGTCAGACCAGGTTACTCTGTATCAAAGATAGAGTAACCTGGTCTGAATCTGAATGGATGAACTGAGATGAGGTTGTTCGAGAAAAGAAAGGATTTCATAGCAACTGCGATGATGGTTTCCATGACCTTGCTGATCCATCCATCCATCCATTGGGACCATACTCTGTGCAGAACGTTGGTGCTGCCTAAGCAGTCTCCTTTGCTATTGGGCACAATCCTGGATGGGTCGCCACTCCGACACAGACATTTCTGCTGATTGGATGAAAGCTGATAGGTCTGTCATGAAGGGGATCAGTTTTTCACCTTTTTATGCAATTCCGTGATTTTGGCTGCTTTCCAAGCAGATGGAAGACGATCTTGGGCAAAGGACAGGGTGAAATGGCAGAGAGAGGATGTGCAAGAGCAGCAGAGCTGGCTTTTAAGATCCCTGAGCTGATGCCCTCCAGTCCAGTTGCTAAATCAGAGTCAAGGGTTGCCAGAAAATACTTCAACTTCTCAGGTGCAAAGGACACAGAGTCTGGGAGCAGTTGGGTGCAACTGGGTCGGGTGGGTTCAGAGAGAGAGGTTGGGGACACAAGTTTTGGAAGCAAACAGAGAACTGAGGCGTTTGGCCTCCTCACGTGTGGAGTCAGCTGTGGTGCCATTTGAAGAGAGGGAACGGACGGAGGGGGAGCATACTCCAGAGACAGACTTAACAAGGCATCACCATGTTTTAGAGGAGGGAGACAAGCTTGAGAGTTCAGCCTTGAGCTTGGCCAGATGTTGTTTTCTGCTCTCCTGAGAATGGACACACACTTGTTCCGGGCTGTGTGGAATGATCTGAGGTTGCCTTTGGTTGGATTTTCCTTCCAGGAAGAGAAGGCTGCATGTTTTAAGTCTACTGCCTCACTACAGGATTCTGTGTCCAAGGGGTGAGAGGATATGTATGACAACTTCAGAAGAGATAGTTTAGATATTGTTATGGTTGTGGGGGTAGATGGAGGAATTTAATAGGGAATTTAGCATTGAATATAGTAGTTTGGTCTGTGGACATGTAGGAGGCATCTCAATGTGATTAAGTAGGGAAACTGTGAGCTTAAGTGTTACTTGTCACTTAAGTGTAGGCGGAGGCCCCGCCTTCCAAGGTTTCGTGCAAGCAAGCCATGCCCCGGAGTAGGAAATGGTGGTTTCGGCGATGTTAGTCAGTCAGAGGCAGGAGTTCAGGGTGAGCGCACGCACAAAGCAAGATGCTGGCCTTTGGCTACTAGTTGAGTCGTGAGAAACGGACCCCGAGCCTCGTGTATTTCATAGCGGGTTGGTGAGGACTATCGACACACGAATCGGCTGCACTGGGGCTCTGAGCCTTGGTGTTGAGTGCCGTTCGCAGAGTGCTTGGATTACGTTTGTCCCGCTATGAGAGAAGCAATGACGTGCCAGTTTGTGCACGTCTGCACATGCTGGTGGAAGTACCTCAATTCTAAATTCCACAAAGACCAGCTCTGGGCCAAGCTAAGTGCAAGAATCCTCAAAAGGAAGGATTTTATTTTTATTTTATTTTCTCTTTGTATGTATTTGAGTCCGTGTGAAGAGGCGCCTCAACTTTAGGATTTATTTACTTCATTATAATAATTACCTTTTGATTTATTGTCCTTTTGTAAATATTTGTTTATGTTCATTAAATGAGTTCATTTTAAGAAACTGTAGCCATGTATTTGTAGTTGGGTTCGAGTATAACCCCCCCTCCCCCCCATACTGTGCTTCTCCGTCCCTCTGCCATTGCACCCTACCCCTCCTGCACGTGTTATAATCTCCGAGGATCAACGTGTCCATCTACTATTAATAAGGAAAGAAACTGCTCGACCTTCCAGGAGCTGGCGGTGTTAACCGTCCGTCACCGCAAATTGGGTCGGGGAGTTGACCTGGGCTGGCCACCCCCACGACAATATGTACATATTGGAATGCAAGCTTGTGTGGAAGGATTCCCAAGCAGTATTAATAACAGGAGAGGTGGAAATGAAGGACCTGTCTAATTGTCTTGACATGAGAGGGCAGCTTGCAGTCCCTGGCAGTCAGCTTGAGTAACTGCCAGACTCTACGGCGCTAACTGACTGTAGCTGGAGAGATGTCGACTCTCACAAGCACACAATCAGGTGAACATATTGGGAGTATAGGAGAAACAGGAAACTCATGGTTGGGAAAAACATTTGTAGGAAAATTCGTCGTGACCAAGTTATAAAGGGAAGATGTGGCATTGGGAGAAATTAGGGTTGGAAAGTTCACTGATTGGGAAAGTTTCACATTTGCAAATCACACTTGATTTTGTGCCGTACTGCTTTACAGGCAAGCACTCACGACATGAAAGACATCGTTCAGAGGAATTGTTGAAGAGGATTGTTGAGTAATTGGTGTCCCTTTAAGTTGACAAAGCTACAGGTTCCAACTCAATCACGTCAAAATCACGCTTTGTGGTTTAATGCTCGCGGTATCTGGGAGAGTATGTACCCATTCCTTTGATTTCTGGACCCCCTTTCAAAGAATCCTGGATTTGCTCCTGGTTAATACAATTAAGATTTATGATTTAAAACAGGGTTGATAAGGTCATGATTGTCCAATGGTAAATATGTGAAAGAAAACTACCTTGTCAAGGAAGGTAAGATTGATGAAACATTGCCACTTCATTGTCCTGTTCAGTGGTGGAGACTTATTGGCAGTGAATGTGGATGGAGACATGCCTTATGACATCTGTGAAGAATCGGAGACTCTCGATTACATCGAGACCACGATGACGGAGCAAGGTAAGGCTGAATGTGTGCACAGTTTGATTCATTCTTTTTTTGTGTAAATGTCAACTTGGTTCCTTTTTTATCGGCCACTCTCTCCCACTCACTTCCCTTTTCCTCTTACATTTTCCTCTCGACCTTATTAACAGTCTGCAGCTTCCATTCTCCATAACTACTGTGAATACTTCACTGCTCTTGCAGATGTCTGCATTCATAAGATTGTTTCTAATATTGTTCTTAATTGCTCTTGTCTTAAACCTACAGAACTTATGCTCGATAGAAAAAAAAAAAATCACAAACTTGAGTGCAATGCAACTCTGGCTGAGAAAATTAAATAAAGGAAGACACACACACACACACACACACACACACACACACACACACACACACACACACACACACACACACACACACACACACACTTCAAAGCCAAGTGTGCACACCTTTCTGCTATTGTGTACGTTTTATATTTTGTATTACATACTGTATGTGTTGACTGCTATTGGTATACTACACATGATACAATGGTTGTGCATGGTTGTGTCGATGCTGTCACCGTCAACTCGCCAATATGCGATGAAACGGTAAAACCAGTCCGACGGCTGATGGGTAATGTAGTATTGGGATTCTCATGCATGTGCTGCTTGTATATGTTTACAGCTGTGGAGGAACCTGGGTCAGGTTTGAAACAGCAAAGAGCTTATCTTTTGTGGCTTTTCTTGGTTGCTTTATACAGCTTTCTTTGGATGGAAGGGCTGAGTGTTAATTAATTATGTAATGCTAGTTACAGCTGTTGATGATGGAAAAGGTAAGAGCTGATTGGTCATTTGTGCATTTACCTACCCTTCTTTTTTACCGAGCATGTCCTTTTTAAAAAAGTTACAGCCGTCATCACATTCCCTAGTTTATGGAAATGAAATATTCCTCTGATATATGTATATATCAGAGTGATGTGATTGGGCTTTCAGTGTGTGTGTGTGTGTGTGTGTGTGTGTGTGTGTGTGTGTGTGTGTGTGTACATATATATATATATATATATATATATATATATATATATATATATATATATATATATATATATATATATATATATATATATATATATATATATATATATATATATATATATATATATATATATATATATATATATATATATATATATATATATATATATATATATATATATATATATATATATATATATATATATATATATATATGTACACACACACACACACACACACACACACACACACACACACACACACACACACACTGAAAGCCCAATCACGTCACTCTGATGTATATATCAGAGTGACGTGATTGGGCTTTCAGTGTGTGTGTGTGTGTGTGTGTGTGTGTGTGTGTGTGTGTGTGTACATATATACATATATATATATATATATATATATATATATATATAAATAATATATATATATAATATATATATATATATATGTATATATATATATATATATATATATATATATATATAATATATATATATATATATATGTATATATATATATATATATATATATATATATATATATATATATGTACACACACACACACACACACACACACACACACACACACACACACACACACTGAAAGCCCAATCACGTCACTCTGATATATACATATATCAGAGGAATATTTCATTTCCATAAACTAGGGAATGTGATGACGGCTGTAACTTTTTTAAAAAGGACATGCTCGGTAAAAAAGAAGGGTAGGTAAATGCACAAAGGATTTTAATTACAGGATTCATGAACTAAAATGAATTCACATCGACCTGTGGATTTGGTGAGGACAGCATGACATCACGTTGAGAATAAAAATGACTTTAATGAGGCAGGTGGTACCAGAATGGAGCTGGACGTGGGTGGTTGTTATCCCAGGAGTCAGTTTGACCGAAGTGAAGTTTTCAGTCTTATTTTTGCTCATTTCTTTTTTTCTCTCTTCCTTTCGATGTTATTTTTGATTCGCACTCACCATCATGTTCTTACCTGAAAAGAAGAAGAGCAAAGGATGCTCAATTCTGACCTCGGATTTTATTAATAAAAGGCACAGTAATTCATGTAGTTTCATGGTTTTGACAGAATCTGTCTGTACTGGTGTTGGTAACCAATGCCCATAATCATCATACTTCCTGTTTTGGTGCTGAAAATCAAGATTGTGGCGAGTGAGATTTTAACTTCATCATGTGTATGATGGTTTTGCAAGCCCACAAGATCATGAATGGAAATCTATAATGAAGTCCCTCACCAACTTGGCGCAGACTTGAAGGGAATGTTGAAAGCATGGTGTTGGCTTCATGGTTAGGTGGCTGGCTTAAAACCCTAGGGTCATGAGTTCAAGCCCCCGTTGGTCCGTTGAATTAACAATGGGTCGGGTTGACTCAGCCTGTCATCCTTCCGAGGTCGGCAAAATGAGTTCCGGTGTACCAATAACAGGGGCATTGCATCAGTGGCATAGGCGCACCCCCAACCAATTATGTCACGCGCAGCCTTGTGCTGCACACGAAAGAGGAGGAGGAAATGAGGTGGAGGAGGAAAGGGAAAGAAGAGGAAATGCTGAGGTGGAGGAAGAGGAAGAGGAGGAAATGTTGAGGTCATTTTGGGGTCTTCGTCTTTTGAATGTGGATCTTCCCACCCCCATCAACCAGTTGAACTGCATACCACTGTTTATGGAAACCCATTTCTAATTTACCCAAATAGGTAATTTTTTGCAAATCCGTTCCTTCGAAGTGCTATTAAACGCTCCATTACGACGGATTTGCCTTCACTGCTCATCCTGTCCTCATATGACCTTGATGAAAATGAATAAACGGGTTATTATGACACACTCTTCCTTCATAAGGTGGTAATTTCTAATTCGTCCTTTTACCTCTCCGAAGTACTTGCTTTGATACCACCACGAGCCTGGCACCCATAATGTTTTCTAAAGAAACAACCCACGCGTACCTGGACCTCCGATCGATGAGGGTGAAATAATATTTGTGTCCTGTCTGGTTTTTAACTTTAAACAAGATGTCTAGTTAAATATGATGAATCATTTTGGAATATATTTTTCGTTTTATAAATACTGCCACAACGTGCTTACATCATTCCACGGTTTTATTGTCTTTTCCCTCTTCAGCCTTCACAATATGAATAGCCAGGCCTGTTTTATTATGAAGGTTAATTACCAAGTCCCAGTTTCGATTTTGTACCTTTAAACTCCCTTCTGATCATCCCCGCTGCCTTAACCTAATGTGAAATCTAATCGTCATGATTGCTTGAGCTTTGTGGCCGATAATGGCCGTACACACGAGGTGTGCACAAACAACATGGGAACATGAATCTGCTTGTCGTGTGGGAGCCAGGGCCGGATTACGATTTTGTAGGCCCCTGGGCTACAGATACTGTGAGGCCCCCAGTGATAATTAACAAAAGCACGCAAATCGAATTTCGGATTCTTGAAATCAATTTGTTCAACTTCTACAACATAATGTCAACATTAGGCCCGCACAGATGGGCGCAAGTGTAACACAACAAAAAGAGAAGAGATATTGTGATATTTTCAAAACTAAAATAAGTTTTTGAAATTCTAAATTTATTTGACAAGGTGAAACTTAAAATTCAAACATTTGCTTTGCGTAATTTCTTGGTAACAAATTTCTCCAAAACATCAGTAAATTGTAAATTTTTGAGAACATTTTCAATTGCCATGACAGCTCGTCTGCCAAGTCGTTCTTGTGTCGTTGCTGACCTGACATATTCTTTATGTGTTTCAGTCTGGAGAAACTTTTCTCTCCCGTCGCATTAGTTATCATTAAACACAAGTAAATCCGTAGTGCTATTTCAACATTCGGGAATGAAGAAGTTAATCCATTTTTTTAGCACAAGGGTGAAGATATCAGAAGCTTGCGGTGTTTCATGCTTGTCCCTGAATTCATCAAATTGCCCAACAAAGTTTTTAATGTGAACATTGCCCAACAAAGCAATGACGAAAGAAGAAGAAGGAAAGTTTCGATGGAATGAGCGATTTTTTTGGACAGGCCCTAAGCGAGTATGAGATCGTCACATTGTAATCAGGATTGCCAGTGCCAACGAGTTGGAAAAATGGGAAAGAAAAAAATTCCAGTATATTATACGGTATATTAATTGAGCCCTTTTTTTAAAGATAATTCAGCATACTTGTACTTTCATTCTGCATTTACAAATGAAGTAATTGTTCACAGTAAATTAATTTCACTTAATCTCTGGAGGCCCTCAGCTGGCGGAGGCCCCTGGGCTGCAGACCATAAAGCCCATGCCTTAATCCGGCACTGGGAGCTGCTGAACCACACAACAATCGCACAACAACCACACCCTGGGATATCAGACAATGTTTACTGTTGTCAAGGAATATCTAAGAAGACCTGATGTCTTGCGACCCACAGTTTTAGGTATTAATTTGTATTTTGTTCAAGGTGCTGGAGATAACTTAATTGCTTAATTCAACACAAGATATCATTGGATATTTAAGGTCCACCAACGGCAAGTGCTGGGTGACATGTCCCTCCATTTAACGTTCATACAATGGACAGTAAACACATTAATGCCTCACCCTTCAACACTATGTTGGTCGTTTATAGTTAGGTCGGGATTCAAACCCAGACGGAACAGCTCAGAGGTGAGTGTGCAAACCTCGAGGCTATCACAGCCCATAATGTGAATATATATATATATATATATATATATATATATATATATATATATATATATATATATATATATATATATATATATATATATATACTTGTAAGGAAATTAACATGAAACATTAACGATGTTCTTTTTAGCATTTATGAAGCATGAGTCTCATCTTTTGATGGATGTATGGTGCAGTATTATAAAAGGCCTCTAGCGAATGTGTCACCAGCTCGTGGTGCAAATCGAAATGGAAGTTCGAATGAAAGGGCTAAGCCGGGAAAATTTAACCTTATGGTGTTCCTGTGATGTACAATGTGTGCAGGTACTCACAGTCAATAAATAACAAGAACCAAAAGCTTATTCGTCTAATTGTACCCAAAGGCTCGAGGTGATCATCTTATTGTTCTGCTTTAATTTTCCCTGCAAAATCCACAAATCCCGCTTATTGTCTCTTTGATCGATTGTGTGTTTATATAACTAGATAATACATTACTTGGGTTTCCATGGAAACAATTGTTTAATCGCTAATTCAGGATTAAAATCTTTGTTTATGATGCATTCAGATGGGGTTGCAGGTAGCAAGAGGTTCACAATTTTAATTTTTTTTAACCATCGTCTTCTTCAACGGCCGCAATTATTCCCACGTTCTTGTGTGGTTGGTTGTGGTGAGGGGGGTTGTCCAAAATCTATCATGAAGCAGCTGGCTGGGCATCAACTTTGACTAGGTAGTTATGGCAGGAATTTTTATACGCCCGATATATTATATATCGGGGCATATTATCTGATACCGGTCGTCCGTCCGTCTGTCTGTCTGTCTGTCTGTCTGTCTGTCTGTCTGTCTGTCTGTCTGTCTGTCTGTCTGTCCGTCCGTTCCTGTCCGCACTCTAACTCCCAAAGTTTTCAACTTTCACGTTTCATATTTGGTACATCGGTACAGACTGTGGAGACGGTGTGTCGTGACATACATTCGTCATCTAAAGTGGTTGCCATGGCAACCAGGATGCTGTTTTCCATGTAGTAGCACAATTCTGTATATACCTTCTTGTTCGGGTGTATATTGTGCTCACTTTACTTGAGCTCTTGTTGTAATTTGTTCAAGTTGCCGGAAATATCTCGCCTAGACTTCACCAAGTACACCGTGGGATTTTTAACGTCCACTCACTAATTCCGGCAGACAGGCCACCCAGTTTAGCGTCTATCCGAGGGACAGCACACATATTGATGAATCACCCTGCCTGGATGCCTGGTGTTGGCTTAATGGTGAGGGTGGTGGGCTTGGGAAAGGAGGATTCTGAGTTCAAATCTCACGCAACTGTTGAATTAATACCAGGTGGGGTTGACTCTGCCTGTCATCCTTCTGAGGTCGGCAAAATGAGTGCCTGCATGCTGGTATCCTGTGTCGGAGTGGCGAGCTGTCCAGGATTGTGCCCAATAGCAAAGGAAACTGCTTAGCCAGCACCAATGCTCTGCACAGAGAGTGTGGTCCCAATCTCCTCTCTCTCCTCCTGCCTGTGACACACCAGTAAGACAGTTTATAGCTGGATCAGCATTCAAACCCACCTTCGACAACTTGGAGGCGAGTGTGTGTACTTCTAGGCCATCCTGCCAGCCCTTACTACATGGCACCAAATAAAATAAATTTATATATATATATATATATATATATATATATATATATATATATATATATATATATATATATATATATATATATATATATATATATATATATATTTCTGAACCATAATGTTTCTAAACCCAGCCCATTCCCTAACAAAACCAAAACGAGTATTATTCGACATACTATTAGGAAATTGTAGTCTGAGGCTGTTACACAAATCTGGTAAATGGCTGAACCCATTTGAAACCTGCTTTGGAGTGCGTGTTCAATTTTTGTGTTTTGCAGCATCGTTCGTGTTCATTCTCTTTGTAATCTCGCACTGTGTTGGAGAGAATTAAGTACAGTACTAAGATCCCAAGCTACTAATTAATAGTTCAATGAGGTCGATGCTAATGCTGTGGCCGACCCCACAACAAGTGGAGATTAATTGCCGGCAGTACTACAATACTTGCGGGCGGCACATACATCGATGTATTTTAGCAGTCGAAGCATGGGTAGTAAGTGCTGTGAATTATTTTCGTGCATATAAATATGTCCTTCTTTAATGCCTGGTCAACGTGAGACTCGTTAGGGCAGGAATTTGGAATTTGGCCATGGTGCAGGCGATAGCTCGCCTACCCAGGCAAAAATTATTTCCTGTAGGAATTATCTGCAGACTACTGTAGTAGGACCTGTTACCAACAATAGTATACGAGAGTACAACTCTCGTATACTATAGTTCTTACTGCAGCATTTTTTTCCTGAGTACTCTTCGCAAAGGACACCATGGGATCTTTAACGTCCACCAATGAATGCCGGCACACGGGACACTCAGTGTAACGTCCATCCGAGTGACGCACACACATTGGTGAAACACCAGACTGACAGTTTATAGCCAGGTCAGGAATCAAACCCAGGTTAGACGGTTCACAGGCGAGTGTGCGTATCTTCAGCCCAACTTGCCAGCTCCATTAGTGGATGCAAAGTGAAAATGAATATTGGACAGTAATTACAGCTTGGTAAGTCAGGCCTTTTGAGAGCTGGATCCTTTGTGCATTTTGCGTATTAATCACAAACTGCCTTCGCTTGATTAGCATAATATCTGATTTGGTGCAAAGATGGATGACTATGGTGTTTAAAAGTACATTGTAAGTGGTGGATTCACGCAATTCTAACTGCTTTTATTTTTGCTTTCTCTAAAGCTTATTCCCAATTCATTCAAATGTATATATGGACATCAGTTCACAAAGAACACAAAAAGAAAAGCCAACCAGGAATTGCATCCGGTACTCTAACATCGCTGTGGCAACAAACCGGAGAAGAGCAAAGCTAGTTTTAGTCGATGTTTCATTCATAACTGGTTTCTTTTCAGGCCTTGCTGCTATCCTTAGCACCTGGCTTCCTTTCTATCCACTTCACAACCATCTTCCATTCACGTGATGGTGCAAGGGGTGAAATGAGCATTGAGGTTTCAGATATAGGAATAGATATGGTGCAAGCATCATGCTTAAGGTTTACCGCTGCTTGGACTGAGGTCTATCTCTTTCTGGCAGTGATCAAGGAACTTGCCTATCGTACTTTACTGTGTGATATTTACCATAACTGCTGTGGTTTTGTTTAATATTCGGCAGTACCGTACTTCCTTTTGATAGGTAGCATTTTGTTGCCCCGTCCCAATTAGCTGTGGAGCATTTAAAAGGCAATCACAAAGTGTGGGCTGGCACGACGTGAAGACAAGACCATGTAGGGCGAACGAATTACCCCTTCCCTGAGGACCACTCATGAGCCAGCTGGGATTTTATTGCGAATCCAATATCTAATTTAACCTGAGACCCACTGCCCTTGCCAGTGGGCCACCATACCACAATCAAGAAAACTACCAAGAAGAGTTGAACTTGCACCTTAAATTTTCATTTTCGATTTTGTACAATGACAATCCAAACCTGGAACATTTTGCAAAGTATGATTAACAACTTTTCTGATCCAACCCATTTAATTATAGGTAGGGTCGTGTTTTTTTTTTGTTTGTTTTTTTTGCATACATACTCGAGGCACCAAGAGGCAGAACACAGAATGGATCAGGCCACAGCATAACAAAAGGAACAGCGGGAGAAGAAAGGGGGGATGCTAACAGCAAGGCAGGGGGAGAAAGAAGATGGGGACTGGCAAACAAGGGCTATGTGGGGAACGATGAGGGGTAGGGGAGAACGCAAGGGGGTGAACAAGGTTGATGCAGAAGCAAAATTTTGGGAGGGTGGGGATGGTTTAACGGGTGTAGAAAAGATGATGGTTTTGGATGGGGGTTCATTTGAGATGATGGTGGAACAGCTGTCTTGAAGACCTGAAGGAAAGAATAATGGGATTTAAGAGAGTCTGGGAAGTGGTTTTGAATAAATATGGATTGCCCAAGAGAGATCATGGCTGAGAGTGAGACCCAAGAGTTTGAGTAACTGAATCTCTTCGAGAGAGTTCTTAAGAAAGTAGATGGGTCGGTTTGCCATGTAGTCCTTTTGGGGAGAGAGAGAGGGGGGGGAGAGGGGGAGGGAAGAGAGAGGGAGAATTCTCAGGGTTAAAATACATATTCCAAGTGATTGACCAGTTTGTGATATTTGTCAAGGTCTGAAGAGAGGGTAGAGGCTGCTTGCTGCTTGTCTATCAAAAGAAGGAGGGATGTCATGGTGTCGGGTGGAGTCATCAGCAAAGAGATAAGGAGGATTTTCCAGAGAGTCAAATTGATCATTGATGAAGATTTAGAATATGATGGGACCTAGAACACTGCGTTGGAGCACACCTGCCTTAACAGGTAGAGGAGAAGAAAGTGTTCCATTTACTACATCGCAGTATGTTTTTTTATGGGTGTTGTTTGGTCTTCGGATCAGTTCTCGAGTCCAAGATGTTGCTACTGGTGAGGAAATTGCCTTGAAACAACTTGCTATCTCTTCATAAAAATCAAATCCGACTGAAGATCATTCCTCAAAGCTCACAACGAGTGTGTGACAACTCTCATGAGAGCCAGAAAACAACATCTGGCCAACTTCAAGATCGGACTTTCAAACTTCTCATTCCTCAAATACCTGGTGGTGTATTCTCAAGTCTACCTCCGGAGTATACTTCCCTCACTTCAAGTGACACAATACAGCCGACTCCATTTGTAAGAAAACTGAAGGCCTCAATTCTGTATTTACTTCCAAATCTTAAGTACCTTTTTCCCTTTATTTCCCCTACCCGACCCTTTCATACCCAACTGCTCCTGGACACTGTGTCCCACTCACTTGAGAAGGGGAGAGGCATCTGGTAATCCTAGATTCCGATTGTGCAACAGGTTCGGATGGAATCGGCACACGTGTCATAAAAATCTTCTCTGCCGCTCTTGCACATCTTCTTTCTTCTCTGTTCACCCTATCATTTGCCTGAGGTCATTTTCCACCTGCTTGGAAGTCAGTCAACACCAATGCATTACATCAATATGGTGCAAAAACAGATCCTCTTCACTGACCTGTCATTATATGCTAAGCTTATGGAATCCATCATTGTAGTTGACATCAAAACCTTCCTTTTCTCCAATGGCCTGATCTCAGACCATCAGTTCAGATTCTAAAGAACCATTCTGGACATGCTGCTTCAGCTCTCCCAATAATGGATGGAGACCTTCACTCTGTCTTTTGTTTTTCAGGGCCATCTCTCTGGACATATCTTGAGCATGGGATACAGTCTGACATCCCGCCTTCCTCTCCATACGCTCTGCCTATGCCATCCAATGCCAACTCCACCCTTAGGTTGCTGTCTTCCTCTACTCTCATGGACAATGAATGGCTCTCAAAGGAATCCTTTAATCTCCTTTCCCTGCCGGGGCTAGTGTGCCCCAAAGCAGTGTCTTGGGCCCAGTCCTGTTCCTCATCTTCATCAACAATCTTTCCAATTCTCTGGAAAAGTCGGCTTGCCCGCTAACGCGTAATCCTAGATTCCGTCCAAGCTGTTAGTTTTGTCCAAGTGCAAGCTAACTCTTTGCTGATGACTCACCCTCTGTTGTGACATCCCTCATCCTTCAGGTAGGCAGGCAGCAGACTCTCCCCTCTCTTCAGACCTTGATAGAATCATGAGCTGGTCCTACACTTTGAATATGTCATTGAATCCTGAAAAATCTCACACTCTCACTCGGTCTCTCTGGAAAGACTTCTGGACAATCATCCCATATACTTCCTTAACAATTCTCTTGAGTCACTCAAACCTATGAGCCCCACTGTCACCCATGATCTTTTTTGGGCAAACCACATATCATGTTGGGCCTATCACTTTCACATCGCAGACTGGTCTGTGGTTTCCATCTTCCACCACCTCCTTTCCGGCTTGGCATCCTCTGCCCTTTCTGCCTTCTCCTTCCCCTCCCCCCTTCCCCCAGGTTTTTGCATGGTGCACATTGTCTGCTCGTAACCCACTTCAGGTGAAATTCCCAAAGTCCAAGATTACTGCTCACCTCCATTCATTTGTTCCTCTTTTTTTTCCCCCACTTATAGATCCAGCTTCCTCATTCTCTTCAATCTCATCCTTCCTACCAAGCCTTCAAGACAGCAGTTCACCACTATCCCCCATCCATACTCATGATGAGCTTTCATTGTCATTAACCCATGCCAAGCCGACCTCTTTCCCTGTTTCTAGGTTATTGTGTTTCCCTGTGCTCCCTCGCTATCGTCTTCGATTATTTTTTTTTTGAGTGGAGGGGAGGGAGGGGTTTGATTTCTGCTACTTCCCAAGTTTTTCCTTCCATTTTGTGATTGAGAGCTTGTATCCAGCTTGTTCCCCTGCTGTGTCTTCCACCCCCTCCGCCTGCTCTCGTTCTTCCTTGCCCTTTCTTCATACAGGTCTCCTGTTTTGTCCCTTGACCTCACTGCTGATGTACCCCCCTCTCCCTCATTTCCAGTTATTTTCACTCCTCCACAAGTCTCGACTCTGCATGCAAAAAAAATCCATCACAAAAATGACAATTTTCAAATATGATTGCCTTGGCTTTTATTCACATGCATCGTGTGTGGTTCTGGCATAATGCCACAGCAGATCATTCCAGTGATTTGCTGGAGTGCATCCTGTAATCCAGCTCTCGCCGGGTCTTGGGGTGTGCAAATTAAGAAAATGCCCAACGTGCTGCTTTGTTTTTAAGTTCTTGACAAGGTTTGCTCTTCAATGATTGTGTTTTCGGCGCACATCCAGATGAGGTTGCCGTGTCTTCATGATGGCCAATCTGGACACGGCTTATCACATTATCTGCATTGTGTATCCATCTTGTGCTCCTTGATCCAAATGCTTTTCTGTCTTTTTTATTTATTTATCGGAATTGAAGCATTTTTACAATTCAAACCATTAAGTCGAATGATTTTGGGAGACATTTTGCAATATCGACGCACCGGCGCATCCTACCTTGATAAAGGTTAAGCCTTTATTGGCTGCATGCATCTGCACAACTCCTTGATGAGCACTCGGCTTTCCAGAACACAAAATTAATTTGGGGTGATGCTCAGTTGTAGAATTTTCAATTTGGAACTTTTTTAAGCTTTCCATGCTGCTGTTTCTGCTTGTTTTGAAATTCTCAGAAACACGGGCTCGAGTTTGTCTCTGGCCTTCATTTGGGTTTGTTCGCCTGCTCGCAGCACGTCTCTCTCCAGGCAGTATGCAGACGGTCTTGTGCAAACCAAGCCGGATTAATTGAAAGATGGACTGCGACAGCCAACTCAAACAGTGCCCTTCATTCCCATTGTCAGTGCACGCATCTTTCTGAATATAATCACTTTATTATCAAGCAGAGAACAAAATAGGCATTCATAAACACCTGTCGGCGTACATAGCAGGCATTTGGTGCCTCTGTATCTCTTGCTGTTTCCCTTCAGATCTTTAATAGTGTTGTAAGAAATGCATTAAGGGCGTGCAAATCCCGGTGCTGCGATTATTACAGGACTGTACTTACTGTGTTTGTACCGCTGGCATGAGGAATGCACTTGCTTTGCCTCACCCTGATTTTCACACGCACTACATTTGAAGAAGCATACATGTATCTCAGGTTGTGATGGCTCTTTAGTGACATAAACGGCCATTGAATGTTACCGAGGTGCATCCGTTCAACAAATTACGTTAGCTATCCCTTATAATATGCCTGGTGTTGGCTTAATGGTGAGGAGGGTGTTTGGATATGGACACCCAGCAGGATTAAAAACAAAACCTGTCAAAGGGCGGAGGAGCTCCTTGTGAGCCAACGGCCATCCATATCTAGTGCCCAACTGTGTCTGTGGACGTCCTCCTGCAGTTGGGTTACTTTTTTATTAGGAGGTTGGTGGCAGGATTTGCACTCCCTTCGCAGGGCAGCTCACCGGATGACGGGATTGGGGTAAAGCCTTCGGGACCCCCACTTTGATGATAGCAGGGAAACCACGGGGTAACATTCCCGGGTTAGATTGCAGGAGAGTGTGTCAGAGTGGTGCTGAGGTGTCGTCCACCAGATGGCGGTCTCCTTGGGTTAAACTGAGGTGGTCCCTTCGGGTGGGTGCCTGGAATGTCCTATCCCGAAGAGAGGATGATCACCTGTCTCTGTTATCATCTGAACTCAAGCGTTTGGACATCGGTATTGCAGCTCTCCCTGAGGATCAGAGACCGGATTGCAGTGAGATCATGGTGGGTGGTTACACCTACTATTGGTCTGGTCGCTCTGATGGTTACCATTCCCAAGGAGTTGCTGCAGCTGTGTCCAATAAGCTGACTCCAATGATAACTGAGGTAACACCGGTCAACGAGCGTATCAAGAGATTAAGGATTCGTCACTCCTTGAGGGTCATTTCCCTGGTCTCTGTCTATGCTCCGACTGAGGCGAGTGATCTCACGGTGAAGGATGCATTCTACGCCACGCTCGAGTCTGTGGTTGATCAGTGCCCCAGACGAGATACACTTCTAGTCTTGAGGGATTTCAATGCATCGACTGGAACTGATAGGGACGGTTATGAGGTGTGTGTTGGTCCCCATGGGTCAGGAACTATGAACCAGAATAGCACTAAGTTCCTTGACTGCAATAAGTCATGGACTTAGGGTGGCCGGTTCATGGTTTCAGCGCCCACAAGCTCATCGCTGGACTTGGTATTCCAACGCTGGCGGTGTGGCAAAGGAGATTGACCATGTCCTCGTTGATGTTCACTGGAGGATGATCCATCCTCCAGAACTGCAGGGTCTACCGGAGTGCTCAGTTCCTCAATGCTGACCAGCGGCTTGTTGTAGTAACTCTGAAGTTGCACCTTAAATCAAGGAGAATGGTACCATCCCAGCCGAGGCTGGATGTTGGCAAGCTCAAGGATGAGAGGGTAGCTGAGGAGTTTGCGAACAGGCTGAGTGGAGATTTGAGGAGTCTGGGTGCTTTGGGAGGTCCTGAAGAGTTGTGGAGTGCCTTCAAGTTGCCGGTGGATCAAGTCCTTGATGTTGCCGGTGGATGTCTTGGAATTCACCGACAGGCAAAGAAGAATTTTGTCCTCAAGGGACACTGGATACCATTTACCAGAGTTGCAGGGCCAGGCTCAATGGCAGAGTTGAGCTGTTCAGGGAGCTGAGGCGTAAAACTGTACGTGCGCTAGGGGTGGACAAGGAGGCCTCTGTGCGAGGAATCTATGAGGAGGTAGAGCATCAGCTGTGGTAAAGGGATTCTCGTCCTGCTCACAGGGGAATTCGCGCATTGCGTTCATCCAAGCCCATCCCTCGGAGCACTGCAGTTAGAGCAGATGGTGGTGGGCTCTGAACAGAGGAGTCTGAAGTGAAGGCCCGCTGGGCCGGTTACTTTGAGCGGTTGTACCAGGCTGATCCACCAGCTGTCGAGTTGGACATCAAGGGTGTTACAATCCCTGTTGCTGACCCTCCAATCAACTGGGGTCCACCTTCGCTTGTGGAAACACGGGCTGCAGTGAACCGGTTGAAACCGGGTAAAGCTCCAGGGATCTGTGGCATCCATGCTGAACTTCTCAAGGCTGGTGGAAATGCTGCACTCGTGTTGTTGCATGCAGTTTTGTGCTCTGCCTGGAACACATGCATCATCCCAACTGACTGGAAGAGGCGCCTTGTTGTCCCTCTCTGGAAAGGGAAGGGTGATCGCCAAGCTTGCAACAACTACCGAGGGGTGACGCTGCTCTCAGTGCTGGGCAAGGTCTTTGCTCGGATAATTCTTGATAAGGTTCACCACCATCTGCTTGAGCACCAGCGTCCAGAGCAGTCAGGCTTTACACTAAAGAGGTCAACGATTGACCGTATCCTTGCTCTTCGTGTCCTCACCGAACGCAGACGAGAGTTTCGGCAGGGGCTGCTTGCAGCCTATGTTGATCTCTGTGAAGCGTTCCATTCAGTGAATCGGGATGCCCTCTGGAGGATTCTTGGTCTTCGTGGGGTGCCACCACAACTAATCGATCTGATGTTTGAACTCTACTCTGTTACTAAGAGTGCTGTAAGATATAGTGGTACCATCTCTGACTTATTTCCAGTTGTTCCTGGAGTTCGTCAGGGGTGTGTATTGGCTCCCACACTTTTCAGCACTTGTATGGACTGGATTTTTGGGAGGATGTCAGAGAGATCAAGATGCAGTGCATTGTTTGGGAATGTCAAGATCTCTGACCTTGATTTTTCAGATGATGCAGTCATCTTTGCGGAGACTTTAGATATCCTTTTGGGGGCCCTCGAGGTGCTGAATGAAGAGTCGGCGCTGCTGGGATTATGGGTTTCCTGGGTCAAAACTAAGATCCAGGCTTTCAATGACATCTTGGATGCCGCTGTCCTGTCTGTGCCTGTTTGTGGTGAGGATGTTGAGGTCGTGGAGAGATTCACTTACCTTGGCAGTAATATTCATGTCTCTGCTGGCTGTGAGTCAGAGGTCAACAGACGTCTGGGTCGGGCCTGGGGGGTCATGGGTTCACTGGATAATGGGGTGTGGCGCTGCCGGTACCTGTGCGGGAGGATGAAAGTCCGAGTCTTCAGGTCCTTGGTGCTTCCAGTCTTGCTCTCTGGATGCGAGACTTGAACTCTGACCAAGAATCTGAGACGGAGACTTAATTCCTTTGGTACCAGGTCTCTTCGGAGAATTCTTGGCTATCGCTGGTCGGACTTTGTGTCCAACGAGCGGTTGCTGAGAGAGACTCAAATGAGATTTGTTACTTGCATAGTCCGTGAGCATCCGCTGCGGCTGTCTGGACATGTGGCTCGTTTTCCTGACGCTGATCCTGCTCACCAGATTCTCTCAGTGAGGGAGTTTCGTGAGTGGAGGAGGCCAATGGGCCAACCACTTGCCTCGTGGTTGCAGCAGGTTGATCGGCATCTCAAGGAGATGGGGATGGGCCAGGCATGTGCCTGGGGGATGGCCAGACAGAGGCCCCTGGAATACCGGTGGAAAGTGGACGCAGCGACGCGCTGTTCTGGCGCATGCTCCCATACCTGACCTGACCTGAGGTGCATCCGTTCAACAAATTACGTTAGCCATCCCTTATAATATGCCTGCTGTTGGCTTTATGGTTCGGGTGGTGGGGTTGACCTGACATGGTGAAGTGCCAGCTGTGGGTGCTACATCTCAGAGCATGCCATCCTTCAGGTGCCATTTCACCTGTCGCATACATGTTGATGTTGAAGCGCCCACTGTATACTCGAAAAGAGGAGGCAATTGTGTGCCGGTGCTTTGGACAACAATCCTCTGTTGGTGTGTTCACCATATGCACAATGAGTTGATGAAACTGAACAAACTCCAAAAAAGTTTTTGTAATGCCCATGACGAGTATTCTGATTCATTGCATTACCAAAGCCAGAAATGGGATTTTAATTGTTTTCGCTGGAGATATGTTGGAGTGAATCGGTCGGATATTACGTTGGTCGAGCATACCTTTCATGCCCTGAAGGACCCTGTGCCATCAGTGCTGCCTCTCTGATGAAATTTTGAAGGATATGTGGGGCAAGCTGTCCATATTAAAACTGTTCCCAGGTGTTTGTATCTGTTTGTGCATGTATACAGACACACGCGTTAACAAAAATCTCTGCTCTGTGAATCACCTACTACTGCTAGTGAGAGGTTGTGGATATGGTGCCAGCAAAATGGGCCAAATGGCCTCCTCCTGTGCCTCACTTTTATTGCACAAGGACAATAGGAAACATGCGTCATGGTGATCAATGCTAACATGGGAATGATTCATAAATACAATGATGTAGTTTGGCCTTTAACTTGTTTTCTAAGAATCATGATCTCATACTTGTATACTTCAGTCATGTGCTGCAGGAAGAGTTTCTGATCACCTCTTTTAAAAAATATTCAAAATTTCATTTATGAGTGACAGTTTCAGGAGACAACAGGGGACTTCAAATTCACGTTGCACATGCAATGCAATGTGGGAACCCGGGTGACGAGCCACCAGAGTTAAACTCTGAGTGTTCCATTTTTACTTACAATGGCTACGAACACGAGTTTCGATGAAAGAAATCCCGAAGAGTTGAAAATGGAAGAAATAAAGATCTGGTTGAAGCAGTGAGTTTGGCTCTGCAACTGGAATTGAAGCTGAATTGGTTACTACTTGAGTTGCCTTCACAGGCTGTTAGGTTGTCAATGTCACATCGAGTTGTCACACGTCATACGGTACCTGATCCACATGCCATTCACTTAATCGATCAATCGCGTGCTTTTTCTTTGTTCTCGAAGTTTTGAGACACCCAGAACTAGATACAGAAAACTTTGTTCTCCATTTGCTTACACAAGATAGTTGGACAGAGCAGCAGGATATATCCATGAAATTGGCATACCGCTATATTAAAACGTCTTTTTGACATTATTTATAAATATGTGAATCGTCGTGAAATTCCCAACTCAAATTCCTTTTCACCTTAAGTGAAACTCGATCGGTCATTTGGTGTCTTTCTTGGGGTTACCAACTTTCTTGGTTTTGGTGGAAATGTTGTTCCGAGATAGAATGGTGAGGAGGCATATAACTCTGGGGAAGGGTATAAAACAATTTCTCGAGTGATGAAAGTTCCCAAGAGCACAGTGAGCTCCATCATTAAGAAATGCAAAGAATATGGAACGACCCAGACTTTTTCTAGAGCTGGCCGTCTGACCAAACTTGGCAACCGGGCAAGAAGGACCTTGGTCAGGGAGGTGACCAAGAACCCAATGACCACTCTGACAGAACTACAGAGTTCATCGGCTAAGATGGTGGAACCTGCCGGTAGGATAACAGTTTCTGCAGTACTTCACAAATATAGGCTTTATGGGACAGTGGCCAGATGGAAGCCACTCCTGAGAAAATGGCACATGACAGTAATGGTTGGAGTTTGCAAAAAGGTATGTGAAAGACTCAGAGCATGAGGCCAAAGATTCTGTGTTCTGATGAGACGTAAAATGAAGTCTTTGGCCAGAATGCAAAGCGCTACGTCTGGCGGAAACTGAGCACAACTCATCACCCCATCCCAACCGTGAAGCGTGGTGGTGGGAGCATCATGCTATGGAGATGCTTTTGAGTGGCAGGGACTGGGAGACTTGTAAAGATAGAGGGAACAATGAATGGAACCAAATACAGGCAAATCCTTGAGAACCTGCTTCAGAGTGCAAAAGACCTTAGACTGTGGCAAAGATTTAGGTTCCAACAGAACAACGACCCCAAGCAGACAGCCAAAGCAACACTGGAATTGCCTCAGAACAAGAATCTGAAAGTCCTTGAGTGGCCCAGCCAAAGCCCAGACTTGAATCCCAAAAACATCTTTTCACTTTGTCATTGTGGGGTATTTTGTGTGTATCGGTGACGAAAAAAAAAACCCCAAAAATCTCAATTTGATCCATTTTAAATTAACGCTGTAACAGAACAAAATGTGAAATGGTCAAGAGGTGCGAATACTTCCTGAAGACACTGTATGTTGCACGGTCTTGGCAGGTGCAGTGGTCGAGGTAGATGAGGTTGTGCCTTGAAATGTATCTGAGGTTTTATTTATTTATATCCGGATAAATTTGATGGAAAAAACGTTTTCAAGTTTTATCCTTAAAATATATTTTTTTAAAACGATTGCTGGTTGATAATTCCTGAAGTTATTCCCCCATTTACTTCATTTATTTAAAACAATACCCCGTCGAGCAGAAATTGCAGCTTTGGTGAATTTCCTGGTGATGTCCTATCCTTGGAGGCAGCCGCGTCTTGTGTTTACAATTGCTATAAAAGACATGACGTCACAAGATGAAGTTGCCTCGCATAGACGACTGGGAGATTTTCTTACTGTGCAGTTTCTTGCTTATTGATGCATTCCTTTCACATAATCATGTGAATAATGTGTTGCCACTCATAGTCCTAAAGATCTCCTTTTTGTTTCATTTTGAGGGATCCATATTATATTTTACGCTCGGCTCTTTGAAACGACAACTCTTACAACTCGTTAATTTCACTCGTGCACCATGGTCTGCGCAGAGCGTCCGTTCGGCCAAAGGAGTTTCTTTCCTAGGTTTGCAATCATGGATGGATCCAATAATGGATGGATCCACTCCGATACAGAATTCTCAGCTGAAGGCGATTTCGGCAGGAATTATTCATTTGTTCAGTGTCGACGATAACTCACCTACTCTTCGTGGAAGACACTATGGGATCTTTAACATCCTCCATTTAATGTCGGTAGACAGGACGCCCAGTTTAACATACATGCAAGGCATGGAACACACATCGATGCCTCGCCCTGCATGTAAACACCGGGATGACAGTTTATACTTGGGGAGAGATTGAAACCCAGACTAGACAGCTTAAGTGTGCATACCTCGAGGCCATCCCGCCAGTGCCCTCTCATAACCGATGGCCTTTTATCTGGAAATTGCATGTGAAATGCCACCTGCACTGCATCCTCTTAACTGCATGACCTTGTGATGAAATGATAACATAAAAAGAAAGGCTCAGGTAGAGACTGTAAAATGGCGGAACCCCACAGGAGCACAACCAATTTGAGATTACATCTGAGAACAAAAGAACATGCATCCAACGCTTCATCGGCAGACTGACCTTCGACTGGGACTAAGCAGGACACATTTGCCAAGCCTCAAGGCACAAATGTGGATTTTTGTGCATTTTAGTAGGACATCGATTTGGGAACAAAAAAATGGACCTGTTCACCTTGTGGTTTTGGCACTTCTTGCAGAACTCGCACCGGAATTCTAAGCGAGGTCGTCTGTTTAACCGTTGCTTCCTGGTAATGTATGCACAAGCCTTTCGAGACTGTATAATTGTTTGACACATTTACAACAGCGGTGTGTTCCACTCTCTAGGCATCACACAGGAGTCCATCGAGAAAGCACGAACAGCGGCCGAACGCAAGTTGCTGCAACAACTTGAGGATGGAATGGACTGCCAGCAGAGGGATGATCAAGGAGGAACTCTGGTACGTGGAACACTCTCTGAAGCTTGGCACGATTCTTACACCGTGTGTCCTTGGTTAAATGTCTCCACCTCTGATCCGTCACCAGTTTTTACAGAATTCTCTTCATCTCAAGTCGCCACACAATGGCAGATGAGACTTTAAAGTGTTTCTTTAATCCCAGTATTTATCAATTAAGAACCTTTTCATTAAACTTTTCACGTTTTCCAGGCTGTTCCAACCTCAGGAGGTTTGCCGTTATTGAGTTAAAATGACATATGGCGTGTACACATTGCCAATTGTGTGCGACTATTGATCGTCTGCCCTTATTCTTTTATCCATTGCAAATGATTTATTCTTCAATTAATTTTGCTAAATGAAAATTGGAAATGCTTAAACTTGTAAATCCATAACATATTTACTTGGAATTTCCACTTTATTTTGCTCAGTGTGACTAAACATCCCAATAGATGTGTCCCAGGTGCTCACGCTCACATAATCAGACCTTCCCGATTGTCAGACCTCACGCTTGGTCGGGCTCGACATTGCTGACTTCGGCTGACCTTCCCTTTCTGCACATTTTGATTTTGTTGTTGTTGCAGAGGAAGATGAGACTGTCTTTTAGATATGTTAAAGTTCTTGGCCTTCATCGTGCTGGTGTATTTTTTTTTTTTTTACCCCGCGCATCCGAAGCGGAAAGTAGAGCTAAGCAATTGATTCATGTCCGTTCGTCTGTCTGTAAACGTCAGTTTATGATCGAGGAACAACTTATTTCAATTGATGTTTTATGATGAACACGAATCGGAGCATGAATCGGAAAATGAACCTGTGGATTCGCAGCACTGTACTTGATCCCTGAATTCGTCCCAATCACACATGCTGTTGTGTGACAAGGAGGGAGATAATATTTTTTACTGTTTGCCTGTCTGGTAGTGAAACAAAATTGAATAATCAGTCCAAACTAGAAACTTACTGTTTTTAAGGACTTTATAAAGGACACAAACAACAGGCACGAATAACTAATGTGACATGTTGGAGAGGGTGATGCAATGGATACTGCGTCAATGGCAGTAAAACGGTTTGTAAACTCTATAATTCATTTATTTATATGACTTTTACAATCTGTATTTCATTTCATTTGAATTATCTACTTGACCACGGTAAAACACAAATCAACTTCTTGTCACTTCTAAAAACCTCTTCCGTTTAGCAGGACTTGGGCATGTTAAATAGAGTGGTGTGTAAATGTGATGGATAACACTGCTTCAATATGACTAACCTTCCGGAATTTTTTTTTTTTTAATGATCCCTAAAATCATGACTGTTAAAATTGAAGTGTAAACTTAACACTGCACAGGGTAACATGTTCTATGAACTCTCTATTTTGTAATCTGCTGAAGTCCATTGCCGCATGCTGTCCGGCTGCTGGCAAATTGCTGTCTGTTATGTGTACGTCACAACGTCCTTTTCTTCAAAACGAGGCTACCGGGAAGAATTTTATCAAATTCATACTTGCATTTTCCTCCAAATTGTAAGTAGACTCAGTTATCACCACTGCCACTGAAGGTGGATTGAGGTTATGTTTTCACCCCTGTCTGTTTGTTTGTTTGTTTGTGATCAGGATATCTCAAAAAGTTATGGACAGATTCAGACGAAGCTTGGAAGACATGTTGAGTGTGTGACAAGGAAGAAATGATTCAATTTTGGTGAAGATCCGAATCCGGATCTGGATCTGATAATTTTTTAAGTGATTCTTCACCATTGAGTGATGGGGATAAACTGATATGAAGCACGATATCTCAAAAACTTGTGGACAGATTCGTATGAAACTTGGTGGACAAGTTGGGTGTGTGACAAGGACGAATTGATTCGATTTTGGTGAAGATCCGAATCCGGATCTGGATACAAGAGTTATTTAATTTTAAAAGTGATTCTTCACCTTTGAGAGATGGGGCCAAAAACTATATTGTACTGTATAGCTTGATATTTCAAAAATGTGATGGGCCCGATATGTTCTCATGGATCCGGCCTGTTCCTTCACCCTCTCATAGCGCGGCCCAGCGCAAGGCTCCCATCCTCAAGCGATCCTCCAACCCAAGCCTCCGAGTATACGGATTATAGGCGCACGCCACTACGCCCAGATATATATATATATATATATATATATATATATATATATATATATATATATATATATATATATATATATATATATATATATATATATATATATA
>NC_140968.1:29459696-29477196 GCF_056783735.1 Eptatretus burgeri | reverse complement strand
TATATATATTTCTATATATATATATATATTTCTATATATTTATATATATTTCTATATATATATATATATTTCTATATATTTCTATATATAGATATATATATTTCTATATATATATATATATATATATGTATATATATATATATATTGGTGGATGAGTTGGCTAGGTGACAAGGACAAGCCGATATATTCTGGTTAAAGTCCAGATCTGCATCTGGACTACCAGTGGGATACAAAACGTAAACTGTTCAGCAGAGCAGAGGTATGTGGCCTACTGAGTGCCATTCAAATTACCTCTGCCACCGAAGGTGGACAAAGGTTATGTTTTCACCAGTTTGTCTGTCTGTTTGTCGGTGAGGAGGATATCTCAAAAAGTTGTGGACAGACTCGGGTGAAACTTGGTGGACAGGTTGGATGTGTAACAAGGATAATCTCATTATATTTTGGTGAAGATCCAGAACTGAATATGGAGACTAGAATTTTAAAAGTGATTCTTCGCCATCGAGAGCTTGGGCCAAAAACTATACATAGCGCTTGGTCTCAAAAAGTTGCGCACGAATTATTACAAAACTTTGTGCATGAGTTGGTAGGTGATAAGAAGAAGCCGATTAGATTTTGGTTAAGGTCCAGATTCAGATCCAGCCTATGAATGGGATACAATTAAACATAAACTGTTCAGCCTGGTGGAGGTCTACACTCCACCTAATACTGTTCTAGTTACCCTAATTGAAGGAGAGGCTATTGCATTTGGGTCTGTTTGTCTGTTTGGTCTTTGCAAAATCGAAGATTTTTCAAGTATATTGGTCAGTCGATTTTGTTATTCTGTCTGTCTGTCTGTCTGTCTGTCTGTCACCTACAGGTCCCAATTTTAAATAGATCTTCACAAAACTTCACCACATGGTAGAGTTTGTCATAACGAAGAAGCCTATTATTTTTGAGGTCAGCATAGACCAAAAGGTCAACATAGGCCAAAGGTCAACAACTGAGGTGGGATTTCTAAATTCCTCAAATTTCATCCGATTGACTTGAAATTTGGAGAGGATATATATTTCAGGTCACTGAATTCAACCAGACAATTATTTTTGAGGTCAGCAAAGACCAAAAGGTCAACATAGGCCAAAGGTCAACAACTTAGGTGGGATTTCTAAATTCCTCAAATTTCATAAGATTGACTTGAAATTTGGAGAGGATATATATTTCATGTCATTGAATTCAACAAGCCATTTGTTTTTGAGGTCAACAAAGACCAAAGGTCAACATAGGCCCAAGGTCATAAACTAAAGTGGTATTGTTGTGGGGCCGGGTCTCGGTGGCGATCACGACCGCGAGATAGAGCAGTAGAGTCGGCTCCACCGAACACCTGGAATTTAGGTCGCACCTTTCGGATAAATCCGAAAGTACGGGTCCCTTACAGGACCATGAATCGCCAATAATTCGACCGCGTGGAGTAGGGTTAATTTGTACCTAAGTATTTGTACCAACTTCAAATGTACCTAAGTATCCAGGCGGCAAAGCTACCGGGGAATTCACACCCTCGGCAGGCCTCAAGTGGAACGAGCCGTTACCGTGCGTAACCCGAGCGGATGGTTCCCGAGGCCCGTCGGTCCAAATGTACAACTACGGCAACGGCCTTCCTAATTCCCATTCGCAGTGCGGCAAACCAATGATAGAAAGGACAAGGACAAGCTGGGACATTCAACAAAAGGGGTATTTATTTATAACGATAATCGGGGAGGGAACACAGAGCAGAGTTATAACCGAATAAAATCAATGCAACCAGTGTACAATAACATAAGCACTTAACAATTCTACTTGGGCAAGACAGGCCCGCACACAGACACGTACACCCAAAAAGAAAATGGACCCGCTGGGTCTTTATTTGGCTCTCCATCCGAAGAGGATAGTTCGGCTGAGAGTCAGAACGGCCAGCTACCTTGGCGCGAGCGTGTAGCTGGTTGTCCACACCTTTTCGGAGCTCCAGTCGCCAAAAGCACGGACCAGGGCAGCCGAACCCAGAGGAGGTGAGACGAGGTGATCTCCCTTGATGAAAACGGTCGACCGCTCGCTGCAACGCGCCAGACAAGACACCTCCGATGCGCGGGATGCAGTCCGCCGCAGACCCAGACAGACGCGCTTCGAGACACCCAGGACGCAAACTCTTCACGCTCATCCCGACAACCACTCCTCACGCTCGTCCTGACAACCACACTCTTCCTTTTCAGAAGGGAGGGGCTTCTTCTCCTGGCTACTCGCCTCCTGATTGGTCGGACCCATCGTGCGATTCCCTGGCCGTCTTCCATTGGACAGGCCCACGGTAGGCAGGGCAACTCCCACCCTTCTGGGTGGATTCCCGATCGGAGGCGTTTGTAGCTCCGCCTACCTCCTCACCTCCGGCCACGTGCGTAATGGCGATGGTCTTGAGTGGGGGACGGGGCGGGTGAGACGCCCGCTCCTTGCCGATTGGCCATAGAGGGACGCCATGCCCATGTTAGACTCCGCCCACGCACGCGCTCGCTCTCCTGCGAGCAAAGCCGAAAGCAGAGAGTTGTTGTTGTGAAAGCGATGATGGGTGTTGTTGTCATTGTTGTAAGTGATGTAAAGGAGAACCCTTATAGTGGAGCAACTTAGCTAAATATAGCATAACAATTGTGCATTTTGTGAGAAAAGCACCAAATTTGGCACACTAGTAGCCTATCATATTATGAACAGATTTGGATATTGGGCCATCTCAAATTCAGCTGCTGATGGCTGTGGCAGCCATTTTTCAAAATGGCCGCCAGTGGTTACTGTTATGACACATATCTGCTTTACTGGAGAGGAATGCAGGTTGATCGTGAAAGGTTATTTACTAATAAAGGTCAAATGATGGTCAAAGAAAGTAACAATTTGATTTGGTTGAGAAAAAAAAGTTAAAGTGGACGAATTAGTCTTATTAAGACACAGATTCTGAATGAAAACCAATGATAAACATTCATAGCACTATTGGCTTGGCACATGGTAGTAGAAGTGGTGTGCGTGCACATTGACCCCGGAATCGCCCACGGTTGAGTTGCCAGCTTATACTTGTTGACTCGGTTCATTGTTATTTTGTTCTGTGCCCCTTAGAGTTCTCTATGCTATCCCATTGTTAACCGTAGTTCATCAAGTTGAGTTTGGTTTGTGGGGTGCAGTTTGGTCATAGGATTATCTCAGTCACGGAATACCGGGTTACGAGGTTCTGCATGTATTTCCGTTCTGCCTTCACGGCGCCAGTTCCAGTTTGTTACTGAGTGAGGAAGTTCTCTCTTCGTACCGGCGTGTTGGCGAGATATCTTTACCATGATAACTCGTTAGTTTTCGGGTTATCTTCGTTCGATTGACGGCAATGCCAAACCATTTGTAAGTAGTTTTCCATTCTAGTTTCCATTTTCATGGCTAAGCAAATTTGTTTTGGTCAGTTTGTTGAGTAACCCTTCCGTTTTCTGAAACTGCGTTTTTATTGACTCTTACAGTCAATCGCAACACATCTCAGCACATCGGCTCGAAGTAACCTAAATATGGATGCTTTGAAGAGTTCTCCAATGCCCAATCAGAGGCTCCTGATACCACCAGCCTAGTTCTTGATGGGGCAGTTATTGTCCAGATGCTGAAGCCTGCGGTAGCCAAGAACTTTGATGACTATGCCCAGGATGTCTTCATACCGTATCTGTCAACAAAGCTTCAGACTGTGTCACTCCTGGACCTGGTCTGGGACCACTATGTTGCTGATTCACTGAAAGGCAGTGCAAGATCAAAGCATGGAAAAGGAGTGCATAGACGCGTGGTCGGAGCAGCAGTTATACCTGGAAACTGGCAGAACTTCCTCCGAGTGGACACCAACAAGACCGAGCTGTTCAAGTTCCTATCAGAAGCTATCTTCAGGTGGTTTGACCAGGATGACAAGCAGCTGGTTATCACTGATGGAGAGGCAGTCCTGAGCAAGCCACCGCTGCGAGACCTGGCCTTGCTCGCCCCATGCAGCCACAAAGAAGCTGACAGTCGAATGTTGTTGCATGCATCCCATACAGCCAACCATGGTCACCACAAGATACTGATCAAGACAGTTGACGCTGATGTTGTGGTGTTGGCTGTGTCAGTGGCCCGGGGACTGCAACCAGAAGATGAACTGTGGCTAGCATTTGGCACTGGGAAGAGTTTTCGGTACCTGGCAGCCCACAAAATAGCAGCTGGCCTAGGACCAGAGAACGCACAGGCACTCCCAATGTTTCACGCTCTGACTGGGTGTGACACTGTATCTAGCTTTGCTGGACATGGTAAGAAGACTGCTTGGACAATCTGGACCATTCTGCCAGAACTTACAGACGCACTGCTGAAGCTATCCTCTGCACCAAGTGACATACCAGACGATGTCATGCACACCATCGAGAGGTTCGTCATATTGCTCTATGACAGAACCAGCACGTGCAACGACATTGACAAGGCCCGGAAGAAACTTCGCGAAGAAGAAGAGCGTGCAGCTGATCCTGCCAACCAAGGCAGCTCTGGAGGAGCATGTGAAGAGGGCGGCCCACCAAGGAGGCCATGTGTGGGGTCAAACACTGCTACCAACGCCAGAGCTGCCTCCTCCATCCAGCTGGGGCTGGGTCAAGAATGACGAGGGGGTGTACGAGCCACACTGGACGAAGCTACCCAAAGCAGCCCACACCTGATATGAGCTAGTATCGTGCAAGTGCAAGAAGAGCTGTCTGAAGCGTTGCAAGTGCAAAAAGGCCGCACTTGAATGCACAGCTGTGTGTGTGTGTGTGTGTGTGTGTGTGTGTGTGTGTGTGTGTGTGTGTGTGTGTGTGTGTGTGTGTGTGTGTGTGTGTGTGTGTGTGTGTGTGTGTGTGTGTGTGTGTGTGTGTGTGTGTGTGTGTGTGTGTGTGTGTGTGTGTGTGTGTGTGTGTGAGAGTGCTCACAAAATCGAGAGAATATTAACAGAGCAGACTGTGTCACTGATTCAGAACATTTAAATCAGACATCTCTCGATCAATTTCTATGAATGAGATGTCGGTATCCATATGAATGAGACGCAGCCCATGATTTGTTTGCAACCACGCTCAACAACCACTGACTTTACATAAGCGATGTTGATATTTATATCAATCAGACGCAGCCCTTGATTCGTTTGCCACCATTCTCAACAACCAATTTCTATGAGTGAGATAGTCATCCGGTACAACAAATAATTAGCAGCCATCTTGCAAAATGGCGGCTATCTTTAAACTTGAGGTAGCTACAGGTTATGTTTTTCTTCATTGAGCTTTTAATAAATGTTCAAACCAATGTTAGAGTTAAATTATAGTAACCGTGAGCAGCCATTTTGGAAAATGGCTGCCACAGCCATCAGCAGCTGAATTTGAGATGGCCCAATATCCAAATCCGTTCATAATATGAGAGGCTACTAGTGTGCCAAATTTGGTGCTTTCCTCACAAAATGCACAATTGTTATGCTAAGTTGCCCCACTATTACTATCAAAAATAACTCCACAGCGCACGAACATTTAATTACCATTCGACATAGGGGACGGGACCCTAACTCGAAACACGTACTTACCGATAAAACTGATCTATAGGACCCGGCTGTTGTGTGCTCATGGCTTCCAGATTCGCAACAGTATTTCCAAAATCCTCAATTTTCATCCGATTGACTTGAAATTTGAAGAGGATTTCTATTTCAGGTCACTGAATTCAACTAGCCAATTATTTTTGAGGTCAATATAGACGAAAAGGTCAACATAGGCCAAAGGTCAACAACTTAAATGAGATTTCTAAAATCCTCCATTTTCATCCGATTGACTTGAAATGTGAAGAGGATTTATGTTTCAGGTCACTGAATTCAACCAGCCAGAAATTTTTAAGGTCAACATCGACCAAAAGGTCAACATAGGCCCAAGGTCAACAACTAAGGTTGTGCTTCTAAAATCCTCAATTTTCATCCAATTGACTTGAAATTTGAAGTGGATTTTCAGACCGGGTCACTTAATTCAACCACCAATTATTTTTGAAGTCAACATCAGCCAAGAGGTCAACATAGGCTGGATTTCTAAAATCCTCCATTTTCATCCGATTGACTTGGAATTTGAAGAGGATTTATATTTTACATCACTGAATTCAACTAGCCAATTATTTTTGAGGTCAACATCAACAAAACGGACAACATAGGCCAAAGATCAGCAACTTAGGTGAGATTTCTTATAATCCTCAATTTTCATCCGATTGACTTGAAATTTGAAGAGGATATATAATTCAGGTCCCTGAATTCAACCAGCCAATTATTTTTGAGGTCAACATAGGCCCAAGGTCAGCAACCAAGGTGGTATTGCTAAAATCCTCTATTTTCATCCTATTCACTTGAAATTTGAAGAGGAGTTGCATATTTGGTCATTGAATCGAACCAACAATTATTTTTGAGGTGAAATTTGTTTTATGGATTTTGCAAGTATCGTGCTCTGTACAACGTCTTCTTCTTTGTTTGTTTGTCTGCACAGAACTTTCGTGTTTTTCTCGACAACCGCTTGTCGGATTGAGACAAAATTTTCACCATTGGAGCGACTTCTCATACAGAATGTTTAATTGATAATTATGACATCATAGGTCACATGGTGTGGCCGCCATGTTGGAAAAACGGAAAAACTATGGACCTCTGTATCTCTGAAACCGCAGCAAGGAAAAAAATTAAACTTGGCATGTGGCAAGTAAGTACTCATGGGGAATGAGTGTGATTTTTTTAATGATATCATCGGTGCCTTCGTTATGACGTTATAATTGCAAATGTAGAATGCTACATCTGATCAGTATGAAAATTTTTGAGTGTCATCTTGGGATAAAATGGTCCACAATTATTTTTTGACGACGTCATCGTTCACGTGATTTGGCAGCCATATTGTTTTTTAAAAAAACAACATTCAAAAATCTTCTTCACTAAAGTGACTGAACATATCAAGGCGAAACTTTACATGTATGACTGCCTATCCATGAGGAACAAAAGGTTCACACTTATGATGTCGTATGTCACATGATTTGACAGACATTGGATTTACCCTAAAACTAAGAAAAATATTTTCCAGAATGGCTGGACAGAACGAGGGAAAACTTCACACATGTGTTCCGGAAGGCATGGGTGTACAAGTTTGTCGAGGAATAATTGATAGGTCACATGGTTTGGCAGCCATATTGGATTGAAGAAAAATATTAAATAATGTTTTCTCTGAAGCCGCTTCATCAACTGACATGAAACTCCACAATTATGACGTAGTCGTGATGGGTAATACATGTTTTAAATTTCAACGTGATTGGATGCATGGTCTGGCAGCTCGAATTATGTAATTTTTTGATGCGGGTTCTTTTTTTTATTATTATTATTATTATTATTATTATTATTTTATTCTTCTTGAATAAGGCTCACTTGGCTGTGCCTGAAACCCGAATCCTATCCAGGCTTCTCCTGATGATTTCATCTTTGCTTTTTGCTTGTTTGGGTTCCTTTTTATTACCGTACTCCAATGCAGGACTGGTACCTATTTGGTCTTCTATTTGATTTGAATTGAATTTATTTTAATTCCATTCAAAATTCAATTGAATAATAATTTTTAAAAAACGTCATGGGTCAGGGTCAGGTGTCCAATCAAAGCAGGGTTGCATTAAAGCGGGACGTCTTGGTACCCTGTCATCACTGCCAGCAGTTATAAAGTGGCAGTTCTAATTATGTCTGTTATTAATTATGCAACGCACCAGGACACAAACGCCACACAAAACTACACGAACACCATACAACACATGGCGAGGGTCTGCGATCTCTGATTTCTCTTTTTGTTGTTCAGTACTGTATTACCTTTGAGTGAATGTCGGCATGTAGATTAAGCGTGAACGTGTCATTTTCAAAAATTCAATCCAAACCCAAAAAGAAAATACACACCATTCCCCCGCTCCGGTGTATGGAGGTTTGAATAGGGGCTGGTAAACCGGCCGCTAGGGTACAAAGGGTTAACCTACACGTCACAATATATGACAGGTAACTCTGGCAATGGAATGACACAACAGGTGACGATGTACAAATGGAGAAGCAGGAAAACATTTCGGGGGTATTAATTTTCCTGGAAACAGGCATAAAGGAGAGTTTAGGAGAGTCGAAGAAAAGGGCATGCATACTGAAGGACAAGTCGTGTGAGGATTAATGGGGGAGGAAAGGAAACACAAGCAGCACATACCTGTCAACACTTCCTGGTTGTCTTTCTATTGTTCTTTTCTGATTTTAGAAAAAAAAAACCCTTTAGCATTACCCTTTAGAATGCTTTGTAATTACACATGGTGGGTTAGAAAGGTTCTTTTCTTCATTTTTTAGGGACGGATGGATGGACTGTTGGAAGGAAGCTTCACTGCTTAAAAATTAACTTACTGTGTGTGGATGTGTGCTTGGGACGAGATTCCGTACAATTTGTCAAATTCAGAGCCAAAGTACTGTACTGCTAAACTGCAGGTTCGTGTTTCGATTCATGTTCCCCTTTCACGTTCTCGCATTCAAAATGTAAAATTCAATTGAAGGGAACTAGTTCTTCGATCATAAACTAACGTATGTTGGCAGACGGACAGATAGAACGAACCAATTGCTTAACCCCACTTTTCGCTTCCCACACCCATGGGGTAGTAAGTTTTATTCAAATGTTTGGATTAGAGGGCAGCATCCATACCACAACCATCTATTGGCTTTCATGGGGAAATGGAGGAGCAGTTTGATGGTGTCTTCGTTGGTACAAAGGAGGTTGTAAAGCAAATGGGATGCTTAAAGAAGATCAAACTCACGGGGGGGGGGGGGGGAGACAAGGAAGTTAGCACAGCACTGGTCACATATCCATTTAACAATTCGCTGTTGTCAAGAAAGGTACCAGCGGTTTGGGAGATTGCAAATGTGCTTCCGACACTCCTAAAAGGATCAACGAAAAGGTAAAAAAAATGATGGTTTGGTCAGGTTAAGTGAAGTAATGATGAGAAAGTTTGAAACTATCAAACAGAAATTCTAGCAGTGGGAGATTTCTGGAAGTCACATCTGGAACGACTTGATAGAATTTGCGAGAGTCACTGCTGGTTCATGAAAAGCAGATGGTGCTGAACTCATCCAATGGAATTTAATTGATGAAATGGGATGAGTGGGTGAAGGTATTGGTACCGGTCGGTATCTGTGAGTAGTTATTTGGAAAGCTTTTGATAACATTCCATAGCTCGAAGGGTACTCGGTAGAGTGCATACCTCCACCACATAATGCATGATCCACAAGAACATATCAGGCCCAATACATTTTTGAAATATCATTACATATGTCGTTTTTGGCCCCATCTCTCAAAGGTGAAGAGACACTTTCAAAATTAAATAATTCTCGTATCCAGCCCAAAATCGAATCAATTCATCATGGTCACACGCCCAACCTGTCCACCAAGTTTCATCCGGATCCGTCCACAATTTTTTGAGATATCCTGCACACAGACAGACAAACAAACAGACAGAGATGGGTGAAAACATAACCTCCTTCACCTTCGGTGGCGGAGATGAGAAGGTGACCTCGATAAGGTAAGTGGTGGCATTGGAGACGTTTTAAATTTCGATGGAGAGTTGGTTCAAACACAGGAACAGCATTATTTCAGGGTGAAAGAAAGTACCTAAGCTTGGTATTAGCTTAGCAGTTAGGGTGGCTGGTTTGGGGTCTTCAGCTCCTGAGTTCAAGCCCCTGTTTCCCGTTTAATTAACACCAGGTGGGGTTGACTCAGCCTGTTCATCCTTCTGAGGTTGGCAAAATGAGCACCAGTGTACTGGTAACAGGGGCATCAGTGGCATAGCTACGCCTTGAGTCAATGATGTTTCCTGCAGCCTTGTGCCGCATACCGAGGAGTAGTAAGTACCTATAAGGACTTGACTCCACTACAGTAGTTCTGAAGACATTACAATTTGTACGCAGACATTCTATTTAGAAATGCTAAATATAAATTGTTTATGTGAGCCTTCAGATAACCAAGTGTATAAGATAAATATCATTGAGGAGAATAAACAAATTATTGCATCGTCTTTAGGGAAATGGCATGGGAAGAGGCAGATGGAAGTAGAGAGGTGTAACTGTAAGGTAATGAGAATTGGCAAAATAAATGATCCGTTCCGGCCTCCGGGTGTACGCAGCATGCGAATGTCGGTGGCATAGTTTCCTGGAAGACAATGCTCTGCCACTGATACGACGCACCCCGTACATTTGGACAGGAGTTTTGTATTTGGCCTCGCCATGCAAGAGACACCGTGGGATCTTTAACTTCTACCAGCAAGCGAAGCTAGCAGACGGGTATCCCAGTGCGACGTCTCATCCGATTAGATATCTTGAGACAAGGACGCTCCTCCGAGATATCCCGCCAACGCACAGAAACGAGGCTTTGCAGTACGGTATATCGACCAGGAGAATGACCTGTGAGTATTCGTGGGGCAGATACCCAAACGGGCAGTCCATTACGAAATTGCAGTAGTTCGGGCAAATTGGCTTTTCGAATGCTTTGAGTGGGTTTGTGTTGTATCTATGTAGTGAAGAGTAGCGCTGGCAATTATACCAAAGTGTGCTTCGGCTGCAGCTGGAATACTCCGTTTGGTTCCGGTCATCTTCTTAGGGAACACGTGCATTCTGGAAGGTTCGACGGATTGTTTCTAGTTGCACAAGGTTTGGTTATGAAGCAAACTTTCAGGAAATCGTGGTTTTTATTGTGGGGATTATCTGGGGACATGATTGAAGCATTTAAGGCGTTAAAGTTTTTTTTATAAAGTGAACACCTGTAGATTTTTTTTTTTAATTGATAACTTCGACAAGGGCAACTTTACAAGCTGATAATAAAGAAAAAGAGCCAGAATAGAAGGAGTGGATTTTCTTTTCTTTATTTTTACTCGGAGTGAAGTTAGCTTGTGGAAAAGCTATGACACAGAGATATAGAAATCAGAACCCAATTGAGTTTAAAATAGTTAGATAAGTACTAAGAGGAAAAAAAAAAAACAATAGATAGATCACCAGGAGGTGTTCACAGGTATGTGCTGCTTGTGTTTCCTTTCCTCCACATTGATCCTCACATGACTTGTCCTCCTTCGGGACGCGTACCCTCTTCTCCGACTTTCCTACCCCGTCCTTTATGCCTGTTTCCAGGAAAATTAATATCCTCCAAATGTTTACCTGCTTCTCCATTTGTACATTGTCACCTGTTGTGTCGTTCCATCGCCATAGTTACCTGTCATATGTTGTGATGTGTCGATTAATATTGGATTTGTGATGACAGCCTTCATTGGCAGAGTAACCTTTCCATACATTTTACTTTTCCTTGTATCTTCTTGTAATCTGGCGTGCACACTCATCCTGGAAACAAACTACCATGAACATGATTTCATCAGGGGAGGTGAAGGGCAATCTTGGGTAGTTTTACCAAGGGGCATAACGAACAGTGAAATTTTAATTTTATGTTTACTTGGTTGCTCAAACGTCTGGGCGTTTTGGTAAAGCCTTTTCAACATATTCCTACAGGGTGGTGCAGATGCAGTGCGCTTACCTTTTGTGTTGTCTCGTCCGGGTTTGAGTACCGACCCGATTATTTACTGTGGGATCAGTGCTGCACAGGCAAGGTGTTGCATCACAAAGTACGCCGTCCCATGGATGGACGTTAAGCTGGGTGTCTTGCCTGCAAACAATAGTTGATGGACATTAAAGAACTTTTGCGAAGAGTAGTTGGAGTATTGCCAGCACCCTGATAAAATTGCACATTACTGCCCAAGTCGGCTCCAGTCAAGTACCAGGCCTGACCATTCGGTCCGTGAAAGACTTGAGCCAAGAACTTTTCCTTGCTGACCACATAAGAAAGTGGAAATAATTGAGGTAGTAGTAGTAGTAGTAGTAGTAGTGGTCGATGTAGATGATGATCATGATGATGATGATAATGATAGTTGGAAAGTCATTGTCCCAGTTACCAGAATAGATGCTTTTGAGTTTGACGAGACTGTGTGGCATTGGTGCGACTTGGTGTCATAAACACAATGGAGCTAGAGTTCTTTTGTTTGCAGTTTTTCTCATTGATATGAAATATTAACATCCAGGTCAACAGTTGTATGAGAGATATTTCGGGAGTACAATCAGAATGTTAATATTTTTTAGGTGTGAAACATAATGGGGTGTACTTATCTGTCGATAGGTGTTTAAACGTGTGATTAAGAGAACCAAATAATTCATACTTTAATCTCCCCTTTTATATTATAAACACGACTATTTCCCAAGGTATGGCATGATGATAATTTCAAGAGGTCAGTTATTTTGTTGTTTTTAGTCATATTTCTTAATAACGAGCACATTGTACTCAGATAGAGTTTAAATACGTCGCAAAAGGCCACAATGCAGTGCAAACACCATTACCCATTGGGCAAACACAAATGCCCGCTGCGGTGGTCACCATGGGCTGTGAGTTTTTATTTTGACATTTTTCTTCTGGAAATCGCATGTGTGTCCCTTAACTCTTCTTTTCAGAAGTTTCGTTTTGTTGGGTAGTCGATCGAGTCGAAAAAAAAAATCTCAAAATTTTTTTTCTACCCTTATTGTCGGGTTTTGTGTGTGTGTGTGTGTGTGTGTGTGTGTGTGTGTGTGTGTGTGTGTGTGTGTGTGTGTGTGTGTGTGTGTGTGTGTGCGTGCGTGCGTGCGTGCGTGCGTGCGTGCGTGCGTGCACGTGCGCGCGCGCGCGCAACGCGAGGCTCCACAGCACAAACCAGCAAACCGATTTCGATGAAACTTGGTGAACAGGTGCCATATGGGCTGGGAGTGTGCGCGTTTGAGTTTCGTTGCTAAGCAACCACCCATTGCCTAGCAACGGGACTTTGAAATTTTTGAAAAATCATTAAAAAAAATTGTTTTTTCGAAAATCAAAAATCGGCTTTGAGGCTTTTATGCGCACTATAATCAACCTATTTGTCAAAAATTTCCAGCCGGATCCTATGAAAACTGTCGGAGAAGATAGACTTTGAATGAACCCTGGTCGAAAACAATAAAAAACTGAAGTTCGTTATATCTCAGAGACTATGAGTTAGATATACATGAAACTGGTATGGTAGGTTCATGGTATGTCCTAGTTATGTGTGAGAAATAACCGTTGCTATGGATCCCTCCGTTGCTTAGCAACGGCCGAAAAACCTCTAAATGTGGGGGTATTTTAACAAAAAAACAATCTGCAGCATTAACCCTTGAAGCTGGAATCATGAATTTTCTTGTGCTTAATCCTCAGGTCATTCCCCCATCGAACGGGCACATCGCGTCAGGTTATATTGGGTAGGTGACTACCCATGTCCGCCTACCGGCTTGTTGAACTTTTTGTTAGTTTTTTGTTAATATTGGTTTTCTCTTCGTCTGTCCGTTCGTCCATCCCACCTGTGGTTTTCCAGACTTTTTTCCCCGAAACCCTTTAACATATTCAACTGAAACTTGGTAAATGGCTTCATTATGATAAGGTACAGAATAAATTCGACTTTCAGGGCGTTTCATCAATTTTCACAGACTTTTGTCCTTTTTGGACTTAGAAAATATCACATATTATACATGGGTCAGTGTTCAGCTGCCCTGATTCCACCCCCACTGCTTTTGCACCCATTGGTTGGACAGCCGGCCTGCCTCGACCCCAATAAAATCATGGGCCACCATTTACATGAAGCAGCACAGATCGGCAGGCCTCAAGCTTTAAACCTCGATTAAGCACTTAACCCTTAGACCTGGGTGTTAGTCCATGGCCCAGTGCAATTCGAATGATCCCATGTATATATGCACATAAGCCGTACGCATGTTTTTGCTTCCTGTATGTACATGGGGTTATATTTAATGTGAAATAGGCAAAGCCCAGAAATGAATGAAACACGGTGGATTAGAGAGTTTCTTCTTCTTCATTTTTGTTCCCGTATCGGCTCGAGCGTGCGTTAAAGAAAACGAATTTTTATCTCTGGTTTCTTATCGTCGTCATCTTTATTGGTTTCTTGCCTGCAAAAGATATCAGTAAATGAAAATTGCTTTTCCTTTAAATTGCCAAATGGACCGAAACATAGTGGGTTATAGGGTTTCTTCTTCTTCTTCTTCATTGTGACCAGTAGGGGATGGACATGTATTGCAAAGCAATTCTCACTCTTGTTGACTATGGTTTGTGTTCCTTCGGCCTAATGACAGACATTATTAGCTTTGGCATAAAAGTCAGATTTAAATAGAGAGAAAATGATGCGTATAGGATTTTATAACGTCATCTGAGGATGTGCTACCCTGCTGCCCTGACACTCATTGTCACAGTAAAATCTGTGAGGTCATTCATTCATTCATTCGTGTGCTTCACATGATTGCTGTGTTTTGCATAATTGCTGGGTGCATGGGTTTGCCACTGACGCATTTCCTTGGCAGGTTAGAGCAGGAAATTATTTATCCAGTGTCGCCGGCGACAACTCTCCTACTCTTCAATATAAACACCGTGGCATCTTTATCAACCATTGCTGACGGAGGGGAGGCACGGCTTAACGTCCCTCTGATGGATGACATAAACAATGAGGCCTCGCCCTGCATGCCAAACACCAGGATAACACTTTATAGCTGGGTCCAGATTTGAACGTAGGCCAGATAGATAGCTCAAAGTCAGGTACACATACATCTTGGCTATCCTGAAGCGGAAGCAAAGCAAGCAAGAAATCAGAAAATAATTAGTGAGAGTGTTAAACAATGTAAAATAATGAAGCACAGGTTAAATTGTATTTTGTTTGCATTTCCCAGCATGATTCATCATGTACTGAGCTCACGACATGCATCGTGCTGCCTGCCCTCTCTGATGGCTCCTCATTTGCACGAGATCAAACTCGTGAATGGAAAAAGTACACGCATTGCACAAATTGGAAAGAAAGAAGAGAGAAAAATTGCTTTTCGTCACGTCTTTATAACGAGTCATTCACTCACTTCACAAAACCAGTTGATACCTCACAAAGGGCCCTCACACCGGCATTCAATCAATTATATTATAGCCGGACAGTCACCCAGCACAATTCTGCTGCTACGCTGCCTGGTTTATCATCCCTTGAAGGAGAACAGAGGAATCAAATAATGGAGTTGTTGGGCACCACTTCTCATAAGCCCCACTTTTGCAACCACACTCACTATGAGTGAACGTTATGTGCGTATAAAGATGTCTGGAGGGAGTCGTGCAAGTTGCAGCCTTTAAGGCCAAAGTCGGAAAGTGAAACTGAAATGATGTCAAGTGTCATCATCTTCAGCGAGTGTCATCAATAGACTGTCGGTTTCTTTTTGCTGACTCGCGTACTCAGAAACATTTGATGCATTTGCTTTGAACTTCTCAAATCTGCTCAACTTGTTCTTCCTTGTTCTTCCTGCAGCTGCACGTGGCCGCCGCCAATGGGTTTGCACGAGCGATTGAGAAACTGCTCGAGCGAAGCCTTGCTTTAAAAGCACGTGACAATGATGGATGGGAGCCGATCCATGCAGCCGTGTACTGGGGCCAGGTTAATTATCTCATTCATCAATGCATTCAATCCTTCGCTTATTTCTGTCTTGCTATTGTTTAGGATTAAAATAGAATGCCACTGACGCCGTGCCGCTAGCATAGCACAGGTGCTTGTCAGGTAGCGGCTGAGATCCTTGGCTTCCAACATTGCAAGCTGTTCCAACATCACAATCAAATATGTCATACCAAAGATTTTAAAAATTGAACGTGCTGCTTCCTTGCTTGACGCTCAGTGTTTAAAAGGATAGAGCACGTAAAAACAACTGTAATCTTGGTAATAATAGAACATACTTTGATGGGCCTAATGGCCTCCTCCTGCATTAAGGTTCCTTGAAAGAGAACTCGTATTATTATTTTATAATCAACAGGCCGTTGATCGAGGTAAGCCAATCATTGTGGGAAGCGAGGAGAAGTTGACTTTTCAAGCAAAAGAGGCTCAACACCTAAAACGGAGGCTTATTGTCACCTCTCATGAGAGTTGACATACCTCGATCAACTTCCTGTTTTATTTCATCCATCGTTCTACCTTATGTGCCCCGCAGAACAACGCTAACCTTCGTGCTTACGGTTGGTTTTCCATTCTACCATGGAACATTAACAGATTGTCACAATTATAGATCTAGACAACATGGCCATGCCCTCCTGAATTGATGCATCCAGCAGACAAAAATGTGTAATTGACGACTCGATAGATTGCCTGCACATCTCACAGTAACTATAGTACTGCAGTATTTGAGAACTGGCTAATGCTCCCATGGAACCTCCCAAGGTATGGTCCATCTTAGGGTAAAAAAAAAATTGGGTGTGATTGTGTAACAGCAGTAATTGGTCTCGAGAAAGGTTGGAGGTTCATGGTTTACTACTCTTTCACTAATGAATGCATTATCTCCTTAGCTTCACGCAGTTGAGGTTCTGCTGGCATATGGAGCCAGCTTGAAGTCCAAAACCTATGCTGGCGAGACGCCGCTTGGTAAGTTGCACAAAAACGGAACCTTCTATCAGTTCTTTTTTTTGTCACAAATGATTCTGTCGATGTTCACAGTGAATGATTTCCATGTTGTTCACATAACAACCTTTGATTGTGCCGATATCGAGCCGGCTGCAATCGACGAATCAGTCGGTTTGACGCCGGGTCGCCCGTAACAACAAGCGCGGTTGCATTTCCCTACCGTAAGGCTCCCACTTGAGGAAATGCTTCACAGTTTGTTTTTTTTTCCACCTGCCGAGAAAATGGCCTACACGGTGATGTCTGTCGAAATGGCCGCCTTTCGGAAACAAACAGCAAGCTGTGCGAATCGCCCGCTGCCTGTTCGCAAAATGTCTGGAATAATCTCTCTCGAGTGCGGTTTACTAGAGCACATCTTATGGCGAGATTGAAAATGCTGAAAAGTGTCCCCCCCCCTCCCACCCCCTACATCGTATGGGATGAATTGAGGAAAGAGGTCATTGTGCCATTGTTCTGTACCTGTTGAATGGTGGGTAAAAATAAACTTGGCACATCTTCTCCCCTTCCTTGGGAGTCCATGATGGCAAGCTTTGATTCGTTGCTTGAGTTAATCAAAAGTTTCCATTCAATCTATGGGAAAAAGAAGCTCTCAATCAAAACCCCCAAATTACTCATTCATGTCAAGTGATTGCACTGGTAGTTGGGGGAAAGGAGGGTGGGGAGGATGGAGGGGAACAGAGGTGGCTCAGGACCTTGGAGGTTTTCTGTTGTATATGGCAATGGGTTTCCTGTCGGCACTGTCGATGCCGGTAACCTGTCGAGCTTACACCTGAACTCCATGTCCCCTTGAATTGCTGATGCTGCACAACTATAAACTCTGGAGTGATGCTTGATTGATTGAAAATAGAAGGAAGTCTCAAAGGACGAGGGTACAAATATGGTTGTGTTTTGGGTGTTCCGACTCACCAACTCTCCGTGTGACCTGTCACCATGAGTGATGCTTTGGCAGGTA
>NC_140968.1:29449696-29454696 GCF_056783735.1 Eptatretus burgeri | reverse complement strand
TCGCCCCTCTCACTTTGTCTCCAAACCGTCCTACCAGCGCTGTCCCTCTAATATACTCATTCCTTATCCTGTCCATCCTCGTCATGTCCAACGAGAATCGCAGCATCTTTAACTCTGCCACCTCCAGCTCCGCTTCCTATCTTTTTGTTAGTGCCACCGCCTCCAAACCATACAACATAGCTGGTCTCACCACCGTCTTATATACTTTCCACTTCACTCTAGCAGCTACCCTTCTGTCACAAATCACTCCTGCAACTCTTCTCCACGCACTCCATCCTGCCTGCACTCTCTTTTTCACTTCTCTCCCACACTCTCCGTTACTTTGGACAGTTGATCCCAAGTATTTAAACCCATCCACCTTCCCCACCTCAACTCCTTGCAACCGCACCATACCACCACCCTCCCTCTCATTTACGCACATGTACTCCGTCTTACTCCGACTGACTATCATTCCCCTTCTCTCCAGTGCGTACCTCCATCTCTCAAGGCCCGCCTCAGCCTGCTCCCGACTCTCTCTACAGATCATGATGTCATCCGCGAACATCATAGTTCATGGGGACTCCAGTCTGATCTTGTCCGTCAACCTGTCCATCACCATTGCAAACAGGAAAGGGCTCAGAGTCGATCCTTGGTGCAATCCCACTTTTACCTTAAACCGGTCCGTCATTCCTACCACACACCTCACCGCTGTCACACTGTCCTCAAACATATCCTGCACGATCCTCACATACTTCTCCACCACTCCCGACTTCCTCATACAATGCCACAACTCCTCTCTTGGCACCCTATCATAAGCTTTCTCTAAATCCACAAACACACAATGTAACTCCTTCTGGCCTTCCCTCTACTTCTCCATCAACATTCTCAAAGCAAACATCGCATCAGTGGTAATCTTTCCTGGGATAAACCCATATTGCTGCTCACAGATCATCACCTCTCTTCTCAACCGAGCTTCCACTACTCTTTCCCACAACTTCATGGTGTGGCTTAACAACTTTATCCCTCTGTAATTTCCACAGCTCTGCACATCACCCTTATTCTTGAAAATCGGAACCAGTGCACTTAATCTCCACTCCTCCGGCATCCTCTCACTTTCCAAGACTTTATTAAACAATCTGGTTAACAACCCCACTGCCATCTCTCCTAAGCACTTCCATGCCTCCACTGGTATACCATCTGGGCCAACCGCCTTTCCACTTTTCATCTTCTTCAAAGCAGTCCTCACTTCATCCTTACTGATCCACCTCACTTCCTGATTCACTATCTCCACCTCTTCCAACCTTCTCTCTCATTTTCTTCATTCATCAACTCCTCAAAGTACTCCATCCACCTTCTCAACACACTCTCCTCGCTCGTCAGCACATTCCCATTTGCGTCCTTTATCACCCTAACCTGCAGCACATCCTTCCCAGCTCGGTCCCTCTGTCTTGCCAATCGGTTTTAATCCTTTTCCCCTTCTTTTGTATCCAACTTCTCATACAGCTCGTAATATGCTTTTTCCTTGGCCTTTGCCACCTCTCTTTTTGCCTTTTGCCGCCACTCCTTGTACTCCTGCCTACTTTCTTCATCTCTCTGACTATCCCACTTCTTTTTCGCCAACCCCTTCTTCCTTATACTTTCCTGTACTTCCTCATTCCACCACCAAGTCTCCTTATCTTCCTTCCTCTGTCCAGATGTCACACCAAGTACCTTCCTAGCTATCTCCCTCACAACTTCTGCTGTCGTTGCCCAATCATCCCACCCATCTTTACCACCATCCAACGCCTGTCTCACCTCCTCCCTAAATTTCACGCAACAGTCTTCCTCCTTCAGCTTCCACCATCTGGTCCTTGGTTCATCCCTCACTCTCTTCCTCAACCTCACCCTCAAAATCATCCTACAGACCACCAATCGATGCTGTTGAGCTACACTCTCCCCTGCCACCACCTTACAGTCACTAATCTCTTTCAGGTTGCATCTCCTGCTTCAGATGTAATCCACCTGTGTGCACTTTCCTCCACTCTTGTATGTCACCCTGTGTTCCTCCTTCTTCTTGAAATAGTATTTACCACTGCCATTTCCATTCTTTTTGCAAACTCTACTACCATTTGCCCTTCCACATTTCTCTTGTTGAGATCGTACCTACCCATCACCTCCTCATCCTCTTTATTCCCTTCCCCAACATGCCCATTGAAATCTGCTCCAATCACCACTCTTTCATCCTTGGATACACTCTCCACCACTTCATCTAACTCACTCCAGAAATCTTCTTTATACTCCATCTCACACCCCATATGTGGGGCACATGCACTGATGACATTCATCATCACCCCTTCAATTTCCAACTTCACACTCATCACTTGGTCAGACACTCTCCTCACCTCCAATACCCTCTTGACATAATCTTCCTTCAGGATTACCCCGACACCATTTCTCCTCCCATCCACACCATGGTAGAACAGTTTGAAACCACCTCCAATGCTCCTAGCGTTACTCCCCATCCACTTGGTCTCTTGTACACACAGTATGTCCACCTTTCTTCTCTCCATCATATCAGCCAACTCTCGCCCTTTGCCAGTCATCGTCCCAACATTCAGAGTTCCAACTCTCACCTCCACACTTCTACCCTTCCCCCTCACCCACTGCCTCCGGAGTCGCCTTCCCCGTCTCCTTCTCCTCCTTTGCCCAGCAGTAGCACAATTTCCACTGGTACCCTGCTGACCACCGGTACCGGTGGCGGTCGTTGGTAACCCGGGCCTCAACCGATCCGGTATGGAAATTCGTTTTGTGTCCGCATAATGATTTGGCATAGGTTTTTACGCCGGATGCCCTTCCTGACGCAACCCTGGTCGCCTCTTACGACACGCAGGGATATGGTACACCTATTCTAACCAGGGCATGTATATATATATATATATATATATATATATATATATATATATATATATATATATATATATATATATATATATATATATATATATATATCTTCTTCTTCTTCTTCTTTCGGCTGCTCCCGTTAGGGGTCGCCACAGCGGATCATCCATTATGATCCGCATTGTGATTTGGCACATGTTTTACGCCGGATGCCCTTCCTGACGCAACCCTGGTCGCCTCTTACGACACAGGGATATGGTACACCTATTTTAACCGGGGTATACACCGGCCCAGTATACTGGTACTCATTTCGCCGACCTCGGAAGGATGACAGGCTGAGTCAACCCCCTGGTGTATTAATTCAGTGGCTCACCGGGGCTTGAACTCAGGACCTCTTGGATCCCAAGCCGCTGCCCTAACCACTGCGCCAACACCAGGCTATCTGTACATATATATATATATATATATATATATATATATATATATATATATATATATATATATATATATATATATATATATATATATATATATATATATATATATATATATATATATATATATATATATATATATATATATATATATATATATATATATATATATATATATATATATATATATATATATATATACATATATATGGAGAACAAGTATTTGATACACTGCCGATTTTGCGGGTTTTCCCACTTACAAAGCACGTAGAGGTCTGTAATTTTTATCATAGGTACACTTCAACTGTGAAAGATGGAATCAAAAACAAAAATCCTGAAAATCACATTGTATCATTTTTAAATGATTAATTTGCATTTTATTGCATGAAATAAGTATTTGATACATCAGAAAAACAGAACTTAATATTTTATACAGAAACCTTTGTTTGCAATTACAGAGATAAGACATTTCCTATAGTTCTTAACCTGGTTTGCATAGACTGCAGCAGGGATTTTGGCCCACTCCTCCATACAGATCTTCTCCAGATCCTTCAGGTTACGGGGCTGTCATTGGGCAACACAGACTTTCAGCTCCCTCCAAAGATTTTCTATTGGGTTCAGGTCTGGAGACTGGCGAGGCCACTCCAGGACCTTGAGATGCTTCTTACGGAGCTACTCCTTAGTTGCCCTGGCTGTGTGTTTCGGGTTGTTGTCATGCTGGAAGACCCAGCCACGCCCCATCTTCAGTGCTCTTGTTGAGGGAAGGAGATTGTTGGCCAAAATCTCACGATACATGGCCCCATCCATCCTCCCCTCAATACGGTTCAGTCGTCCTGTCCCCTTTCCAGAAAAGCATCCCCAAAGAATGATGTTTCCACCTCCATTCTTCACAGTTGGGATGGTGTACTTGGGGTTGTACTCATCCTTCTTCTTCATCCAAACACGGCGAGTGGAGTTTAAACCAAAAAGCTCTATTTTGGTCTCATCAGACCACATGACGTTCTCCCATTTCTCCTCTGGATCATCCAGATGTCATTGGCAAACTTCAGACAGGCCTGGACATGCGCTGGCTTGAGCAGAGGGACCTTGCGTGCGCTGCAGGATTTTAATGCATGACGGCGTAGTGTGTTACTTATGGTTTTCTTTGATACTGTGGTCCCAGCTCTCTTCAGGTCATTGACCAGGTCCTGCTGTGTAGTTCTGGGCTGATCCTTCACCTTTCTCATGATCATTGAGGCCCCACGAGGTGAGATCTTGCATGGAGCCCCAGACCGAGGGAGAATGACTGTTATCTTGAACTTCTTCCATTTTCTAATAATTGCGCCAGCAGTTGTTGCCTTCTCACTAAGCTGCTTGCCTATTGTCCTCTAGCCCATCCCAGCCTTGTGGAAGTCTAAAATTTTGTCCCTGATGTCCTGAGACAGCTCTCTGGTCTTGTCCATTGTGGAGAAGTTGGAGTCTGATTGATTGAGTGTGGACAGCTGTCTTTTATGCAGATAACGAGTTCAAACAGGTGCATTTAATAAGGTAATGAGTGGAGAATGGGAGGGCTTCTTAAAGACAAAACTAACAGGTCTGTGAGAGCCAGAATTCTTATTGGTTGGTAGGTGATCAAATACTTATTTCATGCAATAAAATGCAAATTAATAATTAAAAAATCATACAATGTGATTTTCAGGATTTTGTTTTAGATTCCGTCTTTCACAGTTG